>NC_091199.1:19760595-19863095 GCF_040958095.1 Procambarus clarkii | reverse complement strand
TATTTTTGCAAAATTATTACGAGATCTATTATACTAATAACGGTAAATAAATAATAAATAGTAAATAAATCAAAATCAGTTACATTATTTTATCTTATTCATAGCATAAATGTTCTCGAAGATTACTAAAAAGAAATTGAATTAGACTACAGCAAATTGGCAAACTTTACCTTGTATCTGTTTCCACCGAGTTTGTTTGGGGCGTTCTTCAACATATCAGCAATACTTGTCTCAACATCTCTTTCAGTTGCATTAGTGTGGGTGTTGATACAGGCTTCTGGAAAGTTATAAGAATTAATTAATATATATAATTATAATTCTTTTTGTCAGGAGACAAGAAGCCACAGAGTAATAACATTGTTGGCTTTTATTTAGGTGTTCCCCTGTTCTCCAGTCTTCCTCCGTCCCCTCGTCCCCTTTGTCCTCCCCAGCATTCTCCATTCCCCTGTCCCCTCGTCCTCCCCACCATTACCCTCTCCTCTGTTCCCTCGTCTTCCCCACCATCCCCCCTGTCGTCCTCCCCACCATTCTAAACTACCTCATCCCATGCATTCCATGATGGTCTGATGCTTCCATCTGAAAATTGGGAACATCAAAAGATCTGACTTTCCCAATTTTCTGATGGGAACATCAAATGATCTGATATTCCCATCACTGAAAAATAAGAACAGCTAAAAAAATGAAATGAAAAAAATAAAAAAATAAACTATACTCATGAAATGAACAGTATGGTAAACAACACAGCTCAATTTCAATGCAATGTCACACAAAATTATTAAATCGAAATGAAAATAAATTGAAATCTATGAAAATTCAAATTATCAATACAATCGGAAATATTGAAATAATATCGCAACATAATATAGTGTGGGTTGCTCTTACGTGCAACAGACGGTGCTGTTTTTCAAAAAAGGCATGGTTTTACCTGTCACAAGTGTGGCATCTATACTTATACTCACGAAATGAACGGTATGGTAAACAACATAGCTCAATTGCAATGCAATGTCACAATAACATTTAATAACAATAATAACAATAACATTTAAATATACTTTAAGATATAATCTAGAAGAAAATAAGAACATTGAAACGGTTCATGAACTCGATTTCAATAAAGGACACTATGGGGAACTTTGAAAAACAGTTAATGAGTATAATTAGACTTGTTGCTAGGCAGAGGAGTAAATAATGAGATATATGGCAAATTTTGCAAAATATACGGCACACAAACATTCATACCCAAACAAAGCAAAATGCTAGGTAAGAACAAAGCAGTTGGCCCGTAGGGGAAAGGAGATACCCACAAGACTGGAATACAAGTCATTAACAAGCACACAAGTACTACACTACACAACAACCGCACTACTACCAGAACTGGACGAATCACTACCAAAACAACACATTGCACATCACTACCAAAACAACACAACACAACACAAGCATTGGCAAAGAATTATAGACCAGTTGCACTAACATCCCACATAATAAAATTATTTGAGAGTGATCAGGAGTCAGATTACTAGTTTTATAGAGACCAATGACCTCCACAATCCAGGCCAACAAGGATTTAGAGCAGTTTCTATGATCGAGCCACTGAGATCTATAAAGAATTCTGATCAAGAAAGAGATCTAGGGGTGGTTTTAGATAGAAAACTATAACCTGAGGATCATATTAAGAACATTCTGCGAGGGGCCTATGCTACACTTTTTAACTTTAGAATTGCTTTTAAATACATAGGTCAAAAAGTTTTAAAAGTTTTAAAAGTTTTTTAAACCTCTCGTGTATCATGAGTGTGTTAAAGCATCAGATGGTGCATTCAGATGATGAATATTACCTAGTTCCTTCATCTGGGAAGAATGAACACATATTGGTGCATTCGGATGATAAAAACTAACTACTGTAGTTTAATTGATCAACAGACTGTATATCATATGCAGACTGTATGTGGATCTGCGGGCCACTCCAAACAACAGCCTGGTGGACCAAGCTCCACCAGGGCTAAAGCACAAAGTGATATAGATGTGATAGAGAAACTAGGTCAAATGGAGGAGTAGGTCTGTATATTAAACAGCACCTGACGTGCACAGAGCTACTAAACTCAATGTGGTGGTAGAGTGGGGGGGGGGGGGGGGGGAAACATTGCAGAAAAAAACAAAAATACAATTTGGTCAACAAAACAGCATTGTTTAAAATAGAAGACATGGGTTGTCATTTTGGGGGTAAGGTAGGTTACATTGAGTTAATTAGTTAGTACTTAGTTTTTATCTTAAACTGGTTGGGAGAGGTACAGTGTTGCTGTGCTGGTGAAAGAACACCTAAAGGTAAATTAAATAATGATTGCGAATCCACAAGAAGTTGACATAATATCGCTAGAGATCTGCAATCAGGATGATAAACTTTCCTTAAAGAATTTGACAAACACTTGCTGATAGGACATGAAGTAAATGAAATGTATGTCAAGTTTTGTGAAATATATGATAAAAGCACAACAAAATTTGTACCAAAGGAGAGATGCAGAACTAGGAAAAGGGGTTTGTTCAACAGAAATTGCGAGAGGGCCTGAGACCCAAACACACACAAATGGAATCAATATATAGCAAGAGGCCAAACCCCCAAACATACAAGCGATGCAAAGATGCGAGAAACAGCAGCAGCATTAAGGAGAGGGACTTAAGGACCATAAATAAAGTGTGAAAATAAACTCGAGTAAATTTTTTTAACTACTCTCGACAGTGAAGAAAAACAAATATTCAGACGATTTGTGTTAGAATCATTAATCTTACACTTTCGGTCATATTCAACAACACAAATACATACACACACATTCCTGTTGCTGTAGCAAGTGAAGAATTACACACACAGATCACAATAACGTGATGCATCAAATGAACAAATCCACAAGGGCCGTGACGAGGATTCGAACCTGCGTCCGGGAGCATCCCAGACACTGCCTTAATCGACTGAGCTACAACAGGGTAAAAGGGTTGAAACCGAAGTTCTACTGAACTTACTGGATCCCATAGCCTCTCCGAGGCACAAACCAGGCTTTTACACAACCCCCCCCCCCCTGCACCCGAGCTATGTCAACAGGCCGTTCTCCCTCTTCGCCCTTCCGAATGCACCATATCAGTAAATTTTTTAATAATCTTTTAAAAATAGTAAATGCCACTATTTTTGCAAAATTATTACGAGATCTATTATTCTATAGAATAATGCATATAAATGCATATATGCATATAAATACAAAACATAAATACAAAAGTAAATGTAAATAATTTTACCTTGCACCTAGATCCACCAAGCCTGTATGGCGCGCGTTTCAGTACTTCGGAAATCTAGAACTATCTTGAATCTCTAATCTGCAATGAAACAATACATATTATTGCACTTACCAAAACATGGATGAATGTAGAAAATACAGAACTATTAGCTGAATATCAAATAAATGGATTTAATCTATTTCACACAGATAGATATATTACACCGTGTATATTAGGTAATACCTAACATACACGCCTCCACACACACTACATTTGAAATGTAGTCTCAAAAAGACTACATTTCAACAGCAAAGATTACTCCATAAAAAAATAATTAAATTATTGACCAACATGAGAGAGGGTTAGCCAACATGAGGGTTGTGTTGATTGCCTGAAAATATTTAAATTGTGTAATGTATTGAATGGCATTTTTCAAGTTACAACATTTTTTAAATTACTGAACTAGGTTCTAGGCTTTGCTAGGCTTAATTCAATTATTACAGATAAGCCTAACCTAGCCTAGAACCCAGTGGGTTTTCTTCCTATTGGGGAGTGTTGTACATGCCTCGCCTCCACATACACACTAGCACAGCCAGGCCTCGCCTCCACATACACACTAGCACAGCCAGGCCTCGCCTCCACATACACCAGCACTGCCAGGCCTCGCCTCCACATACACACTAGCACAGCCAGGCCTCGCCTCCACATACACACTAGCACAGCCAGGCCTCGCCTCCACATACACCAGCACTGCCAGGCCTCGCCTCCACATACACACTAGCACAGCCAGGCCTCGCCTCCACATACACACTAGCACAGCCAGGCCTCGCCTCCACATACACCAGCACTGCCAGGCCTCGCCTCCACATACTCACCAGCACAGCCAGGCCTCGCCTCCACATACACCAGCACTGCCAGGCCTCGCCTCGCCTCCACATACACCAGCACTGCCAGGCCTCGCCTCCACATTTAAACCAACCAAGCCCACAAATACGTTAACATGGACCAGCATTACACCGTCTAACATACTCTGTCAGATGTAACAACTAAATTTGTGAATTCAAGACCAAATCTATTGTATAACACAGTGTTAGTACGAGAAAAACATTACTTACATTCGAAGCCGTGTTTTAAAATGGCGGCGGTCTTGTACTGACGCTCCAAACTGTGTGTTCGTTTGCGTATGATGAACGTGTGACAATTTACTACAACAATTATTTAATTATTCTTATTCTTTATTTTAATATTTTTAGGGTACATGAAATTTCAAACTTATTTGCACACAATAATATAATTGCATTGTCATAACCTTTATATATTACGGAAAATACGATGACATGAACAAAGTCAAAGTGAAGTTGAAGTCAAAGTCATTCGCCGAACGTATTAGTCATTTTTTTTCTCCCAAACGATAGGGGTAACAAATCCACAGAGAATATAAATGTACAGTAAAGTCAATTTTATTCAGGAAAGTACATACATAGTTGATTTACAAACATAATGTTGGATTTATAGATAGAGCTAGTGCATACAATACCTAAAGCCACTATAGTAGGCCAATAGCATTTCAGGCAACCGGGCAGTATATATGGACCCCTTACTCAAATCTCTGAATATGTTAGATATTAAGTCCCTGCACATACTCTCATGTGTATTTTATATATATAAAACGCTGCACTGTAATGTCAATCCTGACCTTAAAAGCTTCCTAGAAGGTTGTAACAGATCCCATGAGCACCACACCATAAGAACATAAGAACATAAGAACAAAGGTAACTGCAGAAGGCCTATTGGCCCATACGAGGCAGCTCCTATTCTATAACCACCCAATCCCACTCATATACTTGTCCAACCCGTGCTTGAAACAATCGAGGGACCCCACCTCCACAATGTTACGCGGCAATTGGTTCCACAAATCAACAACCCTGTTACTGAACCAGTATTTACCCAAGTCTTTCCTAAATCTAAACTTATCCAATTTATATCCATTGTTTCGTGTTCTGTCCTGTGTTGATACTTTTAATACCCTATTAATATCCCCCCGGTTATGTCCATTCATCCACTTGTAAACCTCTATCATGTCACCCCTAACTCTTCGCCTTTCCAGTGAATGCAACTTAAGCTTTGTTAATCTTTCTTCATATGAAAGATTTCTAATTTGGGGAATTAACTTAGTCATCCTACGCTGGACACGTTCAAGTGAATTTATATCCATTCTATAATATGGCGACCAAAACTGAACTGCATAATCTAAATGGGGCCTAACTAGAGCAAGAAATAGCTTGAGAACCACACCAGGTGTCTTGTTACTAACGCTGCGATTAATAAATCCAAGTGTCCGATTTGCCTTATTACGAACATTTATGCATTGATCCTTTTGTTTTAAATTCTTACTAATCATAACTCCCAGATCCCTTTCGCAATCCGACTTCGCAATCACAACACCATCTAGCTCGTATCTTGTAACTCTATCATCATTACCTAACCTCAGAACTTTACATTTATCAGCATTAAACTGCATCTGCCAATCCTTTGACCATTTCAAAACCCTATCTAGATCAACTTGAAGTGATAGTGAGTCCTCCTCCGAATTAATTTCGGAGGAGGACAACAAATACCTATTTGATATTCCAAGAGTACGACTTAGTCAAACTAGAAATGCTTTACAAATCAAGAGACCTCGAATGTGGAATGACCTTCCCAATTATGTTAAAAACTGTACCTCTCCCAACCAGTTTAAGATAAATAAAGATAAATTTATAAGTTAAGAAAAATTCCACAAATCAACAACCCTGTTACTGACCCTGTATTTACCCAAGTCTTTCCTAAATCTAAACTTATCCAATTTATACCCATTGTTTCGTGTTCTATTTTGTGTTGACAATTTTAATACCCTATTAATATCCCCTTTGTTATATCTATTCAGGAAATTGTGGTTGATCTCGAACCCATTGATAATGTGACGACTTATACAGAATTTTGTAACTATATCATCAAGATTGTAACCAGCTTAGCTAAATGTAGTGTGGGGTTCAGTCCCTAAGCCCATATATGTGCCTCTCTAACCATTTAGGTTACAGGGCAAAAACATAAAAACAAAGGTAACTGCAGAAGGCCTATTGGCCCATACCAGGCAGCTCCTATCTATAACAGATAAACACTAAGTACTACCTAATTAACTCAATGTAACCTACCAACCTAACCCCCAAAATGTCAATCCATATCTTTTATTTTAAACAATGCTGTTTTGTTGACCAAATTGTATTTTTACTCTTTTTCTGTCATGTTTCTCCCACCCCTGTTTTTTCCCTTTTTTCTTATTTTTTCTCAACATAATTCATACTTTAATTATGCGGATCAGGACATCACCTGATCAAACACATAAAACATCGTTTGACCACCATCAAACACACACATTTCGTGTGTGTTTGACGCTCACTGATATGTACCAGCGTTGTTTTATATATGGTGCTATTCTATCTTACGCTTTGTTGCTCTTTTTTACCTACGGGCTCATAGAACATTCTATTGCGAAAACATTGGCACAAAAATGAATGACGTACATACAATAATAATGTCAGGACAGTGATATAATTATAAACTTTCAAAGCACTGTATCGCCCATGTGTCGTCTTGTCACCAATACTGGGTAACAGTTCCGCCACTTCCCACACTCTTGCGGGTGGGCAGCGACCATTATTCTACGTTTATATTCATATCACCGTGTTGGGAATTTCATTGCGAGTACATTGATACCAAAATTAACGCTGTAGGACAAGTGTGGAAGTGATAACAATCCCAAGAGTAAAAACATTTTGTTGCTCTTGGGCACTCACGGCGAGTCATCTACGTAGGTATTTATTGGGTGCTGGTATTCATATAACTTTTGGTGACCGTTTTTGCTGATTTTCTTCTAGAGAATGTTATTGCGAACACGTTGGTACCAAAATGAAATACATAGCTCGAGAACTAAGGTCAGGAGAGTAAAAAGAGTATACACATTTTTGTTTTGACGCTTAATTAAGGTTATTGTGAGTACTCATCGCCTGCCTAGAAACTGGAACTAGTAATTCCATCTATCATACATATCATACAAGAGGAGCCACACATCTATGGATCATCCAATAAAATCAGCAGACTTCTAGATGTTACTACTGCTCGGCTTAGACTCGGTTACAAGTATCTCTGGGAATTCTCATTATCTGCTGATGTAGACCTGACCAAATGTAAACTGTGTCAACAAAATTATTCGCACACCCTCCGTCACTATGTGATGGAGTGCGAAAAGATACATGAATTTAGAGACAATTCTATAACCAATGTTCCAGCGATGTGTCAATATTTCATTCAAAATGATCTGCTACCAGAAATTTTAGCCAAATATCCCCAGTTTGCTAACTGTAGATAACAACTAAGTGATTGTAACCTATCCACCGCTGCCCACTGGATGGGGGACGGTGTGCAGGACAAACATATAAATTTTGATACTAGCTCTCCACATATGTCAGTTGCTTAATTTAGAACCTGTACTTGAGGTCGATCTCGAACCCATTGTTGATGTGATGACTTATATTGAATTTTGTAACTAGCTCATCAAGATTGTAACTTGCTTAGCAAAATGAATTGTGGGGTTCAGTCCCTGAGCCCATTATGTGCCTCTGTAACCCTTTCCACAACCGCCCACAAGATGGGTATGGGGTGCATAATGGGGTGGGGTGTCTTGGCCAAACGTGCCACATCAAAACCACAAGTTGACATTGAATGTGAATTAACAATGAGACAAGTAAGATTTATACTAATACATTTATACTAACTCTGTTGAGCGTTGACCATTTATACATCAAATCTGTTGATGTGAGCACTTTAGTTTAGTCTGCCGTTTAAAGAAAAAAAGAGCATATCAATGGTATATCACAGAAAACGAATTTATCATAAACTCATGTATTTGTCTTATCATATTGAACTGCATTCATATTTTTAATATATAACAATATGAATATACAAATTTCTGTAAATCCCCTACCTTGTTGGAATCTGTGGAAATGAATGAGCAAATGTGCTGGCTGAAGGCGCTGAAGGAAACCACATTGGTTTCATTTTGGATACAAATGTCCATGGAAATTCAAAATGGAAACTAATTATATAGTTGAACCTGCAGAGACGAGTTTAAGAATCTGTGTTGAGAGTGATGGACACAGCCTTCACAATTATACTTCAGAGAATGTAAACATCTAAGAGTCATTAGAAATATGTGTAGAATAATAAACCCTACATTGTTTGAGTTAGGGAAAACACCATTTGTGATATATAGATACTATAGCTGTTCCTAAAGATTCACCCTTTTTTGCACCAGCAAGATAACATATAAGATTTTAAGAGTTGACGAATGTTAATATTCTTGTTTGATAAACTGTGAACTTGAGACATAGTTAATAAGAACATATTAACACAACAAAATGTTTTCAGAATCCTTAACACCACTTTCCAACAACTTATATAATTTATATAAATTATTTTAGAGAATAATACATAAATTATATATTTAAACATGATATAGTGTTTAGTGGAATGTATAAGGAGTCAAATTGTGTTAAAAAGAGCAATTTTTAGAAAATTTGGAAAAATACTTTTTTCTGTTCAAATTATAACTAAATGGATTATAAAGGTTTCACTCAGCCAATATATATCATTCACAATTTATTAATGAATTTTACAAAAAAACACCATAAATTTTATATTTAAACATGTAAAAACTATTTGTTTTACATTCGGAAGAAAATAATTGTAGAAAAACAATTTATAATTAAACCTTTGTGTTTGGATTTTTTGAGTAAAAGTTTCTCAAAGGCTTTCCTGCACCATTCTCAATGCAAATCATTCCCACACCTATGGCAAGAGATAGGCGAACGTTGTGTAGATGATTTGTGTTTGCTGGGAACAGCCTGGTTGATCAGTCCGGCAACCAGGAGGCCTGGTCGACGACCGGGCCGCGGGGACGTTAAGCCCCGGAAGCACCTCAAGGAAGCACCTCAAGGTAACCGTGGAGAGGGAGCACTTGCTGCCTGGGTAACAGCTTCTCCTCCGAATCAACCTACCCTGGCTTTGCACCCTAGTGAGGCCACTCCAGACCTAGCTGACCCCAGAGCGCAACTCCATAGTCTCCTGAGACTGATGGATGCCTACTATTCTTCAGTGGAATATTCGTGGATTTTATGCCAACTTCCATGAACTCCAACTTCTAATTACACAGTTTACACCGCTTTGTGTTTGTCTCCAGGAACCAATGCTTGGTGCTCGTCCTGGTCACTTTCGTGGTTATTCCTTTCTTTCTCCCCCCCTTCAGCTCTTGGTGGGGCCCATAATACTACTGCTCTCTTAATTCGTTCTGATATTCCCTTCGTCCCCCAACTTCTTCCGTCCCCTATCCATTGTTCTGCTGCCCGTGTTTTTGTGGGTAAATGGTATACAGTCTGTTCCATTTATCTCCCTCCAAATGTCCCTCTTTCCCTTCCTGATCTTAAGCACCTCCTGGACTCCTTGCCAGAGCCGGTGCTCCTTTTGGGTGATTTCAACTGTCGACATTCCCTATGGGGTGATGTTCTGACAAACACCCGAGGCCGTCTTCTCGAATCGTTCGTCCTCGCTTCATCTCTATCTCTTCTGAATTCTGGCGAGCCCACTCATGTGGACTCTCGAACTCGCACCCTTTCCTGTCTTGATCTTTCTCTCTGCTCGTCGTCCCTCTACTTAGATTTCACGTGGCAGGTTCTTGATAACCTCCATAACAGTGATCATTTCCCCATCCTCGTTTCCTTTTTCTCTTTCCACCCTCCTCTTTCCGCAAGATTGCGGGCAAGTTCGTTCCAGATATCTCGCCTGTTCTCCACCTCCGTGGGATTCTTGTGGCGGATCCAGTGAAGGTCGCGGCCGAACTGGTTTCCCACTTTTTTCTGTTAGCTCTGGTTCTCATCTTCCTCACTCCTTCCTTCTTCGTAAGCCTGTTCTTGAATCTTCTCCTTTAGATTTCCACACTCTTCTCCGCCTTCCCTATAACGATCCTTTCTCTCTTTCTGAACTTCGGTCTGCCCTGGCCCTCTGCGGATTTAAGGCAGCGGGCCCGGATGACATTCATTATGAGATGCTTCGCCATCTCCCTCCGTGCACGTTTCAGTATTTACTGAATCTGTATAACCAGGTCTGGGAGTCGTCGTCTGTCCCTGAGGACTGGCTCGATGCCGTTGTACTCCCTATTCGGAAACCAGGGTCTCTCGGTATGTCCCCTAAGGACTTCCGCCCTATTGCTCTCACGAGTTGTGTTTGCAAGCTGTTTGAGCGTATGGTAAATGTCCGTCTGATGTGGTTCTTGGAACACCATCACCATCTCTCTCCTTCTTAATTTGGTTTTCGCAAGTGCCGCAGCACGACTGATGTCCTGGTGAACTTGGAGGTCTATATTCGTACTGCCTTTGCTGCAAGACCTCCGTTGTTGCTGTCCTTTTTGACCTGGAAAAGGCTTATGACACGACTTGGAGATACCATATTCTGTCCCAACTTCGTTCTTTTGGCCTTCGTGCTCCCTCTCTTCCTTCAAAGCTTTCTCTCTCGTCATACCTTTCGAGTCAGGCTTGGTGCCACTCTCTCTGCCTCTTTTCGGCAGTATGAAGGTGTGCCCCAAGGTAGTGTTCTGAGCACTACTCTTTTTCTGGTTGCCCTCAATGGTCTCCTTTCCTCCCTTCCTTCTGGTATCTTCTCCGCTCTTTATGTTGATGATCTTACTCTTTGCTGTCGAGGTAATGATTCGCCTCTCCTTCAACGGCGGCTTCAACTTGCGATTGATGCCGTGTCATCTTGGGCCACCGATCATGGCTTCAAGTTCTCTACTACTAAGACTTGTGCCATGACTTACTCTGAAGCGGGTCGTTCTTCGTCCCTCTGTCACTTTATGGTCATCCCCTTGAGTACAAAGATTCCACGAAGCTTTTGGGGTTATTCCTTGACACTCGTTTGTCTTGGTCGCCCCATGTCTCTTACCTCTGTGTTGAATGCTCTAAGGCCCAGGTTTTGTCCCATACTTCTTGGGGAGCGGATAGGCGCACGCTCCTCTATTTGCATTCCTCTCTCGTCCTGTCTAAGCTCGATTATGGTTGCCCTGCATACTCTTCTGCTTCTTCTACTCTTCGCCGTCTTGATCCTTTGCACCATACTGGGTTGCGCCTCAGCTCTGATGCTTTTCGTTCAACTCCTACCCTCAGCTTGTACGCTGACACTGGCTTTCTGTCTCTCCAGGATCGCCGTGATCGCTACAGTCTTCGCTATCTTGCGCGATCCTTACAGCATCCTCACTCTCGCCTCTATCGTGCTTTGACTTTTACCCCTCCTGTAGTTCCTGTTCCTCTTCACCACCTTCCTCTTTCTGTCCGTTTGTCTCGCTTACAAGATTCTCTTTCGGTTCGTCTTAGTAATGTTAATCCTCGTATTGTTCCCTCCTTGCCCCCGTAGAGGGTCCCCCTTCCCAAATTTTGTACTTCTCTGACACGCATCACTAAAGCTTTTACCCCTCCTACAGTTCTGAAACGCCTCTTCCTTGAGCATTTTCTTCCCACTCCCACTCCGTTCCCATCTTCACCGACGGGTCGAAGTCTGCTGACGGTGTGGGCTACTCTGTTGTTTTTCCTAACCACACTTATATGTGTCGCCTTCCTCCGGAGGCTAGCATCTTCACAGCAGAACTCTATGCTATTCTCTATGCTCTTCGTCTCCTGCTTTCCCGGAGGCAATCCTCCTTCGTGGTAGTAGTTGACTCTCGTAGTGCCCTCATGGCTTTAGGGTCCTTTAATCCAGTCCACCCTGTGGTCATCGAGATTCAACATTAGCTGTTTCTTATCTCCAGTAAATTTAAGTCGGTTGCATTTTACTAGGTTCCCAACCATGTTGGTGTCTCTTTAAATGAGCGTGCGGATGCTGCCGCTAAGGACGCTATCCGCACTTGTCCCATCTCCCATAATGGTGTTCCTTATTCTGACTTTTACCCAGTTATTCATGCCTCCATTCTTGCCCGATGGCAGAGTTGTTGGTCTTCTGTTCTTGGTAACGAACTGCGTACTCTTAAGAGTTGTGTGTCCCAGTGGCCTTCCTCCTGCCACCGTAACCGGTGGTGGGAAACGGCTCTGGCTAGGTTACGTATTGGCCATACCCGTTAACTCACGGTCGCTTAATAGAGTGCCGCCCTGCTCCTTATTGTCCGAATTGCATTGTCCCTCTTACGGTCGTACATATCCTTCTTGAATGTCCTGACTTCCAGGACGAGCGTGTCTTGTTTTCCGACTGTCCCTCACGGTCGCTTGTCCCTTGATAGAATTCTTGGCGACTCTGATACTTTTGATATCGTTCGCCTTATGCGTTTTTGTTCTCCTATTGGCATCCTTGGTGATATTTAGCGCCCTCTGATTATCCCGCACTTTGATGGTGCTACATAGCCTTCCCGGTTTGGTGCCTTCTATTGATAATTACTTACTTTACAGTCATGTGCATGCATTACCTACAGTAAGAAAATTTTGGATACTTCGCTAAGATTTCGGGCAGCATATCATTATGAATGAAGTACTTACACATTTCTTGGACACTATTGATGGTGTTATCTCTAAATTCCGCGATTTTTTCACATTCCATTATATAATGACGCAAAGTATGCGAATAGTTCTGCTGACAGAGTTTACATTTAGTCAAATCTACATCAGCAGATGTTACAAATTCCCAGAGGTACTTGTAGCCGAGCCTAAGCATATATAAGCAATCGAGAAGCGATTAATCAGGCACCGCTCTTGTGCCAGGTAAGTCCACTACGGGCTCACCATAGCCCGTGCTACTTGGAACTTGTTCCTAGTAGCTGAATCTATAACAAGAACAACAACGATTAATCATCTCTAGTATCAGCTATTGGTACTGGTAATGGCTCGAAGGAGCCTCCACTTATGGGCTATTCATGCCCGGGTTGCCATTAGGGTGGCTTTGTCTTTATTAATCAATCATCGACCAATCATCAGTATAAATTCCACAGTGGTTTAGTTAACTTCAGTACAGATATTTGGGAGTTACTGCACATCCTCACCCTCAGGAATGTAGCACTTGGTGTATCTACATTCTTGTAAAGCCACTAGCACGCATAGTGTTTCGGGCAAGTCCTTAAACTAACAGATAATTTTTAGATAATTAACAGTAAAATCGACAAAAGAGGTTTATAGGTACTTTACAACTTTACAACAGGTACAGATAATTTTTAGTAGAATAATTACAGTAAAATTGAAAAAAAATACAGGTACATTGCAAAAATTTTTGACACAAAAGCAGATTAGAATAATACACAATAATAACAATTCACAATAATGAACAAGGATTACTAGGTACATTAGGATAATATTTCAAGGAATAATGCAGTAGAATATGCACTCAATACAACACCCATGATATCAGATGATATCTAAGATTACAAAGGTTTATTTAACCTTTCGCCAGTTACTTGCTTGGTGAGGAGGAGACAATAAGTATTGTAAAGGCTTAGAATTTTGGAAAGGAAGAGGCTAGTTAACGAATTTATATCCTGTGTATTATTAAATTCAGATTCCCAGTTTATATTGTGGAGTGCATTTGTGAGATTGCCTATTGCTGCTTCACTGTGTAACCTAGAGACAATTTTCGTGTTAGCTGGTGGTGTTATGGCCGTGTTCGCTACAAAGAAGGTAGGATAGTGGTCAGTTGTTCTGTCAGTGATTATACTAGATGTGAGGGGAGCTGTTATGTTGGTCCATAAGTGATCCAGGGTAGTAGCGGGGAATTTTTGCAGATTCCACGCAGTTTAAGTAACAGTTTTTGTCTGAACTTGGTCAGGCATTCAGTTCCAACCGACCCCAAGACGCTTCAGCTTCGACACAGAGCAGACAGTAGACTCCAACCGCATTGAGCTTTCACGCTGTCGTTACCAATCGAGCTCCCACGCTCTCGGCCTCATCGAGTTTCCACGCTCATTATTCTGCATCGAGCCGCCATGCTCTTCCGCATCGAATTCCGCGACTGCGGCTGCACTCAGATCTTTGTATGGTCCTGTTGTATTCAGACTCTGTCGTCAGTATAAGAAGAGACTCAGAGCTCTCAAGGCTCAGGCTCCGCCGACGGGAGACATCTCCCGTCCACGAGGCTAACCATAGCCCGTGCTTCTTGCCCCGCTCCTGTGCCAGATAAGTTACGGGCTCACCATAGTCCGTGCTACTTGGAACTTGTTCCGAGTAGCTGAATCTATAACATCTCAAGGCTTTTGCAGGTTATCACCCAGGTTATGGTGCCAATGTCAGCATTCAAAATGATGTACCTTGCACACATTAGATCTTTAGTGAATTGTGCTGCACATCTGCTTGCCTTGATGCCTGAAAGAAAGTGGTGAGGGCTTGAAAAATTGCAGAACGAAGGCTGAGGATTATCCTTGGGTGCCCTCGTACCATAAAGATACTTAGCGTTTCTTTCCCGAAACGCTATGCGTATTAGTGGCTTTAGGTATTGTATGTACTACCTCTATCTTTAAATCTAACAGAATGTTTGTGCTGTAACTCTGCAACTATGTATGTACTGTTCCTAAATAAATTATTATTATTATTACTTTTATAACATGAGAAAGGAACTTAATATACCGAACGTCGTTGATCGTTTTACTGAAATTAACTGTCAAATTGGTATAAAAATGCTTAGGCAAGCTCATTCTAACCCTTGCTCAGAAGTCCTCCATAATTTCTTTATTGAAGGTCAACATTGTTCCAAATGGGTAAACAAAGTCAAGCGCCCTTGCTGAGATACCAATTCTAATTTACAAAAAAACCTCCAGATTTCTGATTTCTAGTTCCTGCCATTGCATTATTCTACAACAAGTTACTTGAACTCCAAACCTTTGCAGATATTCTAAAAAAGCGAGAGTAACCCCAGTCCAAATATGTGGTGATCTCACTGATGTCAACAATTTCAGATCTATATCAATTTTGCCAAACTTGTCAAAAATATTTGAAAAACTAATCTCTAAGTAGCTTTACTCTTATCTAGCCAAACATAATATACTTAGTTTTTGCCAATATGACTTCAGACCCAAAAAAGAACTAACGATGCCCTGATTAGTATAAATAGTTTGATACATACAGCTCTTGATAGAAATGAGTTTCCTGTTGGGTTATTTGTTGACCTACGTAAGACTTTTGACACTGTCAACCACCAAAACTTTCTCCTTAAGTTACATCATTATGTAGTCAGAAGTCAGTCCCTTAAATACCTTCAGTCTTATTCTACTGACAGGCTCCAATATGTTTCTGTGAATAATTTAATTTTTCCCACCCTGCCCATCAACATTAGTGTTCCATAGGGTAGCATACCTGGCCGTCTCCTCTTTCTTATCTACATTAATGACCTTCCAAATGCCTCTCAACACCTCAAAACAATCTTATTTGCTGATGACACAACCTTCTTTTTCTTTAGTCCTAACCCTCTTTCTCTAAATGTCACAATGAATACTGAACTAAATAAAGTCCATCTTTTCCTAACTGCTTACAAACTCACCCTTAATATTGATAAAACTTTCTATATTTTGTTTGGTAATAAATCCTCAAATCAAATTATTCTAAGAATAAACAATATCCAAATTAGTAACAAAGTAGATGGCAAATTCCTTGGTGTTCTCATCGATAACAATAGCTGAATTTCCTACTCGTGTATGGATTCACAGTTATATGATTAGGATAGCAATAGAGGATGATTTTGCCTCTAGTCAAAGGTCTGCAGGTTTCACAATCAGGGATCAATGACCACAGAGACCCCAGTCTCTGGAGTGGATGAACACAACCTGCCGCCTTCCATCACCAGCTGCCCCCAATCACCAGCTGCCACCAGCCATCCCCCATCACCTGCTGCCCCCATCATCTCCCGCCCCCCCCCCATTACCTGCTGCCACCGATCACCTGCCGCCCCCATCACCTGCTGCCACCTATCACCGGCCGCCCCCCATCACCTGCCGCCCCCTATCACCTGCCGCTCTCATCACCTGCTGCCAGCCATCACCTGCCGCCCCCCATCATCTGTCGCGCCCCATCATCTGCCGCCCCCCATCACCTGCCGCCCTCGTCACCTGCTGCCACCCATCACCTGCCACTTCCCATCATCTGTCGCCCCCCATCATCTGCCGCCCCATCACCTGCCACCACCCATCACCTCCCGCCCCCCATCACCGGCAGCCACCCATCACCTGCAGACCCCATCACCTGCTGCCACCCATCACCTGCCGCCCTCATCATCTGCTGCCACCCATCACCTGCTGCCACCCACCACCTGTCGCCCCCCCTCATCTGCCGCCCCCCTCACCTGTTGCCACCCACCACCTGCCGCCCCATCACCTGCCGCCATCCATCCCTTGTTGCCACCCATCACCTGCCGCTTCCCCATCACCTGCCGCCCCCATCACCTGCTGCCACCCATCACCTGCCGCCCTCATCATCTGCTGCCACCCATCACCTGCCGCTGCCATCACCTGCTGCCACCCACCACCTGTCGCCCCCCCTCATCTGCCGCCCCCCTCACCTGTTGCCACCCACCATCTGCCGCCCCATCACCTGCCGCCATCCATCCCTTGTTGCCACCCATCACCTGCCGCTTCCCCATCACCTGCCGCCCCCATCACCTGCTGCCACCCATCACCTGCCGCCCTCATCATCTGCTGCCACCCATCACCTGCCGCTGCCATCACCTGCTGCCACCCACCACCTGTCGCCCCCCCTCATCTGCCGCCCCCCCTCACCTGCCGCCCCATCACCTGCTGCCACCCACCACTTGCCGCCCCATCACCTGCCGCCCCCCATCACCTGCTGCCATCCATCCCTTGTTGCCACCCATCACCTGCCGCTCCCCCATCACCTGCCGCCCCCATCACCTGCTGCCACCCATCACCTGCCGCCCCCCCTCACCTGTTGCCACCCATCACCTGCCGCCCCCATCACCTGCCGCCCCCATCACCTGCTGGCCCCATCTCTTGTTGCCACCCATCACCTGCCGCCCCCCATCACCTGCTGCCCCCATCACCTGCCGCCCCCATCATCTGCTGCCACCCATCACCTGCCGCCTCCCATCACCTGCCGTCCCCATCACCTGCCGCCCCCATCACCTGCCGCCCCCATCATCTGCTGCCACCCATCACCTGCCGCCTCCCATCACCTGCTGCCACCCATCACCTGCCGCCCCCATCATCTGCTGCCACCCATCACCTGCCGCCCCCATCACCTGCTGCCACCCATCACCTGCCGCCTCCATCACCTGCTGTCTCCATCACCTGCCGCCCCCCATCACCTGCCGCCCCCCATCACCTGCCGCCCCCATCATCTGCTGCCACCCATCACCTGCCGCCCCCATCATCTGCTGCCACCCATCACCTGCCGCCTCCCATCACCTGCCGCCCCCATCACCTGCCGCCCCCATCATCTGCTGCCACCCATCACCTGCCGCCTCCATCACCTGCCGTCTCCATCACCTGCCGCCCCCCATCACCTGCCGCCCCCATCATCTGCTGCCACCCATCACCTGCCGCCCCCATCATCTGCTGCCACCCATCACCTGCCGCCTCCCATCACCTGCCGTCCCCATCACCTGCCGCCCCCATCACCTGCCGCCCCCATCACCTGCCGCCCCCATCATCTGCTGCCACCCATCACCTGCCGCCTCCATCACCTGCCGCCCCCCATCACCTGCCGCCCCCCATCACCTGCCGCCCCCATCATCTGCTGCCACCCATCACCTGCCGCCCCCATCATCTGCTGCCACCCATCACCTGCCGCCTCCATCACCTGCCGTCTCCATCACCTGCCGCCCCCCATCACCTGCCGCCCCCCATCACCTGCCGCCCCCATCATCTGCTGCCACCCATCACCTGCCGCCCCCATCACCTGCCGCCCCCCATCACCTGCCGCCTCCATCACCTGCCGTCTCCATCACCTGCCGCCCCCCATCACCTGCCGCCCCCCATCACCTGCCGCCCCCATCATCTGCTGCCACCCATCACATGCCGCCTCCCATCACCTGCCGTCCCCATCACCTGCCGCCCCCATCATCTGCTGCCACCCATCACCTGCCGCCTCCATCACCTGCCGTCTCCATCACCTGCCGCCCCCCATCACCTGCCGCCCCCCATCACCTGCCGCCCCCATCATCTGCTGCCACCCATCACCTGCCGCCCCCATCATCTGCTGCCACCCATCACCTGCCGCCTCCCATCACCTGCCGTCCCCATCACCTGCCGCCCCCATCACCTGCCGTCCCCATCACCTGCCGCCCCCATCACGTGCCGCCCCCATTACCTGCTGCCACCCATCACCTGCCGCCTCCATCACCTGCCGTCTCCATCACCTGCCGCCCCCCATCACCTGCCGCCCCCCATCACCTGCCGCCCCCATCATCTGCTGCCACCCATCACCTGCCGCCCCCATCATCTGCTGCCACCCATCACCTGCCGCCTCCATCACCTGCCGTCTCCATCACCTGCCGCCCCCCATCACCTGCCGCCCCCCATCACCTGCCGCCCCCATCATCTGCTGCCACCCATCACCTGCCACCCATCACCTGCCGTCCCCATCACCTGCCGCCCCCCATCACCTGCCGTCTCCATCACCTGCCGCGACCCATCACCTGCCGCCCCCCATCACCTGCCGCCCCCCATCACCTGCCGCCCCCCATCACCTGCCGCCCCCCATCACCTGCCGCAGTAGGGAAAAAGGGGACGCAGCCACCGCGCGACGAATCCTGCAACATTGCATATTGCACAGATGGTGCGAGCAATGTTGCACAGAAGGATCAGGTGGATGCATCCCCCCGAAGTATTGTTGCAAGAAGATGTTGCAATAACACATAAAGATGAATGTTGAAAAAAATGAAAAAAATAAAAAAAAATTTAAAACAAAAATTGGAAAACTGAGACAACATCAACAACATTAACAACAAAGGAAAAAAAACAAAGATGGAAGTGAGCGAAGTGTAGTGACTTAGTCAAAATGTAGTGGTTGAGTATCAAAATATCAAAATGAATGATCAGAGAGGAATAAGGGAAGAAAATCGTTAAAACAGAGAATAGGTGTATGAGATGAGAGGACAACAACAACAACAACAGGGAATAGGAGATAAGAAGAGGATGAAAGAGGAAGTATAGCAAAATAGCAAAGGAGAAGATGGTAGAGGAGAAAGAAGAAATGAAAATGATCAATAACAACATCAAACAGGGAAGATGTATGAGATGAAAGGAAATTTCACTTGAAGATGAGTGGGTGAAAAAAAACGTATACTTACCTTTTTGATCCAGATAGTTGAGAATAAGTTCTTTCTTCACTAAATTGTCACAAAACACTCACTGTGGGTATGGGGGGAATTATCATGTGTTTCACTGGGAATATCACATCACTAAGGTAAGTATTTTCACCATTTTCTCATGACAAAGGCGTAGTAGCAGGGTAACACAGAGGTCCATCACAGTTCACTACTCACTTAATACTGAGGGGGACCCACCAGGATGAGGTGGATAGTTAACAGCTGCTATGACTATCGATCCATATAAGTCCCGCCCCCCTTAGGTCTATAAGGGTCAACCACCTGCCCTGCTGGCTCGTGCCCTGAGGTCAACTCACCTGCTACCCTTTGTCTGGGAGAGGGATACCCAGCTTGACTCTGGAAATTGTTACGTCGTTTGAGTAGATTAGATACATAGTGTTTAGTGGGTTTTCATATTATTTAGTAGCCTTGGATACAGCAGTGTCGTAGACGTTGAGACAGAGCTGGAAGCAGAGCAGAGAGCTGAGTGAGGCCGGAGTCGCGGAGCTCTATGTGGGAGAGCGTTGTAGCTCCATGCGGTCCTCGTCTGTTGTCTGTTCTGTGTCGAAGCTGTAGCGTCTTGGGATCGATTAGAACTGCATACGCCGAGTGCTACATTCTTGACTGTGGAAATTGTACTGTTGGCCATTCTCATATCGCTTGCTTATATGTGGTGATTACACCTCAGCTCCCTCCAATAGGATGAAAAGAGTATTACCTGTAATTGGGGAAAGGATTGTAGCTCCTGTAATTAGTGCTAACTAGTTATGTAATTAAGATAATGAGACTGGAGCGAGTAAAAGGTTTACTCGCTACACATATATCTAGATAATTTCCCAATTGTTTTGGAATAATAAGTCACTTTCAGTGACTAGTACAGGATTTTAGTTAGTAATCATCTTGGAAGATTAATTTGGCAACTAAGCTAAGGTCAGCCTCACAGAGGTCAGTAGAGAATTGGATCAGTGTGGGTTGAGACATCCTGGGAGGGGGGTCAACACCTCCTTTCCAGAGGCAAGGCTGAACAACTGGGCTGTTCTTTCATGTGGGCTGTTTACTTTCATGTAGTATTAAGGGTAAATGATCTGTGTCTGATATAAGTGCAGTTATAGACTCCACATTATTTTTGTAGTCATTGCTTCTATTTTAGGAAGAATTTCAGTTAGATTATATTCAGTTTAGGAAGTGTTCAGATAGGGCGTGTTTCTTTTTACTTTCATTGATAATCTTTGTTTAATAAATCTTGTTTAGAATTTATGATATTTAGTGGAAATTTTCCCCCCAACGATTATATTACACTCTGTTGTTGGTCTCAAGATCCCATGTTTTGGACAAGGCACCCTTCTGCAAGCCAGCAAGCATTTATTTAATATCGTATATAATCCCTTTGTACTTTGATTTAACCCACACATTATGTAAATCTTATCCCTCCTTTTCAGATAACTGGGGATCCATTTTCGAGGATTATGCCTAATTGACGGTATCCTGCTTCACCGTCAGTTAGGGGAATTACCCTGTCGGAAATACGACACACACAATAACTATAGTTAACCCTTAAGAATTTAGAGAATGGGTGATTTCGTGACGTCATCATACAACACGTTAATATTAATTAACTCATATTTCTTTCAAATCACAGTCTAGTGATTAAACATAATAAAATAGTGTTCACTTGAACTGAATATAAATAAATGCACCAGAAAACACTACAGACGCCCTTGCTATTGTTACATAAGCTTAGTCCTTAAGACAATATTATTGGAACGCTACCTCAGGGAGGAGCAGCCAGTCACGTACCAGAACTTGTAAATAGACACACGAAACAGATAGACGGCTCCTCACCACAAGCACAACTCGTCAAAGGATCCATAACGATTCGACCAACCGAGAAAATTGCCATTGTGACCTCAACAACAGGAATGCCTGAGTATCCGACTGTCTTATATTCTTTTATTATATAATGATCACGATATAATATAGGATAAGTAGCCGGTTATGAGCATATGAAAAACACGAACACAGTAAGTGTTTACTCAGTACAACGCACACACAGGGGGCCTCGTAGCCTGGTGGATAGCGCGCAGGATTCGTAATTCTGTGGCGCGGGTTCGATTCCCGCACGAGGCAGAAACAAATGGGCAAAGTTTCTTTCACCCTGAATGCCCCTGTTACCTAGCAGTAAATAGGTACCTGGGAGTTAGTCAGCTGTCACGGGCTGCTTCCTGGGGTGTGTGTGTGTGGTGTGGAAAAAAAAAAAGTAGTTAGTAAACAGTTGATTGACAGTTGAGAGGCGGGCCAAAAGAGCAAAGCTCAACCCCCGTAAAAGCACAACTAGTAAACACACACCTTATTCATGACACACCTGTATTTATTATGTTTATGGAACCATTATTAATTTCATTCATTCGTTAGTTAGTTTAGTTCATTTACTATGCACCCCATACCCATCTTGTGGGCGGTAGTGGAAAGGGTTACAGAGGCACATAATGGGCTCAGGGACTGAACCCCACAATTCATTTAGCTAAGCAAGTTACAATCTTGATGAGCTAGTTACAAAATTCAATATAAGTCGTCACATCAACAATGGGTTCGAGATCGACCTCAAGTACAGGTTCTAAATTAAGCAACTGACATATGTTGAGAGCTAGTGTCAAAATTTATATGTTTGTCCTGCACACCGCCCCCCATCCAGTGGGCAGCGGTGGATAGGTTACAATCACTTAGTTACTACCTACAGTTAGCAAACTGGGGATATTTGGCTAAAATTTCTGGTAGCAGATCATTTTGAATGAAATATTGACACATCGCTGGAACATTGGTTATAGAATTGTCTCTAAATTCACGTATCTTTTCGCACTCCATCACATAGTGACGGAGGGTGTGCGAATAATTTTGTTGACACAGTTTACAGTTGGTCAGGTCTACATCAGCAGATAATGAGAATTCCCAGAGATACTTGTAACCGAGTCTAAGCCGAGCAGTAGTAACATCAAGAAGTCTGCTGATTTTATTGGATGATCCATAGATGTGTGGCTCCTCTTGCATGATAGTATGATGATAGATGGAATTACTGGTGTCAATTTCACTTTGCCTCAGATCTACAAGATCTTGTTGAAGTTCTCGGTGTACTGCTGCTCTCAGATTGCTCATTGACAATCCAAGGTTACACTCAACGGCTTCTTTGAAGGCAGATTCTTTGGCTAACTTATCAGCTCTATCATGCATTCGGAGGCCAACATGAGATGGAGACCACATGAAACTGACACTGTTACCATCCTTAATAATTTTGTTGTATTTGTGTCTAGCTTCGGACACGAGCATGTTACAGTTATGTCTTAAAGAGTTGAGAACATTTAAGGATGATAAGGAGTCACTTACAATTAATGTATCAAGTTTTGAGACTTGTACACATTTCAGTGCAAGGATCAAGGCAAATAGTTCAGTCTGAAGGGTAGAGGCCCAGTTGTTTATACGGACTTCCCATTCAAAGTATAGGCCATCGCCCATTGTCAGGACAACTGCACTTCCAGCTGCACCCGTGGTGCGGTGTAGGGAACCATCAGTGTATATAATTTGAGAGAGAGAATGCTCTGTGGACAGAGCATCAATATGGCTTAAGGCGTTGAGCTTTGCCTCAAGACGAAGCTTGGGCTGATCTCTAATTTGCTTCTTGGGTGGAAAGGGAGGGATTAAAACTGGAAAGGGTGTAACCTCCCACGGTGCAGGAAAGTGCCGTTGTTGTTCCTCTTGGTACAAATCATGAACCCCATACATTCTGAGTTGAGTTCCAGTTTTTGTTATCCATTTGGAACAATGCTGATCTTCAATAAAGAAATTCTGGAGGGCTTCTGTGCAAGGATTAGGATGAGTTAGCCTAAGCATTTTTATACCAATTTGACAGTTAATTTCAGTAACACGATCAACAACGCTCAGAATGTTAAGTTCCTTTCTCGTATTAAGCATCTTTGTGGTACGAGGGCACCCAAGTATTATCCTCAAGGCTTCGTTCTGCAATTTTTCAAGCTCTCCAAGCTTTCTTTCAGGCATCAAGACAAGCAGAGGTGCAGCATAATCGACTATAGATCTGATGTATGCAAAGTGCATCATTTTGACAATTCTGACATTGGCACCATAGCCTGAGTGATAACCTGCAACAGCCTTGAGAGCTCGGAGCCTCTCTTTAAACTGACGACAGAGTCTGAATACAACAGGACCATACAGTGGCACCTCAAGGCCAAGGTATTTGAATCTGTTTACATAGTCAAGCTGGGAGCCATCAGACAGTTGCATCTTGTGAACAGCTCCTCCCTGCCTGGGTGGGCGCCGATTTAGTATCTTTGTTTTCTCTGCTGAGATAATTAAACCTAGGTCCTGACATGAGTCTAATACAGAGTTAAGAGTGTTCTGCGTGTTAGCATACCCAGTGGTGTGTATCATTATATCATCAGCATAGCTAATGACGTGGACGTTGGGTTTGCTCGGTATAGAGTTTAACAGCGTGTTTATTAAGATATTAAATAAGGTAGGACTGAGGACACCACCCTGCGGGGTACCTAGTTCAAAGTCTCTTCTTACACTCCTATGCCCCTGGAAAAATACAGATGACTTCCTGTTGGATAAGTAACCCCTGATCCAACAAAGAAGCCGACCACCAATATTCATTCTTGCAAGCTCACTCAAGATAACATGTCTATTTGCAATATCAAAGGCTGACTTAAGATCTAGGAAGGTGGTATATGACTTTTCAGTGTGCAGGGTAAGAAAGGTAGTGATGCAATGATGCACACTCCTTCCATGCATGAAGCCATATATCTGGGGGGATAGCATGGTTCTTATTCTATGGAGGAGACGGTTTAGGACCATTCTCTCGAATGTTTTGCAAATGCAGCTAGTAAGGGAAATTGGGCGGAAAGCATTCTCTTGATTTGGCTTGGGAATTGGAATGATTATACTGTTGGTCCAAGAGTTAGGAAGCTCCCCAGTAACATAGCTCATATTATACAGCTCAAGCAGGGGATTCCCTGGTACTAAAGGGAGCAGACGCAATATGTCATAAGTGATACCATCTTCACCGGGGGATGTGGCTTTGCCTTTGTTTAGGGCCGCGAGTAATTCAAACTCAGTAAATGGCACGTTGCAGTCATCTTCCTTGTGGAGCATGAAGTCAACGAGCCTTTCTCGATCTCCGTAACCAGCATTTAATCTGAGCTGTATGTCTGGGGGAAGATTATTGAAGCTAGAGGTGGTTGCCCAAGCATCGACTAACTCGTTTGCTCTGTGTAGAGGGTGAGGGTGTGCTACTTGGCCGATCTTATCGCCTTTAATTCTTTTAATATCCTTCCATGCCTGGCTGAGGGGGGTGTGAGAGCTGAGACTGTTAACAAAAGTTTCCCAGTTATCTTGCCTGAGCTCTGTCATGCGCTCCCTCGCCTTGGCTAGGGCTTTCTGAAAGAGCTTGAGCATTGCCGGCGTACGTGTTTCCCTATATGCAAGCCCAACTCGTCTGGCAGTGCGTTTCAAAGTACGCAGTTTGGGGTCATTGTAATAGGCAGGGCGTTTATTACCTTTCATATCGTTCCGACTATTGGATGGTGCAGGGGGCCGACCTAAAGGGTCAGCAAACATCTGAATGCTCTGTACTAGATTGTCGTTAAATGTCTGGACTGTGGAGGGATCATAAGTGCTGTACCACTCTGACACATGAGCAACAAAGTCTTCACGTCGAGCAGGAGGAACACTGAGCCGTTTGCGTTTGAAAGTCCCACCGGGCAGGATGGTATTTCCTGTACATAGAGTAGTCAATCTAGGGTGATGATCTGACAACAAATCTGTTACAACAGATGATGTGCACCAGACGTGAGAGACGTTGAAACCAACACAGAGGTCTAGAATGCCTCCACAAATATGCGTGGGTTCAAGGTCACCCACAATCTGCACATCTTGGTGACTATTTAGTAGCGACAGCAGTTGATTCCCGTTACCGTTACTGAAGCGAGAGCCACCAATGTCCTAGTGTCTAGCATTGTAGTCACCAAGAATGATGGTTGGCTCTCAGGTAAATATGTGATTTAGAGTTACTACAAGCGGAGCTGGCCCACAAACAGTGAAGTTAATTGCTATCTTGGCTGTTCTGAGAGGCCACTATGCTAAGCGCAATTACATGCACCCTGAAGCACATGTAGCCACACCCCAAACAAGATGTTGTGAGAAACCACATTATAATCAGGCCATCTCTACCACACAGCTGAGACATTCTAAATTGTATACTAATATAATCATAAGATTGAGTAGTACTAACAATAACACAGTAGATTAGGCCACCATATGTGGTAAAATTTATATTTTACTAAAGGCATTTTACAGGCGGCAGAAGGCATTCGTCCCCGTTGACGGATGCCCTGAAAACCTGGTGATCCTGGATGCCCTCCTTGCTGAGGCTCGTGCGCTTAAACACAACACGCACCTGGCGTTTCTGGATATGGAGAAGGCTTTCGATAGCGTCTCCCATCCGGCCATCCACCGGGCCATGAAACGTAAAGGCATTCCGAAGCCTTTAAGGACATATATCATGTCGGGCTATGACAGGTCCTCAACCATAATAACCAGTCAAGGTGAGAAGTCGAAGGACATCCTGATCACCAGGGGGGTGAAACAGGGTGACCCCCTGTCTCCTTTTCTTTTCAACCTAATAATTGATGAGGCAATTACTAGGGCTAAAGACTTGGAGCTAGGGGTTGGTCTGGGCGGCGAAAAGGTATCAGCGCTGGCGTTCGCCGACGACCTGGTTGTGGCAGCGGAAACGGCTGCCGGACTACAGACACTCATAACCAGTATTTGCCGCACGCTGCGCGGCTCTGGTCTCAAAGTAAACGCCGCAAAATGCCGGACGCTGAGCATAGCGATTGATGCGCATCGAAAGACATGGCATGTCCCCACCAGGAAGGCATATTACGTCGGAGACGATGCGATCGGTACTATGAGTGTGGCGGACGAGTACAAGTACTTAGGGATACTGATCGGAGCCAGGGGCAGACGCTTATCCTATGGTTCCCTGTTTGAGGACGGCCTGACCAACATCACCAAGGCGCCGCTCAAACCCCAACAGAGGTTATACCTACTAAAGCACCACCTAATCCCCAAGATGAACCACCGCCTTGTCCTCGGACACGTGGCTAAAACGGAATTGGCGAGGTTGGACCGGCGGCTGCGACACGCCACTCGTGGCTGGCTGCGGCTGCCCCATGACACCCCCAACGCCTTTATCCACGCCGACGTCAAGGACGGTGGACTAGGGATACCCGACTTTGCCACATCGATCCGGCTACAAAAGAACAAGCGGCTCGGGGCGCTGACTGGATCAGCGGACCCAGTGGTGGTGGCAGCGGCTCTCCTACCCGCATTCCAAGCGAGAATGCGCCGGTGGGTAGACCCGACCACGGCCGCTGGAACGCCATCCAGCAGGACGACCGAGTGCGCTAGAAGATGGAAGGCAAAACTGTACAGCATGGTCGACGGCGCCGGCCTCGCTTCCTCTTGTGAGGTCCCATCCTGTCACAAGTGGGTTGCGTCCGGCACCCGTTTGCTAAGCGGAGGAGATTTTGCCCACGCCATCCAAATTAGGGCAAACGCTGTAGCCACGCCGTCTAGGGCGGCTAGGGGTAGACCCGAGGCTTCTGGTCTCTGTGACGCTTGTCGGAAACCAGGAACCCTGGGCCACATATCCCAGGCCTGCCATAAGACACACGGGGCTCGGGTGAAACGTCACGACGACATCACCCGGTTCGTAGCTGGCCGATTGCGGCAAAGAGGCTTTGAGGTGGAGCGCGAAGTCCGTATGCCAGATGGAGGGACCTTCTGCAAGCCAGACATTATTGCTTGCAAAGGTGATGAGGCCTTCATATTAGACACCCAGGTCTCAGCTGATAACTTCCCACTCTCCCGTCCACATCAGAGCAAGTGCGACAAATACGGCACCCCCGAGATCCTGCAGAAGGTCCGGGAGTATACCGGTAAGCATAAAGTATCTGCCTCCTCAATAACCCTTAATTGGAGGGGTGGATGGTGCAAGGAGAGTGCGCGTGGTCTACAAGGTATGGGTCTCACCAAGAGCGACCTCGAGATTTGCTCCGTGAAGGCCCTGACCTGGACATATTCTATATACAGAATATGGTCCAAGGCCACGTCAAGGGGCAGGCCTCCCTAGCCCCGGGATCACCGTGCACAGGGTGCATAAGGGTAACTATAGTCACGCTTAGGTGAACCGCAGCCAAGTCAGCTGGTAGCCAACTATCTAAGCAGTTTCGTCATCTGGAGTACCACTTCTCCTAATGGCGTCTCACAAGAGGGTGGATGACCTGGCAGAGCCCACGAGTAGGTAAGGCGGCGACCGGAGGGACCCCATGCGCATACATGATAACCCTCCCGCTCCGGGGCCTAGTTAGGAGCATCCACTGTGTCTAGTTTTCCATGTATGCCGACGTCAAATCATCATCCTGTAACACTGTAAAAGTGTTTGGGTTAGTTTATTTAAAATATATATAGAACATGAGTCACAGACAAGGATCTGAGAGGCGCCAGTTGTCTGCCTGAGATCTCACACCTCTAACCGTTAACGACCCCAAGTGACCTGAGGTCAGATCATGAGAATTTCACCTTGCTTCCGCTAAGCTTATAATTGTAGTCTGGTAGCCTTCAAACATGCCGACGTTTAAGGAGTGGCTTGGTAGTGCCGGAGGCTATCTACTTGTGGGCGGAGTTAGCTACTAGGTTCCCCAATATAAACTCGGAGAGCTATCAAGCAAAAAGCATTAACAGACAGAGCAGCAGACGAGAGAGAGAAGACGTCCCTACCAGGGAGGCTGTCGGCCGGCAGGGGCGAGACAGTCTCTGTCAAGCTACAGACCCCCCCCCCCTCTCTATTCAACTTAGACTCAGTCCTCGGTGAGTGAACATTAAGGTGACTTGGTCGTGTTTACATATGTTGTGTGATGATCAGGGGCAGTCAAGTTGTAGGGTTCTCGAATTCTTGGATGATGACTCACTTTGCATATTAAACTGGAACATTTTAAATTGAATTGCTTAAGTTATGATACTTATCATGGAAAATATAATTGTTGAACTTATTATTTAAGTGGTCTTTCACTGTGTTCCTTAGAGTTTTGAGTTGAGGTGAGAAAGCCTCTGTGATTACTGGTTTCATGATTTAATGAGTACATGTTTGGAGTTGATACATGGTAATAACATCTTTTGAGAATATTTTGATACAGGCAAGTTCCATTCCTTGTCTTGTATGTAATGATCATGAATGGATGGTGGAGCATTTCGTCTTCTACTATCTACTCTTCTACGTCTACTATCTACTCTTCTACTTCTACCTATCTACACCTCTCCCTCCACCCTTCTCTAAACTCTCACTTTCAACTAATGACCCTCCTCGCTCCTCCCACCTCCCTACCTCTCACCCCAAACCCTCACTAATTACTTCACTATTCATTTCTTTCCTTTCGTTTCCTCTTATACGTTTGTGGAAGTGATTATGTATTCTAGAGTTATCTCTAGAGTTTCGGGTAGCTGATCCAGTTACGGCGCCTTGTAGTCTTAGCACCTAGGTAGTCGAATACCTAGGTTACAAGGTGTTGAACGAGAGAGGTTGCCTTAGGAACTCTGGGAGTGCTCTAGAATAGTTAGCTAACTGGGGACGGGATAACGGACTAGAGAGAGCTGTTTCCCCCGGCCTCGTTAGTTAACTGGGGGGTGGAATAATGGACAAGATAGAGCCATTTCCCCCACCCCCCGTTACAATGGTGGCAGCGGTGTTGAACAATGTTGTAGGTAGTTGGTGTTCTTTTAACATTGTTCAGTCCCACGTGTCTTTTTGCCGCTCAGGCGCTATCAGGGAGATCTTGACAGGTGTTTATTATTCGCGATTTAGCGAGCTTTGTTCAGGTTAGGAGATGGTGATTCTCTGGTGTTGTGTTTAGTGATTTTGTGAGTTTTGTGAAGTTCAGGGAATGTTCACCAGAACTTGCGTGTGTAGTGATTTATGTTAGTAATAAGATTTGGCGATTTGGGAACTTAGCGGTGTTGGTAGTGCAGGTCAGCTGAGTGTGACAGGTGACCTCGCATGTCCCACGGGGACACCCAGCCACCGCTGGTCTCCAGGTCAGTTAGGGAGTGGCAGGTGTAGTTCTTAAGCAGGATTTAGTGGTG
Source organism: Procambarus clarkii (assembly GCF_040958095.1). NCBI lineage: Eukaryota > Metazoa > Arthropoda > Malacostraca > Decapoda > Cambaridae > Procambarus > Procambarus clarkii. The sequence continues at coordinate 19,833,257 of NC_091199.1, read as the reverse complement.
GTTCTGCTCAGATTATTGCGATCGACTGTTTTACTCCATTTGAACGCAATAACCCGAGGTGTACTGGTCTTGTACAGCATGCTAGGGGGAGGCTTAGTATGTCAGTAGACTTCACGTTGGGGACGCTCGACGTTAGATAGTCTGGTCACAGGGGTGGCAACAGTTTGGGAGTTGTTGACCGGCGGAGAAGCTAGGAAAACACTCTGGGTCACGTAGGTGGCTGTAGGTTAAGGGTGGGAGTAATGGTTAATTATGTACTTAAGATTAGGAACGGTACAGTTAAGTTTAGGCTAGTGTTTTGTCTATTAGTGTTGATTTTTTTTGTGACAAGTTAAAAGTAGTGATGACCTTATTCTCTCTTCTCTAACTTTACTCTGTTACTGTTTTATCTTCCACCAAGTCAATATCATTCAGAGTTAATTGAATTATTAAAAATTGAAGTGTAGTTGTTGCCAGGAGGAGAGCGTTATGTTATGACTGTGTAACCCTATACAAACTACAGGGTCACACAACAAGATGGAACACGGGTATTGTCGCCTTTATGTTCATCCACAGGTGGGAGCCAGAAGAGAGGAGCGGCGCGACGCATATGCAGAAGAGGGAGACGGCTGCTGTGTACCACACTCAGGGGCGTTTATCACCACCACCACGACCAGCCCCACTACCTGGAGGTCATGGCTCCACCACCACCACCACTACCCCGGGGACCCCAAGATGCAGCCCTCTCGGTCAGTCAACATTGGTCTACCCAGTGGACCCCAGGTCGTTCTGCAGACGACCCCAGACGACCCAGTAATGATGGAAGAGGAGCAACAACGACTCCAGTCTGTCCCACCAACATCGGTCTACCCAGGATGGACCCCAGGACGGACAGACCCCCAATGGACCCCAGGTCGCTTGTCAAAGACCCATGGGAGGAGGAAGAGAGAAGAAAGAAGAGAGAAGAAAGAAGAGAGAAGAAGGAAGAGAGAAGAAAGAAGAGAGAAGAAAGAAGATAAGACAAGCTGAGTGAGACATGATACCTAGTGTCCCTTGCTGGTGTCAGCATCATTACATGGAGCGTAATTGCAAGACAGGATCGTTTGCCTTAACTGGCCGCCCCTCCTACTAGCAGGTTGCTCTGTTGAGTGATTCTTCATGTGTCGTGCGGACTTGATGTGGCTGTCAGAAGTGGCTCTCTGAAGGAGGCGTGCTGGAGCAACAGGGAGGAAGAAGAGTAGGATGGGATTTCTACTGTTGGCAACTATATGAAGGTCTCGAAACTTGTAGTCCCTATAGCTGTGAAGAACCCCAATATACGTCTCTCATGGTGACTGACGTAGGGCCAATTACAGATCAGCTGGGACAACCGAATTCCACGGTCCTGTGCTCAGTTCAAGTAGTAACGGCTTTCGGGTTGACCAAGTGTTGTTGTGCGTTAACGACGGAGAAGCGACGGAGGCAGTTGTGTTGAAGAAATGTGGTACAGGATTATCTACAAGACCAAGCAGTGACGTCGCCCAGCCAGAGACAATGGACGTCTGTCTACATATTTCATTTTTTAGAGTAGGATGATGTATATTTGTTTAGCTAGGATGTATTCTTTTCGTTAATAAAGTTGTCGCACACAGCTAGCTTGCTTTAGCAGTGTTGCAAAAACTTTATTTTCGGGGAGAAGGGGAGATGTAACACTGTAAAAGTGTTTGGGTTAGTTTATTTAAAATATATATAGAACATGAGTCACAGACAAGGATCTGAGAGGCGCCAGTTGTCTGCCTGAGATCTCACACCTCTAACCGTTAACGACCCCAAGTGACCTGAGGTCAGATCATGAGAATTTCACCTTGCTTCCGCTAAGCTTATAATTGTAGTCTGGTAGCCTTCAAACATGCCGACGTTTAAGGAGTGGCTTGGTAGTGCCGGAGGCTATCTACTTGTGGGCGGAGTTAGCTACTAGGTTCCCCAATATAAACTCGGAGAGCTATCAAGCAAAAAGCATTAACAGACAGAGCAGCAGACGAGAGAGAGAAGACGTCCCTACCAGGGAGGCTGTCGGCCGGCAGGGGCGAGACAGTCTCTGTCAAGCTACAGACCCCCCCCCCTCTCTATTCAACTTAGACTCAGTCCTCGGTGAGTGAACATTAAGGTGACTTGGTCGTGTTTACATATGTTGTGTGATGATCAGGGGCAGTCAAGTTGTAGGGTTCTCGAATTCTTGGATGATGACTCACTTTGCATATTAAACTGGAACATTTTAAATTGAATTGCTTAAGTTATGATACTTATCATGGAAAATATAATTGTTGAACTTATTATTTAAGTGGTCTTTCACTGTGTTCCTTAGAGTTTTGAGTTGAGGTGAGAAAGCCTCTGTGATTACTGGTTTCATGATTTAATGAGTACATGTTTGGAGTTGATACATGGTAATAACATCTTTTGAGAATATTTTGATACAGGCAAGTTCCATTCCTTGTCTTGTATGTAATGATCATGAATGGATGGTGGAGCATTTCGTCTTCTACTATCTACTCTTCTACGTCTACTATCTACTCTTCTACTTCTACCTATCTACACCTCTCCCTCCACCCTTCTCTAAACTCTCACTTTCAACTAATGACCCTCCTCGCTCCTCCCACCTCCCTACCTCTCACCCCAAACCCTCACTAATTACTTCACTATTCATTTCTTTCCTTTCGTTTCCTCTTATACGTTTGTGGAAGTGATTATGTATTCTAGAGTTATCTCTAGAGTTTCGGGTAGCTGATCCAGTTACGGCGCCTTGTAGTCTTAGCACCTAGGTAGTCGAATACCTAGGTTACAAGGTGTTGAACGAGAGAGGTTGCCTTAGGAACTCTGGGAGTGCTCTAGAATAGTTAGCTAACTGGGGACGGGATAACGGACTAGAGAGAGCTGTTTCCCCCGGCCTCGTTAGTTAACTGGGGGGTGGAATAATGGACAAGATAGAGCTATTTCCCCCACCCCCCGTTACAATCCCTGCCGATTGGGCAGCATGCTGCTTTGGCCTTCAGCGTTTGTTTGTTCTTTTTAAATGTTATACTGTACTCACCTAATTGTACTCACCTAATTGTGCTTGCGGGGGTTGAGCTCTGGCTCTTTGGTCCCGCCTCTCAACCGTCAATCAACTGGTGTACAGTGTGGGAACCGACCTGTGAGATTTATATTTATTTAATTTATATGAATTTATATTTACGTTAATTTATATACTTCGATAGCAATTTGTATAATGATAAGTGGACTGTATTTCTGCAATAATCTCACAAATCGATCCTCTACACATTAGGGGGGGGGTTATTAAATTAATATATATATGCAGCCAATCAAACTACAGAAATAACTACATACATTAAAGAGGTTCCTTATCTTATAGTACAGCAGGTTAGTCCACCAGGTATAACTAGGGTGTAGACACCAAATTATCCTCTTTGAGGTAGCTTCCATATCACCCAGTAACTGGTGCACAAATCTTGCATCCTCGTCTTGACCTGTCAAAAGTGCGCTAGCTGTGAAGCCAGATACCTATATATGACAAGTATATCAGAGAAAACAGTACATGGAACATGAAGACCTGGCTTAATTACCTTTAGTTTGAGGCTTCCATGTGATCTAACCGGGTCACCCTATATCCTGACATTAATGGCCATAAATGAATGATAAACGGGTTTCGGATAGACTTAACTTGATTTGTTGACAGCGTGTTGACAGATGGTACACCTTTGGTATCCATAACACTACGTCCAAGTAAATTTAACAGGAGCCGAATTTGCTCCCGTGTGAGCCTCTGGTCTCGTATAAACAATGGCTGTTTAACACTCCATCCTATTGACGTTACTGGCCGACATTGTCCAGAATGATAGGAGCCGAATTTGCTCCACACGTCTCGGAGGTGACACAACAATGGCTGCCCTCCTTCCTCCCTCTGACGCCTGGCTTACTTTGTCCAGATTTCAAAAAGTGATAGAAGGGTCACATTTACTCTACTTTAATATTGATAATTAAGTTAATTTATATAAGATGTTTTTATGATGGTAAAGTCCAAAGACTAATGTATTTAAGAATAATTCCCAGCAGAATAGCTGGTGAATTATAATAGTATGTGGTGATGATATCCCGTTTTCTTTAGACGGTAATTCCACTACAAGTTACGTTTTCTATGGGTAACTTGTTTATACAACACAGCTCTTATCTGTCTGTATGATATTAAATGGTGTCGGATTTTCCGACATACAGATTCCTGAGCCTATTGGGCTCTATCATATCTACATTTGAAACTGTGAATGGAGTCAGCCTCCACCACATCACTTCCTAATGCATTCCATTTGCTAACTACTCTGACACTGAAAAAGTTCTTTCTAACGTCTCTGTGGCTCATTTGGGTACTCAGCTTCCACCTGTGTCCCCTTGTTCGCGTCCCACCAGTGTTGAAAAGTTCATCCTTGTTTACCCGGTCGATTCCCCTGAGGATTTTGTAGGTTGTGATCATGTCCCCCCTTACTCTTCTGTCTTCCAGTGTCGTGAGGTGCATTTCCCGCAGCCTTTCCTCATAACTCATGCCTCTTAGTTCTGGGACTAGTCTAGTAGCATACCTTTGGACTTTTTCCAGCTTCGTCTTGTGCTTGACAAGGTACGGGCTCCATGCTGGGGCCGCATACTCCAGGATTGGTCTTACATATGTGGTGTACAAGATTCTGAATGATTCCTTACACAGGTTCCTGAACGCCGTTCTGATGTTAGCCAGCCTCGCATATGCCGCAGACGTTATTCTCTTTATGTGGGCTTCAGGAGACAGGTTTGGTGTGATATCAACTCCTAGATCTTTCTCTCTGTCTGTTTCATTAAGTACTTCATCTCCTATTCTGTATCCTGTGCCTGGCCTCCTGTTTCCACTGCCTAGTTTCATTACTTTGCATTTACTCGGGTTGAACTTCAACAGCCATTTGTTGGACCATTCACTCAGTCTATCCAGGTCATCTTGTAGCCTCCTACTATCATCCTCTGTTTCAATCCTCCTCATAATTTTTGCATCGTCGGCAAACATTGAGAGGAACGAATCTATACCCTCTGGGAGATCATTTACATATACCAGAAACAGTATAGGTCCAAGGACTGACCCCTGCGGGACTCCACTTGTGACGTCTCGCCAATCTGAGACCTCACCCCTCACACAGACTCGTTGTCTCCTGTTGCTTAGGTATTCCTCTATCCACCGGAGTACCTTCCCTCTCACTCCAGCCTGCATCTCCAACTTTCGCACTAGCCTCTTGTGTGGCACTGTATCAAAGGCTTTCTGACAATCCAAAAATATGCAGTCTGCCCACCCTTCTCTTTCTTGCCTTATTTTTGTTGCCTGGTCGTAGAATTCAAGTAACCCTGTGAGGCAGGACCTGCCATCCCTGAACCCATGTTGATGCTGTGTTACAAAGTTCCTTCGCTCCAGATGCTCCACTAGTTTTTTTCGCACAATCTTCTCCATCAGCTTGCAGGGTATGCAGGTTAGGGACACTGGCCTGTAGTTCAGTGCCTCCTGTCTATCCCCTTTCTTGTATATCGGGACTACGTTAGCTGCTTTCCAAATATCTGGCAGTTCCCCTGTTGCCAGTGATTTGTTATACACTATGGAGAGTGGTAGGCTCAGTTCTCTTGCTCCTTCCTTTAGAACCCAAGGGGAGATTCCATCTGGGCCTATAGCCTTCGTCACGTCCAACTCTAGTAAACACTTCCTTACTTCCCCACTGGTAAACTCAAACTCTTCCAGTGGTTCCTGGTTAGCTATTCCCTCACTTACCTCTGGAATTTCTCCTTGTTCTAAGGTGAAGACCTCCTGGAATTTCTTATTCAATTCCTCACACACTTCCTTGTCATTTGTAGTGAATCCTTCCGCCCCTATCCTTAATCTCATAACCTGTTCCTTTACTGTTGTTTTTCTCCTAATGTGGCTATGCAACAATTTAGGCTGAGTCTTTGCCTTGCTTGCGATGTCATTTTCGTATTGTCTTTCTGCCTCTCTTCTCATCCTGACATATTCATTCCTGGCATTCTGGTATCTTTCTCTGCTCTCCAGTGTCCTGTTATTCCTATAGTTTCTCCATGCCCTTTTACTTTGCTGCTTAGCTAGCCTACATCTTTGATTAAACCATGGGTTTCTCATCTTCATTTCTCTGTTTTCCTTTTGGACTGGGACAAACTTGTTGGCTGCGTCCTTGCACTTCTGCGTGATGTAATCCATCATATCTTGGGCCGTCTTTCCCCTGAGCTCTGTTTCCCATGCTATATATGTTAGGAATTTTCTTATCCCCTCATAGTTTCCCTTTCGGTATGCTAACCTTTTGGTTTCGGTATCCCTCCTCGAGTTCAATAACCCTTCTTCAATCAAGTACTCAAACACCAGTACACTGTGGTCGCTCATTCCTACTGGGTCCTCAAAACCGATTTCTCTTATGTCGGAGTCGTTCAGAGTGAAGACTAGGTCGAGTCTCGCTGGTTCGTCATTGCCTCTCATCCTTGTGGGTTCTCCGACATGCTGCGTTAAAAAGTTGCTTGTCACCACCTCCAATAGTTTGGCTCTCCACGTATCCTCGCCTCCATGCGGTTCCTTGTTCTCCCAGTCAATCTTTCCGTGATTGAAGTCGCCCATGATGAGCAGGTGGGATCTATTTCTACAGGCAGCAGAGGCTGCCCTCTCAATTATAGTGTTAACTGCCTTGTTGTTGTTTTCATACTCTTGACTGGGTCTCCTGTCATTTGGTGGAGGGTTGTATATTACTGCTACTACTATTCTTGGTCCTCCCATTGTTATGGTGCCTGCTATGTAGTCTCTGAACTCCTCACAGCCCGGGATGGCCATCTCCTTAAAACTCCATTCCCTTCTCATGAGTAGGGCCACTCCGCCTCCTCCTCTACCTTCCCTCTCTTTCCTTATTACTGTATACTCCTGGGGAAACACGGCATTCGTTATGATTCCAGAGAATTTTGTTTCAGTGAGTCCGATTACATCTGGGTTAACTTCTTGTGCTCTTTCCCTTAGTTCACTTGTCTTGCTTGTGATCCCATCTATGTTCGAGTACATCACCCTGAAACTGACTCTCTCCTGCTTCTTTTCTGGGGGGGACCTTTGGGATCTGGGGTGAGTGGGAGCTGGGGGGACCTGGCACGGGGGGATTGGTGGAGGAGGGAGGGCTTGGGGTGGTGGGGGAGAGGGGGAGGGTACAGGGGGTGGATAAGAGGGGGAGGGTACAGGGGGTGGATAAGAGGGGGAGGGTACAGGGGGTGGATAAGAGGGGGAGGGTACAGGGGGTGGGTAAGAGAGGGAGGGTTGGGGAAGCATGGGGGGAGGAGAGGCTGTGGGGGATAGGGGAGATGGGGGGGCTTGGGGGGAGAGAAAAGGGTGGAGGGCTTGGGGGGCGTGGGGGAAAAGGGAGGGCTGAGGTGGGTGAGGAAGAGGGGAGGGTTTAGGGGAGTGGGGGAGAGGGGAAGACTTAGGTGGGGTGGGGGAGAGTGGGGGGCTTAGGGGGGAGGGGGAGAAGGGAGGGCATGGGGGTGGGAGAGACGGGAAGGCATGTGGGAGAAGGGAGGGCATGGGGGATGGGGGGGAAGGGAGGTCCTGGGGAGAGGGGTGAGGGGAAGAAGGGGGGTGAGTGGGGGGAGGGGGGTGGGTGGGGGGAGGGTGCCCTAGGTGGGTACTTAGTGGGGGGCTGACTGTGGGGCTGACTGTGCACCCCTACCTATGTGTGCTGTGTCCCATATAGAAAAAACCAACTGTAAAAGAATTTTCCATTAATGTTTTTGTTTATTTTCAGGTAATTATTATGTATTATTAATATCATCTTAACTCTTGTGGGTGTGATGAGATCTGCCATATATGTTTATTTTAGTTTGTGTGTGTTAGGGTATTAGGTATGCTTAGGGGTCCGTCTCGCCATGCCCTGTGGCTGGGGGGATCGGGCTCCGAAGCTACATAAAAACCCTATACCCCCCCCGAAGTGGCAAGGGGAGTTAGGGGACAAAAAAAAAAAAAAAATAAACAATTGCAGCTTATCCCATATCCACTCATAGGTGGTATAAGCTATAATTGTCCCTCCAACTATGTGCAGATAAGATTCTGGCAGGCTGAATCAAAATATAAAGTCCACTGGCATCATAATAATACAATATTCAAGTTAATAAAAAGTAGAATATAAATAAATTAATGGCCTGCTAGGATTTTTCCACATACCCTGTGGGGTAGAAGTAGCAGGTGGTGGCGGCATCTCAGAGGTTGCAATGCTACTTCGAAAGTTACAGTATCTTCGGGCCGTGATATCTAAACGATCGAACCTTTTAGATCTCGAGAAGTTGAACTGAAGGTTACACCGCAGAACTTTGGTCTGTAGGATTACTTAAAGACGACCAGCATTTAACCAGTAAGTGAGATTAAAGGCTGGCCCCCGTTACATCGAGATCGACCACAAGTACAGTTTCTAAATCAAGCATCTGATATATGTGGAGAGCTAGTGACACAATTGATATGTTTATCCTGCACACCGCCCCCCATCCAGTGGACGGCGGTGGATAGGTTACAGTCACTTAGTTACTACCTCCAGTTAGTAAACTGGGCTAAGATTTCTGGTAGCAGATCATTTTGAATTAAATATTTACACATCTCTGGAATATTTGTTATAGAATTGTCTCTGAGTTCACGTATCTTTTTCGCACTCCGTCACATAGTGATGGAGGTGTGCGAATAATTTTGTTGACACAGTTTATATTTGATAAGGTCTACAGCAGCAGATAATAAAAATTCCCAGAGATACTTATAACCGAGTCTAAGCCGAGCAGTAGAAACATTTAGAAGTCTGCTAATTTTATTGGATGATCCATAGTTGTGTGGCTCCACTTGCATGATAGAATAATGATAGATGAAATTACTGGTGTCGATTTCACTTTGCTTCAGATTAACAAGATTTTGTTGAAGTTCTTGGTGTCTTTCAATCTGTCTTTCTCCTTTAGAGACAGATTCTTTGACTAACTTATCAGCTCTATTATGCATTCTGAGGCCATACATGAGATGGAGTCTACATGAAATGAACTCTGTTACCATCATAAATAATTTTGTTGTTTTTGTGTCTAGCTTCAGACACGAGCATGTTACAGTTGTGTCTTAAAGAGTTGAGAGCAATTTAGGATGATAAAAAATCACTTACAATTAATGTACCAAGTTTGGAGACTTGTATACATTTCAGTGCATGAAGCAAGGCAAATAGTTCGGCCTGAAGGGAAAACGCTTCCAGCTGCACCCGTGGGCCGGTGTAGGGAACCATCAGGGATAATTTGAGGGAGAGAATGCTCTGTGGACAGAGCATCAATATGGCTCAAGGCGTTGAGCTTTGCCTCAAGACAAAGCTAGGGTTGATCTCTAATTTGCTTTTTGGGTGGAAAGAGAGGGAACAAAATTGGAACGGGTGTAATCTCCCACGGTGCAGGAAAGTGCCGTTGTTGTCTCTCTTGGAATAAATGATAAATCTGGTACATTCTGAGTTCAGTTCCAGTTTTAATTATCCATTTGGAAGAATGTTGACCTTCAATAAAGAAATTCTCGAGAGCTTCTGTGCAAGTTGAGCTAGCCTAAGGGTTTTCATATCAATTTATCAGTTAATTTCAGAAACACGATCAACGACGCTCGGAATATTAAGTTCCTTTCTCATGTTAAGTATTTTGTGGTACGAGGGCACCCAAGGATTATCCTCAAGGCTTCGTTCTGCAATTTTTCACGCCCTCCAAGCTTTCTATCTGGTATCAAACCAAGCAGAGGTGCTGCATAATCCCCTAAAGATCTGATATATTAGGTACATCATTTTGACAATGCTGACATTGGGACCATAGATTGAGTGATAACCTGCAACAGCCTTGAGAGATCGGAGCCTCTCTTTATACTGATGATAGAGTCTGAATACAACAGGACCATACAGTGGCACCTCTAGGTCAAGGTATTTGAATCTGTTTACACAGTCAAGCTGGGAGCCATCATACAGTTGCATATTGCGAACAACTCCTCCCTGCCTGGGTGGACGCTAATTTAGTACCTCTGTTTTCTTTGCTGAGATCACTAAACCTTGGTCCTGACATGAGTCTAATACAGAGTTAAGAGTGTTCTGCATGTTAGTACCATTAAACACCCAGGGGGTGTGTATCATTATAATATCAGCATAGCTAATGATGTGCACGTTGGTTTGCACCTTATTGGCATTAAGGTGCACCTTATTGCCATTAAGGCGCGCCTTATTGGAATTAAGGCGCGTCTGGGATCCTCTCGGACGTAGGTTCGAACCCTCATCACGGCCTTTGTGGATTTGTTCATTTGATGCATCACGCTAGTGTAATTTATGTGTGTAATGAAGCAAGGGCGAAGAGGTAGAATAGCTTATTGACAAAGCTCGGGTGCATGTGGGAATTGTGTAAAACCCTGATTTCTGTCTCGGAGAGACTGCAGGTTCCGTATGAGGTCAGTTGAACTCCTGGTTGCAATTCTTTTACCATGTCGTAGCTCAGTCGATTTAGGCGCGTCTGGGATCCTCTTGGACGTAGGTTCGAACCCTCATCATGGCCCTTGTGGGTTTGTTCATTTGATGCATCACGCTATTGTGATTTCTGTGTGTAAATTTAACTCATCTTTTCTGCATTTCTACTTCATCCTACAGTCACTTATCTGTTTTGTATCAATCATTTTCCACCGCTCTTTATGCATCAGGCATACACTAAATAACTCTACCCAACTTTGTATTTATGACTTATAGATGTTACCAAGTTTATTGAGCTGAACATAGAGAAAACTACATTCCGTGAAATATCCGGAAGCCCGGACTCGCGCCCTGTGTGGACCGGTATGGGAGCCCAATTTATTATTTTTTCTGGGTATCTATGTTGCAATGTTGCATATCAACTGTGGAGGTGATAAAGAATAAGAATAAATCATATAAAATCCAATAAATACATTAAGAACAAAAAGAGGATAGGTTAAAGGGTGTAGAATAAGAACAATTACATCAAACATGATAAATTCACTATATGAGAGACCTGATGAACTATAAGTAAAAAATAAGGACCCTTTGAAATAAAATAAAAGGACCTCGCATCAACACTCTGACTGTTGGGATCTATGGTCAATTCTGGCTAAGACTGTACAACCCAGAACCCATGCGCTGTTACAGATGTCAGCGCTTCGGCCACCACAAAGATGGCTGCAGAGGCCCGGAACGAAGTGGAGTATGTAGCGAGCTCCACAATACCGACATATGCAAGAATCTGCACAAAGGAGGCACACAAACGAAAGCAAAATGCCCAAACTGCAGGGATACACATCACGCCTGGAACAAACGATGTCCAGAAAGGGTAAAAAGAATACTAGCTTTCGGATCAACCCAGCAACCCAAAGTAACAACTTCTAGACCCCAATCGACCAGATCCTTGGTAAAAAGCCAGTGGTACACTCCTCGGTAAGTCCGAATAAATGAAGATCAGCAACAGTCTGACGCACCAAATCCTTCTAGTCTGAGCAAGGACAGGGCCTCCAACAACTGAAGGAAACAAAGAGGCACTACTCCACTAAGAAAGAGCAACAGAATTGATCAAGGCAGCAAAGCGAACATACCTGCCGTTGCCTGCAAGACCTCCCAAGCAGAAATGATGATCCCTACATCAAATGCCCCAGTAGCTGGATGTAGCAAAGACGCTTCAACCCAACCAAGAGTCTCCTCACCTACCAAGAAAAAGAGTCTCCACTCCAGCCAAGAAGACACAAGCCGTCGGGAAAACCAGTACTGTAAAAAAACATGGACTCAATGATTCCACTATAACGGTAAAATGGACAATCTCAAAATTATACAATGGAATATTCAAGGATTCAAAAACAAAGCACAAACACTCAGAGCAGTGCTTCCAAGGGACAGCATTGATATTGTTCTACTTCAAGAAACACTCACCAGGACTGGCAGAAATATCAATATCCCAGGATATCAATGTTTCCACTGCCCTATGACACAAGGTGGCACCAGAGGCATTTCAATTCTAGTAAGAAATCATATCAATGCCACGGCAATCACAGATCTGCCCAACTATGACGAGAACGTCGAAATTATGGGAGTTAAGCTCACTATGAGGAACTCAATGCTGTCCATCTTCAATGTATACAAGAGCCAGAGAGAACACGACATGGATCTCTCAACAATCTTTGAAATAGCAGTCACTACACCTACTATCATCTCTGGCGACTTCAACGCTCATAGTGAATTACTACTTGATACACCAAGAACCGACGCCAACGGAAGACATATTGAACACTTTTGGATGAAGTGCTGGAAATCAGTGTGCTTAATTCGACAGAACCAACCCACACTGGTGGGGGAAAGCTGGATCTCACGTTTGTTTCCACCATTATTTATAAGTTGTGTCATTGATCAGTGGATCATGTTCTGACCAGTGACCACTTTGCTACAAAAACAGTTATTAATATAGCACTACCTCCTAGACCTCCAGCTCCCGAGCCCGGATGGGACTTTATCAAAGCAGATTGGACGAAGTTTCAGAAAGCTCTCGAAACTTGGCACCAAAACTAAACTCCTCCTGACAACACCGAATAAATGGAAAAATATTTAGTAAATGCAATACATAGAGCAGCAAATCACACTATCCCCAAGAGGAAAACAATTATCCAACAACACAAGGACCATTGGTATTACTGTGATAGGATCAAAGAGCTACATAACAGACTAAATCGTGCACGAAAGAATTTCAGAAGAGATAGAACCGAAGCTAATCTAGGACTTCTTAGAACTGTCCGAGATCATGTGCACGAAGAAACAGGAAAAATCAGAGAAGAAAAATGGCTCGAGTGGTGTGCCAAGCTAAATCAGCATACGTCCTTGGGCGACATCTGGAGGCAGACCAACAAGGCCAAAGGAAAATCGCCTCCTGCTCCGCCGAATCATGTTCATCCAGAGCAAGAAGCAGAAAGGCTAGCAAATCTATTTTGCTTCAAGAGCCAGTTCCACTCAACTTTCTGAAGCAACTCTGACTTAACAAAGACTTCAAGCAGCAAGATGGAAAAAAATAGATGATGCTTTAGCCTTACCTGACGAACTAGACCAACCTTTCAATCTGAAAGAACTCAGAAGTGCTACAAAGAAAACTAAAAATACAGCTCCAGGCGAGGACAAAATCACTTACAACATGCTAGCCAAGCTAGGACAAAAGGGTGAAGAAGCCTTCTTGAATCTCATCAACAGAGTATGGGTGACAAGAACCCGACCACTCTCTTGGAACAGTGCAATTATAGTTCCCATTCCAAAATCTAAAGACCCAGGAAATCCAAGACCCATCTCATTAACAAGCTGTCTGGCCAAAACTGCAGAAAGAATGGCCCTTAATCGAATTGAATGGAAAGCCAATCCACTACACCAAAATATGTTTGCTTACAGAAAAGGTGTTGGAACCACAGAATGCCTTACCTCCCTCCTGGATTAAATCAATGACAAACCTGGAATCCTTATTTTTCTAGACCTTGAAAAAGCCTTCGAGTTAACCAGTGCTCCAGCTACACTGTGCTGCCTTATGGATAAGGACATCAAAGGACACGCTCTTGCATTTGCCAAAGGAAGCCTGCTTAACCGAGAAGCTAAAGTCAAATTCCAAGGGAAAAACATCGACCTCAAAGATGCTGGAAAATGGAACTCCACAGGGAGGAATACTAAGCCCCTTCCTCTTCAACTGTCTCATGGAACAATTCATGAAGCTCAAGCTACCAAAAGCCAAACTTCTTAACTATGCAGACGACTTTGTGGTCATCATCAATGGCAAAGGTGCAATAAACCATGCACAAAAATGTCTAGATATTATCAGCAGGGAAGCGGAACGCATAGCAGTGAAAATAAACAGCAATAAAACAAAAGCTATGACCGTTTAAATGAGAACTCAAGACATCAAACTGGCAATACAAAGAAAAGAAATTGAATGGGTTACCTCTTTTCAATACCTAGGAGTCATAATAGACAACCAGTTGAAATTCACTCAAGAAATTGAATATCTTCGGCAACGCGGTAAAGCCAGAAACTCGGCTTTGCGCTCCCTGACCAGTCTTAGAGAGGGCGCACCTCTACCAGTACTCAAAATGTACTACGTTCAAGCAGTTAGGTCACTCATCGACTATGCTGTCCCTGCTCTTACATCCCTCAGTGATAACCAATGGGAGAAACTGGAAGTGTCTCAAAATGATGCTCTGAGAACAATGCTAGGAACACCTATATGGACGCGTAGAGAGAACCTTAGAATGGAAACTTAGAATGTTCGACGCCCTCTACAGTCGCCTTACGAAGGACCATTTAAAGTGGTTTCTCGAACACCGAAGTTCTTCACCATTGAACGCCGAGGACAGCGGGTAAACATCTCCATCGATCGCCTTAAACCAGCACACTGTGACGCTGCCCCAGACATCCCTCCAGAGACACATCCGCCGACTACGCCGTTCACTTTTCGACCACAGTTACCAGCAGCACCGCCACCTACGACAACGGACGATCCTGTACGACCTTCCACCCTACATCCCCAGTTACCAGCTGCACCACCACCTGATCCTATGACGACGGACGATCCTGTGCGACCTCCTACCCTAAGACCCCAGTTAGATGACATCAGTGAAGAGGAGGAAGTTAACTTTGAGGGTTATACAACGCGAGCAGGGCGTACAATTCACCGACCACCTAGGTTCCTTGATCAAGTATTTTTCCTTTCATCCCCTGGGAGGGGGAGTTCTGTAGCGAGTAGATTATCCCAATAATATACTCGCTCCAAATGCGTTGTTAATATTCCTGTCAACCTTTGGAGACGAATGAAGTGAGATGTTGCCCGAGCAACCCGATGAGGTGTTGCCCGAGCATATAAGCAGCAGAATAGCAAATATTAACTAGTCTACTTTCAAGTGTGGTCTAGAGCAGACACTTGCGAGATACTGTACCGACGCTCAGTGCGCTCAACTCACACCAAAGTATCACATGTGTACTTCTGTATATTCGACCAAATATATATATATGTTATCTTATTGTTTGTGTTTATTGTCACCATACTTTACGTAACAACAAAACCGTTACCTGTAAATAGAGATAGGATTATAACTTGTGTAATTAGTTATGCCATTAAGATGATGAGATAATGGAGCAAATATAGGTTTACTCGCTACATTGCCAAAACCCTCGCCACAACTATGATTTTCATCGCGATCATCTCTGCATTTTCATCTACTATGGCTTGCTGCTCCACGATCTCTACTCACTCATCTGGCAGCTTCATCAGTAACTACATAATGTGGGGTCTACAGCCTGTCCTGCCGACTCTCCGTCGCTGCCAGGGCACTGCTTGTTCTACAGGGACGCCCACGAAAGCTGCTCTTTTGTCAGATTCATCTACACGTTCACTGCATTCTGATACTCTGCCAACTCAAGCACCTTGCGCAGTACAGGACTTACAGCTTGCATTTCCGACTCTTCATCGCCTCCAGGACAATTCAGCTCTAGCAGTGATTCCCTCGTTGTCCTACCTACGTGCCTACATTACCTCCTATTGTCCTGGTGCCCAAGCCCATCCGCCCCGGATCTAAATGCTCCACCAGTTACCAAAAGACGCAACAATCATGCACATTCTTCTCTCCTGCTACACCGAGCTTGTCCACACACTGCCTACATCTTTTTGTACCGGACTACATGTTCCACAGCGACCCAGGGAACAGTAGCCTTGTATTTTTTGTTATATTGTTTTCTTCCATTTCCTGGCAGGGGGAGTCCTGTAGCGAGTAAACTTATACTTGCTCCATTATCTCATCATCTTAATGGCATAACTAATTACACAAGCTATAATCCTATCCCTATTTACAGGTAACGGTTTTTCCACTCTCCTATCTTACTGTGAGGTGTAGTAACCGTATATAAGCCAGCAATTTGAGACTAGCAAACCAGTACAACCTCCAGTCAAGAATGTAGTACTCGGCTTGGGCAGTTCTAATCGATCCAAGACGCTGCAGCTTCGACACAGAGCAGACAGCAGGCTACGACTGCAGCCAGATACAACGCTCTCGCTCCCCGAGTTCAGACACTTGCAATTCCCAATCGAGCCGCCACGCTCTCCCACATAGAGCTCCACGACTCCGGCCTCACTCAGCTCTCTGCTATGCTCAAGGCTTCGTCTTAATGTCTACGACACTGCTGTATCCAGGACTACTAAATAAATATGAAACTCACTAAACACTGTGTATCTAATCAACCCAACATCACATAAACGTATGTTACGGTGTTACCCCCTTGACAGTCATGCTTTCGGGAAAAGCGATATTCTTCAGGTCCTTAAGGACGTTACCACCATCACACCCACTGACATTAGTCAGGAAGGTGATGGTATCGTGCTCTTGTTTTCATGTGAAGAAGAACTAGAACAACTCTTGAACAACGATGCCATACTTCGCAAGGAACACCACCTACATCCTCACTTCCCACGTCAGTTCTTGGCCGGAAGAACTATTTTACCAGCAGGACCAGCCACTGGATCGCTGACCGACCGCAACATAAGATTATGGACAATATTAAATTTAAAGATGAAAATCTGAACCTGGATGTATTCAACCTAGAGTTCTGTAGTACTGGTAAATCACCAATGAAGATTACTTTCACAACCATAGCTGCAGCCACACAAGGGGGACCTGATAGCTAAGTAGACAGCGCTCTGGACTCATAATCCTAGGGTTCAAGTTCGATCCCCGTTGATGGCAGAAACAAAATGGGCAGTTTTTTCAGCCTGATACCCCTGTCACCTAGCAGTAAAGAGGTACCTGGGAGTTAGACAGCTGTTACGGGGGTGCTTCCTGTGTGTGTGTGTACTCACCTATTTGTACTCACCTATTTGTGCTTACGGGGGTTGAACTCTGGCTCTTTGGTCCCGCCTCTCAACTGTCAATCAACTGGTGTATAGATTCTTGAGCCTATTGGACTCTATCTTATCTACACTTGAAACTGTGTATGGAGTCAGCCACCACCATATCACTTCCTAATGCATTCCATTTGTCAACTCATTTGAGCACTCAATTTCCACCTGTGTCCCCTATTGTGTGTGCCCCTTGTGTTAAATAGTCTGTCTTTATCTACCCTATCAATTCCTCTGAGAATCTTGTATGTGGTGATCATGTTTCACCTAATTCTTCTGTCTTCCACAGACGTGAGGTTTAATTCCCGTAGTCTCTCCTCGTAACTCATACCTCTCAGCCCTGGTACTAGTCTGGTGGCAAACCTTTGAATTTTTTGCAGTTTAGTCTTATGCTTGACTATGTGGGAAATTTTACCTAACTACCTATATTATCATCTAAGAAATGTATTATTTCTATATCATATCTAAATCATATCAAACTCATTATAGATTCATTATACATCTTGATCCTAGATGACAATGCCCCTATGATTACGTACGCCATAGGGCCCTATAGATGCCTACATGACTTTGTGCATGATCTCTCAAGGATCCATAAGCTTCTAGAAGGATTTGTTAATTAAAAACTATTGGAACATTAATTGCTTCCGGAAGAGATTATAAATCGAATCCTTAATAAGAATAAGTGGTACTATCAAGTACTACTTTTAATCTTTAAATCCTATATCTAATTTTATTATAATCACATCTTATCTCAATCATATGTCTAGACAGTAAAAATAATCAATCAATATTCATAGATGGCTACCGTGCTCAGGGAGCATGGCGGGGGGGAGATGGCTGGGAGAGAAAGACACCTTATCTAATTATCTTTATCATAAGTGAACACTCTCTAGAACTGGGGAAGTACCTGGACAATATCTACAAGGAAAATTCCTAGAACATTTATATAAATTAATAGTGAATGGTGGAGCACATAGTGACTGTCTCCACCTTCATCTTTTTGCAACTGCAATTATAGAAAAATCATGTAGCAATACTACAAGAACAATCTACAGCAAAGCTGTTATTGCAAAGCTGTCGCGACAAGAGAGTTATCAAATCTGGCACACTGTCAGACAGGCACTCCGGCATTCAGAGAAGTAAATTGAAGGTTATTTTGGTATATTAATTGGCCAATTGTATGCTTGTATGACTTTAATATATTAAATAAGTCTGTCGGTTACAAAGCGAGGCAACACCTCATATTTCAGTAAGTTTATTAATATTGTAGTGCAGCAGTTGAATTTTTAAGCACTTAACCTCATGAGGGTCCATTGTGTAAGAAAAGATTCAGTCTCAATAAATAAACAAAATATCATGAGTGTCCATTGTGTGGGAAAAGATTCAGTCAGGCTGACTGCATCTATTCATATAAATTGAATATGAATATATGTGTAGATATACTTGAATATATAAATTAAGTTAACAATTGCTTGAATAGTTATTTTTAAGTAATAATATAAGTTCATTTAATTAAATATAATTTCTAGTACTTAGTAACAGTACTTAGTCTACATTTAAGGTCAAACAGTCCCCGTGGTGTAGTGGTAAGACACTCGCCTGGCGTTCCGCGAGCGCTATGTCATGGGTTCGTATCCTGGCCGGGGAGGATTTACTGGGCGCAATCCCTTAACTGTAGCCTCTGTTTAACGCAACAGTAAAAATGTGTACTTGGATGAAAAAACGATTCTTCGCGGCAGGGGATCGTATTCCAGGGACCTGCCCGAAACGCTACGCGTACTAGTGGCTGTACAAGAATGTAACAACTCTTGTATATATCTCAAAAAAAAAAAAAAAAAAAAAAAAAAAATTATCATACTTATACAATTTAAATTGTTGTTTATAGTATAACAATATATTGGCTGTTAATAGTTATGGTGCTAGGCTAGACCATGTATGTTTAAATCTCTGATTTAAACAGAGCCAGTGTTCAGCATAGAACTGAATTTATTAAATCTTATCCTTGTATAAAATACAAGCTGATATGAGATACCTGTTGGTAGGTGGACTGTGGATCTTCAATCAACCTATCAACTAATTCACCCCACCTGCCCCTTACAGCCCACAATCTGTCATTAGGAAAAGAGGAGCTAGGATTTATGACTCTAGCTAGAGATTTTAGTTGAATTAATTTGAATACAGTAATTTTTAATTTAGTTCAGTACAAGTCCCTGGTAGTCCTCTCATATCAATCCCAGCAGGTTTTTCCCACATTTATGGTCCTTCGAACCTAGATATTTTGGTCCTTTAAACCTTGATAGTCTAGAAACTAGATTATATTTCAATAGCAAATAAATAAGAAATTTCTAGATTTTGCATTGGAATAATTTTTACATATTCCTGCCTAACCTAGCAGCCAATATTTATCATAGCTATATATCTAAGTGAACAAATTGTTTGCAGTGGCTTAACTCTTAATTGGCGCATAGCTATATACCATTTGACACCCATAGGCGCATACCAAAAAAAAAAATAATTATTTTTTCTTCCTAACCTCTTAATTTGTGTTCACTGATCACAGGAAAAATAATAAAAAAATCGTAAGTAGCATATATTGCCCACTATAGGGCGGGGAATTCTAGCAAAAATCAGGCGCTGACTGAGCGTACGTCCCAGGCGGTCTGTTGATCGCCAGCTGTCAGGCCGGAGTTTCCACAAAGAGATAATTACCTAATTATTTCAATGTCTCTGATTGATTTTTCGTAGTTTTTTTGCTGTAATATTATTCAATAGTGTGTAGTGTGATATATTTATATAATAAAATGAGTGAATCATCGCTGTACTCAAAAATATAGTGTGCATATTGT
This sequence comes from Procambarus clarkii, assembly GCF_040958095.1. Classification (NCBI taxonomy): domain Eukaryota; kingdom Metazoa; phylum Arthropoda; class Malacostraca; order Decapoda; family Cambaridae; genus Procambarus; species Procambarus clarkii. The sequence goes on along the minus strand of NC_091199.1, from coordinate 19,813,479 downwards.
TGATTCAATTATGTTCATCAAATAGTGAACAAATACTTTGTCGGTTATTACACTATATACACCGGTTATATATAAGTATCTGCATGTTTTGTTCACCATAACAAACCACTAAGTTGGTATGCTGAGTGGCAGTGGCAGGCAGTGCCTGGCTGCCACTCCCTCACCTCACCTCATCTGACTTGCCACCATTCTCCACCCACCATACTGTTTTTGCCTATATATACAGATGTTATATATAAGTATTTACATGTTTTGTTCACCATAACTGTACATCTAAGCTTGTAAGGTGAGTAAAGGCACAAAGACTCACACAGTCAACTGGTGGCAGCCGCCCTCAAGGCCAGATGCACTAATATTTCTCCTACAACAATACTGTTTGTGGTGTTATTACACTATATACCCACATTATATATAAGTATCTACCTGTTTTATTCACCATACTTGTTCAAGTAAACTGGTATGGTGCCCAAAGACCATCGTGGTCATCAGTAAACAACATGGTAAGTCGTGCAGACGACGCTCCTCCCTCACCAAAATGGCGGCTCCCAACCTCCTACTCTCGCTGTTGTCTCACACTATACACACATTATATATAAGTATCTACATTTGTGTTCATCATAGCAAACCACTAAGCTGGTATGGTGAGTGCAGTCAATAAAAGGTGGCCACACACACTCAAAAGACAACGCCACCATCCTCCCTCCTACAGCATTACTCCTCCCTCCATGGCGCACAGCGCCAAATATCACCACAATCCTGCTATTATCAGAACCCTGGTCAGTTTTATCACAGTCAGGGGTCTTCTGTAATAATATAATCGCTACATAATAGCATGAACAAGTATATTATGGCATTTTTAAGCGATGCTGTGGTCACAAGCTGAACAGCAGTGCTGTGAGTTCATGCTGCGTGCGTCAGGCTTGGTAGCTGACACAATACTGAGGCCCCTAACACCCGGGAGTTTGGCCCACGATTTTTTTAAAAAATGCCGTCTGTTTACAAGAGCCCTGATGAAGGTGTGGTGAACCCCGTGTATCCGCGGGCCGTTTAAATCTTGCGTAGTACTCCAAAGCATCACATGATGCGATGTGCAATTTACTGCAAGTCGGTCAAAGCATCATATGATGCGATGCGCAATTGAAGGGTTAAGCTAAGTCCTGTTCAGATATTCCCTACACACTCTCTGCAAGTGTCCCTCCTTGTTACAAAAGTTGCATATATATGCACGAAACTTGCACTTGCTACTTATGTGCTTGTATCCACAGTGTGTACATCTGGTCTGGCTTTGTACGACCATAATTTCTTGAGTAGAAGTCTTACTTCCAAAAGCCCTTTCCAGGTTCAATATCTTCTCGAGCACTGCTCTTGAAGTCATCGATTGTAGATCCAAATTCTCTGCCACCAGGTTAGGGAAATAATTCTCCTTTTCCACTGCCATGAACAACTGGTCCCTAACCCTGTCGTCCAACTGTGCTCCGGAGTTGCAGTGGTTTGCCAAAGCCTTCAATTCTGCAAATAAATCCTGTACGGATTCCTGCTGCTTTTTCGTCCTCTTCTGGAAATCCATCAAACTCCTGTAAAATGATGGTTTCACCACATACTGACGTTTCAGCAAAGCAATCAAGTCTACATAGGTCTTCGTGTGCGGTAGCTCAGGTGCACACAAATTTCCGAGAACACTATATGCTTCAGAACCCAGTGAAACTAAGAGTACTGCTTTCTTGTTGGCATCCTCCTTAATCTCCCGGTACTGAAAGTTTGCTTCCAGCAGGCTGAGCCACAGGTCCAACGAGATCTTGGCAGTGTTTAACAGCTCGATTGATATGGTAGCCATGGCCCCAGTGTAGCACACTCCACTGTTATATGCGAAGCGTCCACTCGTCCACACGACGTACCCTGCACTGTCTTGATCCTTACACCACGTCTCGTACCCAGGCTCTCTGCCAGAGATGTTTAATTCTCGTCGCCACTGTTATGGTTTTGGTCAGACAAACAATCTTCGTCCTCATGGTTTTATTCTCCTCCAGTAACAACAACAAAACAATTATCAGGTACATGAAATATTATTAACAAGATCATAAACAAAAGAGCATCTACTCCAAGCATGCTACCTCCAACATCTGTAGTACTCAATCCCAACACTCGGAAAAGGTCAAAATGGCTGACAGTATTCCACCAGCAGCTGAAACAGGAAATAGGAGGACAATTAATGGTCTACAAAATCACCTAACTCAACTGATTGACAAATGTCAAAAGTTGGCTAGACAATCATCTCCTGATTTAATAATTCTGAATACCAGAGTAAAAGCAGCTGTTGAAAAGTATGGACAAATACAACGCCATGCAGAGATTTATCTAACAGAAATGGCTACTGCAGATTTAACCCGAAGGGAACTTGAGGAAATCGTTGTTGAAATGACAATGTATGAAGATAAAATCCAAGATCAACTTGATCCTTTAATCAAACAAATATCTCAAGCAGGAACCCAATCCAATGTGAGCTCATTCACTCAGCAGAGCAATGCAACTATCACACATATAGCAGCAGAGCTCCCAAAGGTACATTTACCATATTTTGAGGGCAAGGATGAAGACGATTGGGATACCTTCTGGAGAGCCTTTGATTCTATAATAAACTCCAAGGATTCTCTCAAAAAGGCGACAAAGTTTCAATATTTGCAAGGTCAGTTACGAGGAGAGGCAAGGCAGGTCATTGCTAATTTGTCATTAACAGATGATGATTACGACCATGCCCTATAGTTGTTACAAGATAACTACAGTGATAAGGAGACTGCAATTGCCCGTCTCTCACACAAATTATTGGATTTACCCTCTCCAAATAAAAGTTATGAGTCACTACAATCATTTCGATTGTCTATAGAATCAATCATCAAAGCCCTCAGTGCAAAAGTACTGGTAGGAAATGCAGAGTGGCTTACAAAGTTAATCATTCAAAGAAAACTTCCTAATGAGATCATAGACACCCTATGCACTCATTATAACACCAACATCTTATCACAGAGCCAAATCTTTGATGAACTTCGAGCATACATACAGAGATTACGAAGCCAAGGAAATTTTAGATCACAAGAAAAAATCACCAAAGGTGAATCCATGGACAAACACAAAAATGTCCAAACTGGCAGTCAAAACTCCTCTTCTGCAAAGTGGAAACAGAGTAATGTTGGCTCTTTTTCTATATCCCCTACAGTTAACAGAACTGTAGGAAATCAAGCTCCCAAGACAGATAAGACAAAAAGAGCTGCAAGTGCCCCAAGATGTTTATTCTGTCAAGAAGCACATACCATTTATCAGTGCACAGTTTATAAAGACCGTGCCAGAAGAATCAATCGACTGAAATCTCTGAACAGGTGCATCCGTTGTCTACGGAAGCATGATACAAGTGAATGTAACACTCAATTGCAGAACTGCCAATATTGTCATAAAAGTGTACATCACACAGCACTCTGTGGTGATATCAACACTCAATCCAGATCACAGACATCTAATAATCAACCTGCATCTCAGGCAAAGCCAAAAGATGATAATACCAGAACAGTCGTGCAATTCTGTACAGTAATGAGTAATGTCAATGACTTAGATACAGAAATTGTTACAACAGCCATATTACCTACTGCACAGCTAGTACTATGCAATCAAGGAATTTGTTTTCAAACTAGAGGCTTTATTGATGAAGGGTCACAGAAAACCTTTATCAGTAAAAAGATAGCAGAAGATTTACAACTTAAATCTTCAAAGCAAGTATCTACATCCATATCAGGGTTTTTTACCAATTCAGGTCGTAGAACCTTTCCGTAGTACAACTCAATGTCTGTCTAGGTACATCCCAAAGGACAGTCGAAGCCATAGTAGTTGATAAAATTCCTACTGAAATGGAAGTGACTGGTCTGGCAGCCACAATTAAATTCCTAAAAGAAAAAGGAATCCAATTAGCAGATCCTCTGCTTGATTCTGACTACATAGGGGATATCGGAATCCTGATTGGAGCTGACAACTATCATCGATTCATTCTGGGATCAGAGGAATCTATGGGTATGAATTTACTCAAATCAGCAGGAGGCATATTGATGACAGGACCTATACTAGATCTTGAACCTTCAACTCCTGAAAAATCACATTCAGATTCAGATTCAGATTCAGATGTTTATTCAGGTAAGGTATATACATACAAGTGATGTTACATTAATGGATTGATATATAGATAGAGCTAGTACATACAATGCCTAAAGCCACTATTACGCAATGCGTTTCGGGCAAGAAAAACATAAATATCTAGAACTTAATACTAATTGAGCATAAAGAATAAAAAGTGTTGAGAACAAATACAAATAAAGATAAAAAAAGGGGGAACATGACTGAAAAAGCAGCACAAATACAATAGGTTGACAAACAGTGTTGATTAAAAAAAAAAAAAAAAAAAAAAAAAAAAAATAACAGACATGGGTTGACAATAGAGGAGTGAGGTAGATTACAGGGAATTTATTAGGTAGTGTTTAGTTTTTATCTTAAACTGGTTGAGAGAGGTACAGTCTTTAACATGGTTGGGAAGGTCATTCCACATTCTGGGCCCCTTGATTTGCAGAGCATTTCTAGTTTGATTAAGACGTACTCTAGGAATATCAAAACTGTATTTATTTCTGGTGTGGTGCTCATGGGTTCTGTTACAACCTTCTATGAAGCTTTTAAGATCAGGATTGGCATTATAGTTTAGCGTTTTATATATGTATAATACACATGAGAGAATGTGCAGTGACTTAATATCTAACATATTCAGAGATTTGAGTAGGGGTACCGAGTGATGTCTGGGGCCAGAGTTGGATATTGTTCTAATAGCAGCTTTGTGTTGGGTAATTAGAGGACGTAAGTGATTTTGGGTAGTAGAACCCCAAGCACAAATACCATAGTTGAGATAAGGATAGATAAGGGAGTAATAGAGAGTCACCAGGGCAGGGCGTGGTACATAATATCTGATCTTAGAAAGAATGCCCACAGTTTTTGAAACTTTTTTTGATATATTTAGAATGTGTCCCTGGAAATTCAGCTTGTGGTCAATGAGAATGCCAAGGAATTTGCCATCTAATTTGTTACAAATTTGGGTATTGTTTATTTTGAGATTTATATGACTAGAGGATTTATTGCCAAACAGAATATAGAAAGTTTTGTCAATGTTAAGGGTGAGTTTGTTGGCAGTTAGCCAAAGATGGACTTTATTTAGCTCAGTATTTACTGTGGCATTTAGAGCAAGAGGGTCAGGACTGGAGTAAATGAAGGTTGTGTCGTCAGCAAATAGAATTGGTTTGAGGTGTTGGGAGGCATTTGGAAGGTCATTAATGTAGATGAGAAAGAGGAGAGGGCCAAGTATGCTAGATATAGTAATATAGAAACACATATACATAATATACATAATATACATAATATAGAAACTGTAATCGTGGCGTGACTAGGCAAAGAACAGTCCCCACTTAATATCCCCCACATGATTGATGACATATTGGAATCTGTACATCAGTTGTGGGAACTTGATGCCATAGGAATAATTCCTGAACAACCAAGTCCTGATGATGTCTGTGCATACAATCAGTACTTAGAAACTGTACAGTACTATGATGGACAGTACTGGGTAAGGCTACCTTGGAAAATCAACCATAAAACCTTACCTACCAACTATCACATGGCTTACAGTCAATTTAAATCTCAATTAGCAAAGCTAAGAAAAAGGCCTGAGCATTTAAAACTCTATCATGAGATTATTGCTCAACAATTAAAGAATAAATTCATCGAAGTCGTGAAACATGACAATAAGCAAACAGGCCATTTTTTACCACACATGGCTGTAATGAGAGAATAAAAAACGACTCCTATACGGATAGTTTTTAATTGTAGCTCTAAATCTGGACCCCAAGGAACCAGTCTAAATGATTGTTTGCAAACAGGTCCAAGTCTAACTCAGAAATTGTATGACATCCTGCTGAAGTTTAGACTTAATAAATAAGCATTTTCAGCAGATATTAATAAGGCCTTTCTAAGAGTTGGCTTGCAGGATGAAGATAGAGACTTCACTAAGTTTCTAATGGTAGAGAACCCAGAAGATGTCAATAGTTCTATAGTGACTTATAGAGTCTCCTCGGTATTCTTCGGCGCGACAAGTAGTCCATTTCTATTGCAAGCATCTCTCGATACTCATCTGAAAAACTCATCAAGTCCCTATAAGGCTGAAATCAGTCAGAATCTATATGTAGATATTTTTCAAGGGACAGTTAACAGTACTACTGAACTGTTACAATTATATCAAGAGGCCAACAAGGAGGTACAAGGTGCCAACATGCCACTACAATCATGGGCCTCTAATAATGCGATATTGAATAATCAAATAGCAAGAGATTACCCTGAATATCACATACCAGAATCACAAAAGGTGTTAGGTATGGAATGGGATCTAATCTCGGACACAATATCAATCAAATCTGTACCAGTAAATTATTGCATTGCTACAAAAAGGGTTTTGCTTTCACAAGTTAGCAAAGTATTTGACCCACTTGGTCTACTAAATCCTTTAACTATCAAGTGACGTTTATTGGTGCAAGAAGCTTGGAAGACTAAAGTTGGTTGGGATGATCCACTACCACTCCAGTTACAAAAAGCTTGGATGGAAGTGGCTCAAGAACAAACTTTAGTCGAAAAGATAATCTTTCCGAGACACATAGTCGAGGAAAATGATGAAGTATCATTACATGTATTCGCAGACGCGTCAGCCAAAGCTTTTGGAGCTTGTGCTTACTTAGTGACTTCTAATCAATCATATCTTATCACCTCTAAGGCCAGAGTCGCTCCATTAAAAAAAGAGGACTTTGCCTCAGTTGGAACTAACTGCATTGCTTACTGGCACACGCTTAGCAGTACATATCAAAGAAGTCTTGTCTACCATGATCTTCAAAGATGTCATTATATGGTCTGACAATGAAGCTGTCTTACAATGGGTACGAAACGACAACTGTCCAACTCCATATGTAAAAAATCGCGTCTCGGAAATTAATTTAAAGAAATTTCCGCAGCCTTTCAATTGTTGCATGTGTCATGTTCACAGAAAATGGTACCATCCGTTTTCTATGTGCGGCAGCTGGGACGCCAGAGAGAGATTGGAGGTAAACAAGAGCGTACAGGACGCCAGCCAAGCTTGGTAGCTACTAGTCATGTAATCATATTAAGTATTAAAGTCAGTAACCAAGTCATGACTTTACATCAACCCTACAACCAAGACTTCCTCAGTAACACACAAACACCACATTGGCGACGAGGATGAACTGTGAACGCAGGTATTTGTTCAGTTTCAAACACAAGGGAGAAGCATGCTGCCTGGAGGAGGAAGAGAAGCTGTGAGCGCCATACCCGATGCTGTATGCTAACCGATGCTGTGTGCTAACCAATGCTGTGTGCTAAACGATGCTGTGTGCTAACCAATGCTGTGTGCTACCCAAGCTGTGTGCTACCCAAGCTGTGCTGAAGAAACTGTGTACTGAGGAATCTGCCGACGTTGTGTACGAAACGACACTTTGATGTGTACAAAACCTGATGTTTTGGTTACGAAACGACGCTTCGTGCTACAAAATTTATCACACTGAACTGACTGCTGTACCAACTGCTGCACCAACTGCTGTACCAACTGCTGTACCAACTGCTGTACCAACTGCTGCTGTACCAACTGCTGTGCCAACTGCTGTGCTGCTGCTGTGAGTAGGAACAACACATGTACACAAGGGCTAGGTAAGAAGTCAGTTGCTGCTATATTGTGCACTGTTGTGAACTTTTGCATTAAAATGCTTGTGTGCTTTGCAAAATTAAAGTAATTACAGTGAATTCTTGACTAACATATACAGTGCAGTAAGTGTTTAATATTCTGAGGAACATTTAAGTGATAAGTTACATTTATTCAGTAAAAATGGCAAATATACCTCAGTTTCCTGCATTTGATCCTGACTGTGACCAGACAAACCTGTCACAGAGGTGGGTCAAATGACTTAAAAAGTTTGAAAATTTGTTGATAGTTTCTGACATCAAAAGTGCTGAAAGAAAGCGTGCCTTTCTACTTCATTATGCAGGTGATAGAGTTTGTGACATCTTTGACACACTGAAAGACACTGGTGGTGCCAAAGATTATGACACTGCCAAAGCCAAACTAACAGAGCATTTCAAACCAAGGCAAAATACTGCAATGGAAATTATGCATTTCAGGAGAGCAAAACAACTCTCTAATGAAACTGTGGATCAATACCACACACGTCTGCAGGGTTTAGCAGCCCATTGTGAGTTTGCTGATGTTGACAAAGAAATCAAACAGCAAATAATTGAAACATGCACATCTACACGTCTCCGTCGAAGAGCTCTAGAACTTGTTGATGATGAAAGTTCTCTTACCAAGATACTGGATATTGCTCGTCGAATGGAAGATGCTGCACGTGATGCTCGTGTCATGGAGTGCAGTGCCAACAACGGTTCTGCCACTGTTACTAACAGTGATGAGGTATGTAAGGTTCAGGGAGGACATCGCAATCAAAGAAGATATGCCAAACCTAACAGTAAATTTAGCCGAGAACCACGTCACAACTGGGGTCAAGGAACAAGGCTCAAGCAGTCACAACGACCCACATCAGAGGGTGTCAACAATAAATGTTACAATTGTGGAGGAGACTACCCACACCAAGATAATGTTTGTCCTGCTCAAGGTAAGAAGTGCTATGAGTGTGGAAAACTAGGTCATTTTGGTGCTATGTGTCGTTCCGCACTAAAGAAACCACAGTCAATGAATAAAAGCACTGTACGAGGATCAGGTCATAGGGGTCGAGGTGGTAAACACAATATTGCACCTCATATCCAGAATGTTAATAATATACAAGACAACATTTCATTACAACCAGTCTCAGATGACAGTGAATGTGATTATACTTATGGAGTACAAGCAATCACAGAATGGAATGATCTTCCAAACAACCCAGAGACATGTGTATACATTGCTGGTATTTGTCTCAAGGTTCTCATTGACACTGGATCAAACATTGATACCATTGCTGAGTGCCACTATGAAAAATTTAGAAAACAGTTCCCAAAGCTAGAAAAATACAATGGTAAAGCCACTGCCTATGCTTCGAAGTTAGCCTTGCCAGTGATTGGAACTTTAACTGCAGAGATTAAGTCAAAGAATGCAATGCTCATTACTACATTCCATGTTGTTAGGAATGCAAAGGAGTCTTTACTCAGTTACAAGACTTCAACCAAATTGGGGCTACTTCAGCTTTCTAATGCTGTAGCAGTGGAATCTGCAAACAATGTTGATGGTATTGTTGCTGAATTCTCTGATCGATTTAAATCCATAGGTTGTTATACTGATAGCAAAGTACATCTGCATATCAACCCAGATGTAATTCCAGTTGCCCAACCACATCGCCGACAACCATTCCATACTCGCAAGAAAGTCGATGCCGAACTGGATAGGCTGATAGAACTAGATATCATTGAACCAGTAACAGGCCCAACACCATGGGTAAGCCCAATTGTCACTCCACCAAAGCCGAAGAATCCAGATGAGATACGCATTTGTGTGGACATGCGTGTTCCCAACAAGGCAATAATGCGTGAACGCCATCCTACACCGACTGTAGATGATATGATCTACCGCTTGAATGGTGCAACTGTATTCAGCAAGTTAGATTTAAACAAGGGCTATCATCAGCTTGAACTTGATGAGGAGAGTCGATTCATCACAACGTTTACGACACATCGAGGTCTGTATAGGTACAAGCGCCTGAGTTTTGGTATCAACAGTGCTGCCGAGGTATTCCAGCACATCATCAGCCAGGTATTGCAAGACATACCTAATGCTGACAACATGTCTGATGACATAATTGTTTATGGCCGTACCCAAGCTGAACACGACAAAGCTCTTCGTGCAACATTGCAACGCTTACGAGAAAAGAATCTGACGTTAAGCCGAGCAAAGTGTGAGTTCAATCAACATAAAATTGAATTCTTTGGACATGTACTTAGTGACAAAGGTCTGTCTCCAGATCCTAAGAAAGTTGCAGATATCAAGAATGCTGCACCTCCTTCAACGTCCACTGAAGTACATAGTTTTCTGGGAATGGCAAACTACTGTTCTCGCTTCATTCCAGATTTTGCTACCATTACGAAGCCTCTACGTGAGCTCCTGAAGAAAAACGCATCATGGTACTGGAGCGATATCGAGCAAAATGCATTTGATGCTGTGAAAGATGCACTAGTAGAGAATGCGACTGCTGCATACTTTGATCCATCAATGAACACTGAGTTAACGGTGGATGCTAGTCCTGTTGGATTAGGTGCTGTTTTAGCCCAACACAAACCTGGTCAACCAGATTCCAGAGTAGTAATTGCCTACGCCAGCCGTTCTCTCACAGATGTTGAGCAACGATACAGTCAGACAGAGAAGGAAGCTCTTGCTCTTGTATGGGGCTGTGAACACTTCAATGTGTATCTGCTTGGTGCACCCTTCACCACGATAGTCACTGACCACAAACCGTTGGAGACCATCTTCAATAATCCAAAGTCCAAACCACCAGCTCGCATTGAGAGATGGGCTCTTCGTCTGCAACCATACAACTTTACGGTGAAATACAAGCCGGGTGCAGGCAATCCCGCTGATTACATCAGTCGACATCCTGCAAACAGTTTCACCATCACCAAGCATCAGCAAGTTGCCGAGGAATATGTACACTCTGTAACCTGTGATGCAGTCCCTAAGGCTCTTACTCTTGATGAAATCCGTACTGCAACCCTAGAGGACCCAACTCTGCAAGCAACAGTGGATGCATTGACTAAGAAAAAGTTTCCACGCATCCCACCCTCAGGAGTTGACCAAGATGCATTCAAAGCACTTGAACGCATCCAGACAGAATTAAGTGTTACGCAACAACGCGACACTGTGCTGCGAGGTACTCGTATCGTGATTCCAGCTGTTCTCCAGCAACGTGCTCTGAAGCTTGCACATCAAGGACACCAAGGTCTTGTTAGGACGAAACAGCTGCTACGAGAAAAGGTGTGGTTTCCTGGCATTGATCGTCAAGCAAAGGATATGCATGATGCCTGTGTCCCTTGCCAAGCTGCAGTGGATACTTCAAGACCAACACCTCTACAACCTTCACCACTACCTGCTGCACCATGGACGGAAGTATCAATGGACTTCTGCGGACCACTACCAACTGGAGAGTACTTGATGGTAGTCATTGATGATCACTCACGTTATCCAGAAGTAGAAATCATCAATTCCACATCTGCAAAGGCCGTCATCCCGAAACTTGACAAGATCTTTTCAAACTTTGGCATTCCTGAAGTTGTCAAGACGGACAATGGACCGCCATTCAATGGACAAGACTTTGTCAACTTTTCTGAGCATATTGGATTCAAACACCGCCGTGTGATGCCACTACATCCCCAAGCAAATGGAGAAGTTGAGAGATTCATGCAACCTCTCATGAAAGCGGTACGCTGTGCTCATGCCGAAGGACGATCCTGGAAACAAGCTATGTATGCTTTTCTCAGGAACTACCGTGCAACACCGCATGGAACACTGGGCAAGTCACCTGATGAACTTTTATTTGGACGTCCTATGAGAATCGCACTACCCGTCATGCCAGCCGAGGTAACGGATAAACGTCTCGCTCAGAAGGATGCACTAGCCAAGGGCAAAATGAAAATTGCTCATGATCAACGTGCAAAGGAACAGTTCATAAAGGTTGGAGACACTGTTCTCGTTAAAAAGAAAAAAGAGGGAAAGTTAGATATGCCGTATGATACAAACCCATATAAAGTGATTAGTTTAAAAGGAACTATGGTAACAGCTAGTAATAGAGATCATAGTATAACACGTAATATGGCTTATTTCAAAGTGATTCCAACTAGTGTAGAAAATGGTGAAGTGCAAAGTCGTGCAAAAGAAAAAGAAAAAAATAGTTATAACCCGACAAACAATTCATCAAGGGATGTTATTGCATTTAAGGACTCTCGTCCTAAACGTCATGTTAAACGCCCTACACGATTTGATGATTAATTGTGTTCCTATGTAATGAAAAGTATTTACTTATTGTGCTAAACTAAATTTAATATTGTTTGAATAATGCAGATATCTCATTCAATATTTTGTAACTTTGTATTACAGTTTCTTTCATGTTTGTTTAACATTGCATATGTATTTTTAACATTGAAATCCTTTGTGGAAAAGATTAAGTTGTTTAAATTCTTTGTGTGTTTAATTAATGTTAAATGTATGCAGTATCTCTTGATATGGTAATAACTTACTTTGTGTCAATAACTTTGCTTTGTGCTACAAGCATGGTAGACATCCTGTATTCATTCTTTTTAAAGAAAAGGAGGGATGTCATGTTCACAGAAAATGGTACCATCCGTTTTCTATGTGCGGCGGCTGGGACGCCAGAGAGAGATTGGAGGTAAACAAGAGCGTACAGGACGCCAGCCAAGCTTGGTAGCTACTAGTCATGTAATCATATTAAGTATTAAAGTCAGTAACCAAGTCATAACTTTACATCAACCCTACAACCAAGACTTCCTCAGTAACACACAAACACCACAGCATGTACCAAAAAAAGATAATCCAGCTGATCTCTTATCACGAGGTATGACGTTTAAACAGTTTGCAAAGGCAGATATTTGGTTTCATGGGCCTCGATGGTTAGTGAATGGTAGTTGGCCAGAACAAAAGCCACACATCATTACGACACAAACCATAACTGCCACCAGGCAGCAAGCTCAAATATCAGTCTTGGATTGTACTCATTACTCCTCGCTCATCAAATTAATCAATGTAACATAGAACGTGTTTCATTATCTCAGGGAAAAAGGTATAAAATACACTTTAACAGATGTACTTATCTATTGGGTAAGACAAGCCCAGAGAGAAACTTATGGGAATAACTATGAAAATCTTACGCATCATTTAAAACACAATCTCGGTCTGTGGATAGACCAAGAAAATCACAACATTATGCGTTGTGGAGGGAGACTTAAACACAGATATCAATCTAGATACTGTGCATCCATGGCTTTTACCATAAAATCATTGGATCACAAGGTTGATTGTGTTACATACACATCAACAAATCATCAAACATGGAGGAGTGTTAGACACACATATCAGACAGCAGTACTGGATTCCTTAGGGAAGACAGTCAGTCAAATCAATCTTGAAGAATTGCATGATATGCCGAATGTACAATGCGAGAACTTGCTCTTATCCAGGGCCACCACCCCTACCAAAGGAACGAGTGGTCCATCTACACCCTTTCGAAACGACAGGAGCACTATATCAAACAGGGACTGCAGATAAGCAACCTATCAAGGCATACATCTGTCTGTTCACCTGTGCTACCACCAGAGCAGTACATCTAGAGGTAACAACCGATATGACTGCTCAATCATTTATTCAAGCTTTCCGCAGATTCGCAGCACGCCGATCATGCCCTAAGCTGACGATTTCAGATAATGGAGCAAACTTGGTAGCTGGAGAAGCATGTCTACAGGAAATCTGTTCCCATCCTGCAGTTACTTCCACACTAGAACAGCGTCATTGCAGATGGAAATTTATCCCTCCAAGAGCCCCATGGCATGGAGGATTTTATGAACGGTTAATAGGAACTGTCAAAAGATCCTTGAGAAAATCTCTACACCGTCAGAAAATCAATCTTCAGGAACTCCAGACAGTAATCACGGAAATAGAATCAAGGGTGAATAACCGGCCGTTGACTTGTCTGATGATCCTACTCAACATGAGCCATTAAGTCCTGCCCACCTAATGTATGGAAGACTTCTGACTCCGGTGCCATCTCTAGTGGATGATGAGATCAGAGATCCGTCATATGTGGGTCAGAGCGAGTTGGTTCAGGGATATAAGCATCTGTCCAGCATAATCCAAAAATGGAATGATGTTTGGACAAAAGAATATCTTACATCTCTACGAGAACATCACTACGGGGCCAATGTCCCACATAATATATCTAATCTCCTACCTGGCGATATTGTCTTGTTAGACAGTGATGGCCCTAAGGCTGACTGGCCATTAGGTAAAGTTGTTTCAGTCCATCCAGATAGCCAGGGGATCTTGAGAATAGTCAAAATCCTGTCTAAAGGAACCACTTCCCTGAAGACATTGGACAAACTCATCCACATGGAATCAGTGAGCCAGCTGCAGTTAGATCCTGAGAGACCTCCAACTCTCTGAGACCTCTAACTTCATAGACCCACAGACTCCTAACAGACACAATCGTCCACAACGGACAGCCGCACAAAAGTGCAAGCAAGATTTGCACGTATATTATCAATCCAATTTAGAGTAAATCAATACATAAGGTTACTATTGTCCTTAGTATTGGACTCTGTGCCAGTTCTCTCCCTCTGGAAGACGTGGGAAATTTTACCCACCTACCTATATTATCATCTAAGAAATGCATTATTTCTGTTTCATATCTATATCATATCTAAATCGTATCAAAATCGTTTCTAAATCATATCAAAATCATTATAGATTCATTATACATCTTGATCCTAGATGACAATGCCCCTATGATCATGTACACCATTGGGCCCTATAGATGCCTACATGACTTTGTGCATGATCTCTCAAGGATCCAGAAGCTTCTAGAAGGATTTGTTAATTAAAAAACTATTGGAACATTAATCGCTTCCGGTAGGGATTATAAATCGTATCCTTAATAAGAATCAGTGGTACTATCAAGTACTACTTATAATCTTTAAATCCTATATCTAATTATATTATAATCACATCTTATCTCAATCATATGTCTAGACAGTAAAAATAATCAATCAATATTCATAGAAGGCTACCGTACTCAGGGAGCATGGGGAGGCGATGGCTGAGAGAGAAGTGCCCAACACACCCCACGGCACTACACATTTGTTGACAACACAGTGAACAAATGTGAGGGTACCTTAGCGAACATTACTTAGCTCAGGACACCTTATCTAATTATCTTTATCATAAGTGAACACTCTCTAGAACTGGGGGAGTACCTGGACAATATCTACAAGGAAAATTCCTAGAACATTTATATAAATTAAGAGTGAATAGTAGAGCACACAGTGGCTGTCTCCACCCTCATCTTTCTGCAACTGCAATTATATAAAAATCATGTAGCAACACTACAAGAACAATCTACAGCATAGCTGTTATATGAAATGTCGTGCCTAAACTCACGACAAGAGAGTTATCAAGTCTGGCACACTGTCAGACAGGCACTCCGGCATTCAGAGAAGTATATTGAAGGTTATTTTGGGATATTAATTGGCCAATTGTATGCTTGTATGACTTTAATATATTAAATAAGTCTGTCTGTCGGTTATAACGCGAGGCAACGCCTCATATTTCAGTAAGTTTATTAATATTGTAGTGCAGCAGTTGAATCTTTAAGCACTAACTCTCATGAGGGTCCATTGTGTAAGAAAAGATTCAGTCTTGATAAATAAACAAAACCTCATGAGTGTCCATTGCATGGGAGAGATTCAGTCAGGTTGACTGCATCTATTCATATAAATTGAATATGAATATGTGTATATATACTTGAATATATAAATTAGGTTAACAATTGCTTGCTTAGTTATTTTTAAGTTATCATATAAGTTCATTTAATTGAATATAATTTCTAGTAATTAGTAACAGTACTTAGACTACATTTAAGGTCATTTATCATAATTATACAATTTAAATTGTTGTTTATAGTATAAGAATATATTGGCTGTTAATAGTTATGGTGCTAGGCTAGACCATGTATGTTTAAATCTCTAATTTAAACAGAGCCAGTGTTCAGCATAGAACTGAATTTATTAAATCTTATCCTTGTATAAAATACAAGCTGATGTGAGATACCTGTCAGCAGGTGGACTGTGGATCTTGAATCAACCTAGCAACTAATTCACCCCACCTGCCCCTTACAGCCCACAATCTGTCATTAGGAAAAGAGGAGCTACGATTTACGACCCTAGCTAGAGATTTTAGTTGAAATAATTTGCATACAGTAATTTTTAATTTAGTTCAGTACAAGTCCCTGGTAGTCCTCCTTTCATATCAATCCCTGCAAGTTTTTCCCACAGACTAGATATGGACTGCATGCTGGGCTGCATACTCCAGGATTGGTCTGAAATAGGTGGTATATAAAGTTCTGAATGATTCCTTACACAAGTTTCTAAATGCCTTTCTTATGTTGGCCAGCCTGGCATATGCTGCTGATGTTATCCTCTTGATATGGGCTTCAGGGGACAGGTCTGGCATGTAATCAACCCCAATTATTTCTCTCTCTCTGGCTCTTGAAGAATTTCATCTCCCAAATGATACCTTGTATCTGGCCTCCTGCTCCCTACACCAATCTTCATTACATTACATTTGCTTGGGTTAAACTCTAAGAACTATTTGTTTGACATTTCCTTCAGTTTGTCTAGGTCTTCTTGAAGCCCCAAGCAGTCCTGCTCTCTCTTAATCCTTCTCATAATTTTGGCATCGTCAGTAAACATTAAGAGTAATGTGTCTATACCCTCTGGGAGATCATTCACGTATATCAGAAACAGGATAAGGCCGAGTTCAGAGCCCTGTGGGACTCCACTGGTGACTTCACGTCAACCTGAGGTCTCACCCCTCACTGTAACTCTCTATTTCCTATTGCTTAGATACTCCTTTATCCACTGGAGCACCTTACCAGTTATTCCTGTCTGTTTGTCCAGCTTATGTACCAGCATCTTGTGGGGTACTGTGTCAAAGGCTTTCCGACAGTCCAAAAAAATGCAGTCCGCCCAGCCTTCTCTTTCTTCCTTAATCTTTGTCGTAGAATTCTATTTAGCCAGTAAGGCAAGATTTGCCCTCCCTGTACCCATGTTGGTGATTTGTCACGAAGTCTCTTCTCCCCAGATGTGTTACTAGAATTTTTTTCACGATCTTCTCCATCACCTTGCATGGTATACAAGTTAAGGACTCTAGCCTGTAGTTCAATGCCTCTTGTCTGTCACCCTTTTTGTCTTTCGTCTTCTTTTTTTTTTTTTTGTGTGTGTACTCACCTATTTATGCTTGCAGGGGTTGAGCTATGGCTCTTTGGTCCTGCCTCTCAACCATCAATCAACAGGTGTATGTGTGTGTGCATGTGTGTGTGTGTGTGTGTGTGTGTGTGCATGTGTGTGTGTGTGTGTGTGTGTGTGTGGAAAATAGTTAGTAACTGTTGATTGATTGACCGCTGGGAGGTGGGTCAAAAGAGCAGAGCTCAACTCAAGCAAGCACAACTAGGTGAATGCAAGGTTTCTACTGCTTTGGCTTACAAATATAACCCCACCAAATAACAAGGGAAAGATACCATGACATCCAGCAGTGCTTCAGGTGCAACGAGCTCTCTCACCTCACCAACAAGTGTCAGCACCCTGTCCAGAAGTGCAGCCTGTGCACACTGGACTATCACTACTCCATACACAAGGCAATAACCATCATCGCTGATTGCTCTGTGATGGCAATCACCCTGCAATTTCCTACTGCTGCCCCCACAGAGAGGAAAACATCAAGGCCCAGATTGAAGCAAGAGAAACTTCTTCTATCTCCGCGACCAAAGCGCTAGGAACTCAGCTCACCACGTCAGCTCCCAATAACCGAGCAGAAGTCTTTCAAGTCTTATCAAAGAGTGGTTCCTCACACCAGGCGACCCAGCCGTCTCAATGGGCACCCAAGGCCTCACAGGCTTCTTCACAGCCCCCTGCATCACGTGCAGGCATTATCCCTGGTCTTATTAGAATAGCAGAGAGGCTTGCCGGACCAGACAACCAACGTTTTGTCAGTGAACTGAACACATTATACCTAGCCAATTGCCTGGACCCATCATAGCCCCTGGTGCAAGTCTCACTGCCTCCACTATCGCGCCAGAGACTACCACCAGGATGACCACTAGGTCGATTTCAACACAGAATCCAAAACCACCCAAGACCCAGGCGGCACCAACAGAGGTATTTCCCTCTCCAGCTCCCAATACTCCTACCATCCCCATCTCAGCAGCCGTGCTAGCAGACGTGCTGTCTACAAATACTAACAGCACCACCAACGCTTCTGAAATAGCTTCTACCACCAATCTATGACACCTGAACCTACCTGAGGCTGCAAGACAAAAGAAGAAAACACCACCTACAGAGGTTACGGATTTCTCAGACGAGAATATCTTAGTAGGAGCTAATTGATCAAGATTAAGTCACCCAAGAGGTGGCACAGGCATGAATAGCCCGTAAGTGGTACAATTTTTTGTTCAGGTAATCATTTCAGTGTTCTGAGGTCGCATTTAATCGTCACTATCGCGGGGTAGGATAATGCTTGACAGTATTTATTAGGGTGTCCAACTGCTGGACACCTTTTTTGACCAAGAGAGTGACAGTGTTGATGGCTTCAGTGTGATTACTGCAAGATTCGGGGACTCTTAAAGCTCTTCTAAGGTCGTTGGTTGCTTCACATTCCAGGAGATAGTGAAGTAGTGGCTTTTCTGTGACAGTTTTGGCATTCTCTCTGTCGGGGTTCACCAATCTCCCAGTTGCATCTGTAATCTAGACGTAGTCTATATAACTGAACTGCTATTTCCCTGTGGATTCCTTTTAGGATATTTAACCTTTCTAACTTGGTGGCCTGAAGATACCATATTGCAGAGGGCGAACTTTCTGCTACTCTCTGGTGTAGATGGGCTTTGTTGAGGTGTGAGAATTTTTTGGTGATGATGTTTTTTATGTTCTCTAGGCTGGGTTGAATTGTTTTATGTATCACTAGATGACGAGTTGCCATTTTATATTTTTCATCGGCTTTGTCATTTAATTGGATTCCAACATGGGATGGGATCCGGTTTAAGGTTACGTTAAGTCCTTTGCCTTTAGCGACTGCTCCAAGATACAAAATGGTGGTACTTATTTCCACGTTATCTCTCCACTGTTTTTGTCCTAATATTTGAAGTGCAGCTTTTGAGTCTGTGTGTATGACTGCATTTTGAGGGTTTTATGCAATCACATATGCGAATGCCTGTTGTATGGCAAACAGCTCAGTTTGGGTTGATGATACTAGTCCTTCCAGTCTCCAACATGCCTGTACGCTGGCTGTGCAAAGAGCGGTGCCAGCACTCTCATATTCTGTGTCAACCAATCCGTCTGTGAAGATGTGGGTGGTTCCTGCTACTGCAATGCTATACATTTGCTTTTCTATTATGCGCATTAGGCTTGTTGGATCATTGGCGGCCTTTTTCATTGGGAGGCTTTCTATTACTATTTTGAAGGAAGGCTCTTCCCACGGTAGGGAAGAAGTGTAGTTTAGGTGTCATTGATCACCTTCTCTATCAAGAATCATGCTTTTTAAATGTAGTCTGTTTAGAGCATTTCCTTCTCTGGCAACCCAAGATTTTCCATTGTTTTGGCCAAGTCCAACCAAGTCCAAGCCTGCCGTACTGACTGGATCAGGAGAAATAATTATCTTACTGATAATTGTAGCTGTTCTTTGTGATATTCTTTCTTGAAGAGAGGGCAAACCCGTTTCCAATCTTAGAGTTTCAAGCCTGGTCCACATTGGGGCTCCCAGTGCGGCTCTCATAGCATTGTTTGGGCAACTTCAAGCTTTATCCACTGTTGGTGTGATAGTAGGAGCTCCGCCGCCACATCATAAATACGACACCTACTCGGTACAAGATCTCCTCATGGAGGCCACCTCACCAAACTCCAACGACAGCACAGCTTAGCCAAATTCTCAGGCAAAGAAAAACGGAAGACCTAGAAGTCTACACTAACCCCACCAGCTTCATAACCGGTACAGACAGCTCTCCAGCGCTGACAACCACCATGAAGACCTTCCCCTCTCCCCCCACCTCATCCATCTCCAGATTTCTAGTGTCAACTACTGATACAAATTTTGGCTGCAAAGGGCCTCCACTTACGGGCTCACCATAGCCTGTGCTACTTGGAACTTTTTGATATGAGTAGCTGAATCTGAAACAACAACAACAACATTTTTCACATGACATACTTTTAATTTGGGGGGATTAACTTTGTTAATCTAGGGGATTAATTTGGGGGATTACGCTTGATGCATTCAAGTGAATTTATATCCATTCTGTAGAACAGTGACCAAAACTGAACTGCATAATCTAAATGGGCCCTAACCATGGCATGATATAGCTTAAGAACAACACCAGGTATCTTGTTACTGACACTAAAATTAATAAATCCCAGTGTCCTATTTGCCTTATTACGAATATGCATGCATTTATTTTTTGGATTTAAATTCTTACTAATCATAACTCCCAAATCCTTTTTCGCAATCCGACTTCGCAATCTTAACACCATCTAGCTCGTATCTTGTAACTCTATCATCATTACCTAGCCTCAAAACCTTAAATTTGTCAGCACTAAACTGCATCTGCCAATCTTTTGACCATTTCTAAGCCCTATTTAGATTGTCTTGAAGTGATAGTGAGTCTTTGTCTGTGTTTATTTTCCTCCCGATTTTTGTATCATCTGCAAATTTGCAAATATTGTTGTTCAAACCTGAATTTAAAACATTTATATATATTATAAATAACAGAGGTACCAGGACAGAGCCTTGAGGCACTCACTTAATGTGGTACCAATTTTCATGAAAGGGGATAGATCACTTGCTTCAAACTATCAGCCAATTAGCTTAACGTCTATTGTGGGAAAGTTACTTGAATCAATAATTGCAAATACCATTTGTCATCATCTTGAAAAACATATATCATTGTTAATCAAGTTACACTAATTGATCAACAATGATTAATTACTTTAATTGACTGTTAACAACAGTCAGCAACAATTAAATTACGTTAAACACAATCGTGTCTTTTTGACACTCAACTGACAACACGCTAACTCCATTACCCTCAATTACATCAAACTTGACCCATCAAGCATTCAGTGAGTAATTACTAATTACTGTCAAGCGGACAGCAATTAAACCACAATGAGTTATGTTAAGACACTACTGTCTCCCTATCGACAGTTTCTCTCAAGTCTATGTCAAGATTTACTTTAATGAGTGTTAATTGCCCTACTTAATGTTGAAAAATCAATTACCCGCCCCACGGACAGATAATTAATTTTACATGTATATGTTATACTCCACACTGCCTAAGCAGAGCTCACCAAACATTGCGAATTCACAAAGTGGCGAGCATTATTACCTTAATTTACGTTGCGTACGTAATCAACTGTCCCACAGACAGCTACAATTAAATTCCTTGAATTATGCAAGCTCAGTGACTTCGCCCACGACCGTCAGTCAAAACCCTTGACGTTTATAACCCTAATTGGGTCCTTTAATCCGGTTCATCCAGTAGTTGTCGAGATCCAGCATTGGCTGTTTCTTGTTCACAGTAAATTTAAGTCGGTTGAGTTTTGTTGGGTTCCCAGCCATATTGGTGTGTCTTTAAATAAGCGTGCGGATGCTACCGCCAAGGAAGCTGTCCGCTCTTGTCCCATCTCTCGCAAAGGTATTCCATATTCCGACTTTTACCCGGTTATCCATTCCTCCGTCCTTACCCGTTGGCAGGCTTCTTGATCGTCTGTTACTGGTAACAAACTACGTACTCTTAAATGTTGTGTTTCCTCGTGGCCGTCCTCCTATCACCGTAACCGGCGATGGGAAACAGCTCTGGCGAGGTTGCGTAATGGCCATACTCGCTTAACCCATGGTCACTTGATGGAGCGCCGCCCTGCTCCTTATTGTCCTAGTTGCATTGTCCCTCTTACGGTCGTGCATGTCCTTCTTGAATGTCCTGACTTCCAGGACGAGCGTGTGTCTTGCTTTCCGACCGCCCCTCGCGGTCACCTGTCCCTCAATAGAATTCTTGGTGACTCGGATACTTTTGATATCGTTCGCCTTATGCGTTTTTGTTCCCGTATTGGCATCCTTGGTGATATTTAGCGCCCTCTGATTATTCTGCACATTTGATGGTGCTACATAGCCTTCTCGGTTTGATGCCTTCTTTTGATAATTACTTACTTACTTCCATCTGCCGGTTATGGTGGCAGGAGGAAGGCCACGAGGACACACTATGTTTGAGAGTACGCAGCTTGTTACCAACTACAGAAGACCAACATCCCTGCCAACAGGCAAGGATGGAGGAATGAATAACTGGATAAAAGTCGGAATAAGGAATACCTTTACAGGAGATGGGACAAGAACGGATAGCTTCTCTAGCGGCAGCATCCACACGCTCATTTAAAGAAACACCAATATGGCTGGGAACCCAGCAAAACTCTACTGATTTAAATTTACAAGAAATAAGAAACAGCCAATGTTGAATCTCGATGACCACTGGATGGACCGCATTAAAGGATCCCAGAGCCATGAGGGTACTACGAGAGTCAACTACAACCACAAAGGAGGATTGACAATGAGAAAGCAAGAGACGGAGAGCATAGAGAATAGCATAAAGTTCTGCTGTGAAGATGCTAGTGTCCGAAGGGAGGCGACACATATAAGTGTGGTCAGGAAAAACATCAAAGTAGCCCACACCGTTCGCAGACTTAGACCCATCGGTGAAGATGGAAACAGAGTGGGAGTGCGAAGAAAATTGCTCAAGGAAAAGGCGTTTCAGAACCGTAGGAGGGGTAAAAGCTTTAGTGATGTGGGGTCAATGATGCACAAAACTTTAGATGGGGGACTCTACACGGGATCAAGGAAGGAACAATACGAGGAGAAACATGTGAAATATGCACAGAAAGAGAATCTTGTAAGCGAGATAGGCGGACAGAAAGAGGGAGGCGATGAAGAGGAACAGGAACCACAGGAGGGATAAAAGTTAAAGCACGACAGAAGCGAGAGGAAGGATGTTGTAAGGACCGTGCAAGATAGCGAAGACAGTAGCGATCACGGCGGTCCTAGAGAGAGAGAGGAAGCCAGTGTCAACATACAAGCTGATAGCGGGAGTCGAACGAATGGCACCAGAGCCGAAACGCAACCCAGTATGGGTGCAAAGCATCAAGACAGTAAAGAGTAGAAGGAGAAGCAGAAGAGTATGCAGGGCAACCATAATCGAGTTTAAGCAAGACGAGAGAGGAGTTCAAATAGAGGAGCATGCGCCTATTCGCTCCCCAAGAAGTATGGGACAAAACCTTAAGTAGGTTAAGGGCCTTAGAGCATGCAACTCGGAAGTAAGAGATGTGTGACAGTGTTCTAAGAATGACATCAAACGAACGTTAACCATACGTTCAAAGAGCTTGCAGACACAACTCGTGAGGGCAATAGGGCGGAAGTCCTTGGGGGATGACCCGAGAGACCCTGGTATCCAAACAGGGAGAACAACAGCATCGAGCCAGTCCTCAGGGACTGACGACTACTCCCAGACCCGATTGTACAGACTCAGTAAATACCGAGACGCGCACGGAGGGAAATGGGAAGCATCTCATAATGAATGCCATCGGAATCAGCCGCCATAGAACCTCAGAGGGCTAGGGTAGACTGAAGCTCAGAGAGAGAGAGAGAGAAAAGATCGTTATAGGGAAGGCGAAGATGGATACAGAAATCTAAAGGACGAGATTCAAGAATAGGCTTACAAAGAAGGAAGGATTGGGGAAGATGAGAACCAGAACTAATAGACGAAAAGTGGGAACCCAGTTCGGTCGCGACCTGCAACGGGTCCGCCCCAAGAGCACCACGGAGGCGAAGGACCGGCGAGACATCGGGAACGAATTTACTCACTATCTTGCGGATACACTTCCAGACCAGTGGTAGAGGTGTTTCGGACGTAACGGTGGAGACACAAGACATCCAGCATGCACGTTTAGCCACATGGATGGTCCTACGGGCCACCGCACTCGCCTTCCGAAACAAAAGAAAGGACTCAACCATCTGCCGGCGGCGGTGCCTCTTCCAGGCTGCATGCTTACAGTGGACAGCCCGAGCACAGTCCACATTCCAACAGGGAACGCACTTCCGCGGTCACCGAGACGAAGAGCGAGGAATAGAGCGGAGGGCAGCATCAAAGACAGTGTCATGAACAAGAAGGAGGGCGGGAGGAAGAGGCAAAACGGAGAGGTCGGAAATAGTATCATGGAGAGTAAAGAGGCGTCATCAAAGACCCGCCACTCAAAATCTAAGTAAAGGGATGACAAGCACAGAGAAAGATCGACACAGGAAAGGGAGCGAGTCCGAGAGGTCAAATGAGTGGACTCACCAAAATTCAGAAGAGACAAGGAAGAAGAGAGGATGAAAGGTTGAAGGAGGCGACCCCGGGTGTTTCTCAGCACGTCACCCTAAAGAGCATGTCGCCAATTGAAATCACCCAGAAGGAGCACGGGCTCCAGCAAGGAGTCCAGGAGGTGTTTAAGATCAGGAAGAGAAAGTGGGACAGAGAGGAGGGGGAGTGGAGATAAATGGAACAAACCGTGTACCATTTACGCACAAAGACTCGGGCAGCAGAACAGTGGAGAGATGGTGAAAAAAGAAAGGAGACGAAGGGAACATCAGAGCAAATCAAGAGAGCAGAAGAGTTATGGTCTCCAGCAACAGCTCGGGGGGGGGGGGGGGGAGAAAAGAATAGTCACGGATGCGACCAGGACGAGCACCAAGCATCGGCTCCTCGAGACAGACACAATGGGGCGAAAACTGTGAAATTAATAGTTGGAGGTCAAGGAAATTGGCGTAATATCCACGAATGTTCCACTGAAGAATAGACATCGACAAAAAGAGAAAGGATAGCAACAAAGAAGAAAGAAAGGTGAAAAAGGAACACAGCACATTAAAGAAGCACAGGATCAGGGTTAGGGGGGGCATGGGTAAACTGAGTAAAGAAGCAGGGAAAGGAGCAGGAGGACAGACCAGAGGTGGACGAGCAGGGTCCGGAGGAGGAGACAACCGACAGGGGCGGGCAAGGAGAGCAGGAGGAGGAGGGGCAGAAAGAGGGGAGCACACCTCAGCAAGGGCAGTAACTGAGAAGGAACCAGGGGCTAAAGAAACCTCTACAGTAAGAACTGGGGGCTCTACCACCAAAGTGGGAGGGGAAGGAATGTTAGAATCAGAGATAGGAGGCGAAGAAGAAAGCGAAACCTTCTTACCTACCAGGGAGGAGGAAGGAGAGGAGCCAGGTTTCCGCTTCTGACTCAAAGAGACAGGTGTGCTAGCAGCAATGTACTGGGCAACAGACTCTATCGTCTCAATAGGAGAAGAAGAATGAGAGCAAAAAACATGACCACCAGGAGAGCGATGGACGTCAGCCCGCACAGACAGGTGGTGTGGAGAGCCAAGAGACGGAGGAGAATGATGGGAAGGAGGACCAGAGGGAGAGGAGAAAGAAGCAACCCATTCTCACACAAGACAGCACATATATGACTTAATGCTTAAAGTCAATATGTTGAATGTGATTTAGTACATATGTGATATATTCCCATTTAACTTTTTTACCAAGGCTCAAACTCTTCCTCACGTACCAATTTACGTCTCACAGTACCCGTCCATCAACGTAGATAGATGAATAGTCGTGATTGGTTCAATTTTAACGAAAATTGTAGTTTTCAGGTCCCACATGGGTTGTGAAATTTACCTACTATTGTCCATGCTCTTCTAGTATTACAGATCAGCTACATCCTATTGAAGGCTCGTAGTTTTGTTTTGAGAAATATTAGTTGTTCTTAGTAAATTATAATAAGCACAATAAATTATTACATAGAATAACAGTGCTTCACCAATCAATATTATATACCATAGTTTGTGCTTTAAAAATCTTTAAAGAATGTTTTGTAGGAACGCTAACAGAAAACGATGTTATGTTGTAATGTATATAGGGTAAACTTCTGCAAAACAGGATAGTATGGTGTGTACTATCCCAACTATAGGATTAGTATAGGGTCCACTACCACCTGCTAGGTGGGTAAGGGGTCCAATAACACCCGCAGGATGAGAATGGGGGTCACATCCACCCACAGGATGGGTATGGGGATCACTTCCACCCACAGGAAGGGTATGGGGTCCAATACCATCCACTGGATGTGTATGGCGTCCACTACCACCGACAGGATGGGTATGGGCTCACAACCACCCACAGGATGGGTATGGGGTCCAATACCAACCACAGGATGAGTATAGGGTTCTCTTCTTCTCTTCTTGTTGATAGTAGGTGCAGTTTGCATGAAGGGTTTGTCCTCCCGATGACTGCACCAGTACTGATGTTGTTGGACGCGTTTATGTTGAAGATGATCGGAGCTACCAAGGTTCTTGTTGCGTTGTGCTGTAGATAGAGGAACGGTGATTAAAACAGAGGTGTGTGTTAGAGGGAGACTTGCCGCACCGTAGGGCGGTGTGTTGTGTTTATGGCGTCAGCTGATCCTTGGTGTTGCGACGAGGTAGTTGTTTTCTGTGTTTAGCTGTTGGTGGCGCCAGGTATAAATGTGGCGCGGGTCAGATGTGACCCAATTTGTTGGTCGATTGGAGATATTTAGCCAGTGGTTTGACTATTTGGTATTTTTCTTGTGACGAGTGGTCACCGCCTCCTAATATATGCTCGATGGTGAAGGGTATTTTAAGTGCGATAAAGACTTGTTTGAAATTTACTCTGGCACTATAATGTCGGAAGCAGTGCAGGAGATAGTGTTCGACTGTTTCAGGCACCTGACAGTGAGTACAGAGTTCGTTGATGTCTGTTCTGTACTTAGAGCTGTGTGCTGCTAGTTTGGTGCGTCCCAGCCTTAATCTGGTCATCGTTACATCAATTTCTCTGCTTTTATATCGGACATGTTTCCAAGTTTCCCATTTCTTTTTAATGGACCCATAGTGCAAAGGTGAGCATAACGTTTTCCAGTTTGTTGCAAAATCCTGGGAGATGGTATCTTTGAAGGCTCCTTTACGTGCAACATGGGGAATTGGATGACGGGTGAGGTGAGGCGTGTCGTGCATCGCTTTGGCTAGTTGGTCTACAAGTTCATTATGAAGAATACCACAATGTGCTGGGACCCATTGGATAGAGGTGTCATAACCGTTCAATTGATGTTTGTGAAGAAGTTGAAGGCATGGGTAGACAATCTCCTTGCATGTTTTCGAAGAGTACGAAATTGCTTGAATCGCGCTCTTGGAGTCACTACAGATTGTATATATCCCAACTGGTAATGTTGTGATGATTTTGAGAGCTTGATACAAGGCATATAATTCCGCTGTGAAAATAGATAGTTGGTTTGGTAACCGCCATCCCTGCTTGAGATGGTATTCCGGTATCCATACAGCGCAAGTGACCGAGGGTACGTTGTTCATGAAGATGCAAGACCCATCTGTGTAAATCTCTGTGGTATTTGGGTAGCAATTTTTCATTGTTGAGACAAAGACTGATGCTATGGCTGAGTTTGGTGCAGATTTTGGAATGTTGTCTTCGAGTTGTATTGCTGTATTAGGAGTTGTATAAAGCCAAGGTGGAATGGGGGGAACAGGAAGTTGGGTTTCACAGTTTTGAAGTAGGGAGAGGTCTATATTGAGGTTATTTGTAGCCCGTGTGAGGAAAGGTTGCGAGTGAATAGTTGGGGAGCGGGGGTTTTATGGGTTAACTGTTGGGTTAATTTTTGATCTGTATGGGTGTGTCTGGTGAGCAGTGGTACAGAGTGACAGATAGTTGGCACACATAATGTCTCGTCTGGTGGCTAGGCTTGTGAGGCCTGTTTCCCCGTAAAGTCCGAGGATTAGAGTTGAACGCATTGCGCCACATATAAGTCGCATGGCATTATTTTGTATGACCTCGAGGCTCTGTAGGTTAGTGGGCGCCGCCGACGCATATGCTTGGCAACAATAGTCTAGTTGGCTGCGAATGTAGGTTGTATAGAAACGGAGCAAGATTTTATGGTGTGCTCCCCAGGTGGTGCCAGTGAGGGCTTTAAGTATGGCGAGTCGGGGTTGTGTCGTCTGTTTAAGGTGTTGAATGTGTGCTTTCCAGGTAAGTAAGCGCATGCCAAGATATTTATGTTCTCGTACGTGTTGGATGGGAGTGTTGTGTATTGTGAGGGTGGGTAGATGAAGTAGTCTTTTTTTTAGTGAAAATCTGATAGCAGGTTTTGGTAGTACTGACTTGAAGGCCCCATTGTTGTGTCCAATCTATGAGGTGGTCCAGTGCTGTTTGCATTGTAGAGACTGTATTTGGTAGGGCATTGTCTGCATAATACAATGTTAAGTCGTCGGCGTACGCCGAGCGGTGAACAGGATGGGTGCTAGGCAAATCTGCTAAGAATGCGGCAAATAGGGTTGGGCTTAGTATGGAGCCTTGTGGAACACCTGTTTGTATTGGGATGCCATCGGAAAACTCGCCTTGTATAAAGACTTTGGAGGTCCTGTTTGTGAGATAGGACTGTAACCATAAAAGTAATCTTCCCTGTACGCCTAAACGTGCAAGCTTTGCGAGGAGGCAAGTATGAGGAATGCTATCAAAAGCTCCTTTGAGGTCTAGGTAGACAACAAGACAATATTTACTGCTTCTGAGAGAGGTGCGGATTTCATGTTCATAGCAGAGTATTTGATCTAGCGTGGAGCATTGCGGTCGAAATCCAGCTTGGAGTGACGGTATAATATTGTTATACTCTAGGTACCATTGGAGGCGAGTATGTACTAGCCTTTCCATGACTTTACTGAGGCATGATAGTAGGGAGATAGGTCTGTATGACGCAGGTTGGGATGGGTCTTTTCCTGGTTTAACGAACGGAAGAATAATACTGGTCTGCCATTGTGAAGGAATATTTCCGTGAGTCCAGCATAGATTGTAATAGTTTAGAAGAGTGCTGTGTGCATTCGGTGGTAGATATTTGATGAGTTCATATGGAATTTCGTACTCTCCAGGTGCCTTGCCAAGAGGTAGGCGGTTTAAGGCCAATCGTAGCTCGCTTAAGGTGTACATGTTGTCGACGCCGAGCATGGGCAGCGGTATGGCACGGTCAATTTCTTGTCTGAGGGAGAGTTCTTGGGCATGAAGGAAGGGTGTTGAGAGTATAGGGTTCACTATAACCCACAGGATGGGTATGGGGCTCCAACCACCCACAAAATAAGTATAGGGTCCAATAACACCCACTGGATGTGTATGGCGTCCATTGCCCCCACAGGATGACTATAGGGTCCAGTATCGCCCACAGGATTAGTATATAGGGTTCACTGCCGCCCACAGGGTCGGTATGGGGTCCACCGCCACCCACAGAGTCGGTATGGGGTCCACTACCGCCCACAGGGTCGCTATGAAGTCAACTACCATCCACAGGGTCGGTAGGGGTCCACTACCGCCCACAGGGTCGGTAGGGGGTCCACTGCCACCCACAGGATCGATAGGGGGTCCACTGCCGCCCACAGGGTCGATAGGGGGGGTCCACTGCCGCCCACAGGATCGATAGGGGGTCCACTGCCGCCCACAGGGTCGGTAGGGGGTCCACTGCCGCCCACAGGTTCGGTAGGGGTCCACTGCCGCCCACAGGGTCGGTAGGGGGTCCACTGCCGCCCACAGGATCGATAGGTGGTCCACTGCCGCCCACAGGGTCGATAGGGGATCCACTACCGCCCACAGGGTCGGTAGGGGGTCCACTGCTGCCCACAGGGTCGGTAGGGGGTCCACTGCCGCCCACAGGGTCGGTAGGGGGTCCACTGCCGTCCACAGGTTCGGTAGGGGTCCACTGCCGCCCACAGGGTCGGTAGGGGGTCCACTGCCGCCCACAGGATCAATAGGGGGTCCACTGCCATCCACAGGGTCGATAGGGGGTCCACTACCGCCCACCGGGTCGCTATGAAGTCCGCTACCGCCCATAGTGTTATTATGGGGTCCACTACCCCTCATAGGGTCGGTATGGGGTTCCATTACTACCCACAGGGTGTGTCTGAGGTCTATTTTGGTAATACTGCTTTTCCAATCTCATTTGTTGTTCAATGTAAAATATTTGTTGCTCGACTTGCAACAATTTATATATATATATATATATATATATATATATATATATATATATATATATATATATATATATATATATATATATATATGTCGTACCTAGTAGCCAGAACGCACTTCTCAGCCTACTATGCAAGGCCCGATTTGCCTAATAAGCCAAGTTTTCATGAATTAATTGTTTTTCGACTACCTAACCTACCTAACCTAACCTAACCTAACTTTTTCGGCTACCTAACCTAACCTAACCTATAAAGATAGGTTAGGTTAGGTTAGGTAGGGTTGGTTAGGTTCGGTCAAATATCTACGTTATTTTTAACTCCAATTAAAAAAATTGACGTCATACATAATGAAATGGGTAGCTTTATCATTTCATAAGACAAAAATTAGAGAAAATATATAAATTCAGGAAAACTTGGCTTATTAGGCAAATCGGGCCATACATAGTAGGCCGAGAAGTGCATTCTGGCTACTAGGTACGACATATATATATATATATATATATATATATATATATATATATATATATATATGTCGTACCTAGTAGCCAGAACGCACTTCTCGGCCTAATTTGCAAGGCCCGATTTGCCTAATAAGTCAAGTTTTCATGAATTAATGTTTTTTCGACGACCTAACCTACCTAACCTACCTTTTTCGGTTACCTAACCCAACCTAACCTATAAAGATAGGTTAGGTTAGGTTAGGTAGGGTTGGTTAGGTTCGGTCATATATCTACGTTAATTTTAACTACAATAAAATAAAATTGACCTCATACATAATGAAATGGGTAGCTTTATCATTCCATAAGAAAAAAATTAGGGAAAAAATATTAATTCAGGAAAACTTGGCTTATTAGGCAAATCGGGCCTTGCATAGTAGGCTGAGAAGTGCGTTCTGGCTACTAGGTACGACATATATATATATATAAATATATATATATATATATATATATATATATATATATATATATATATATATATATATATATATATATATATATATATATATATATATATATATATATAGTATAGTGCCTTTGCAATAATGTACCAATGTGTGTATTTTCATAACCCGTTTTAAATTGTTGAAAAATAAATAACTACATTGTGAATGCAAGTCAATGTTTACATGCTAAATCAGAGTTGCCAGATTCCGCTTAAAATAGCAAATTGTGCTTATTTTCAAAGCTTGAGAATTTAGCTTTAAAGTAGTTAAAGCTACGAATTTCACAATTTGCTATGTACTTTAGTGTACTATTTTAAAATAAGGTTGGTTTTTAAGCTGCAAGTCATATGAATCTCAAAAAAAGTATATTATTAACAATCTCATCTCCATAGTTCACTAGTTTCTGCAAATCAGATCTGGTAACTCTGTAGGCCAAGTACTGGAGGACTCATACACAATGTGTGTGGAAGCTATTAGTCTCTTTGAAGAAGTCATCTCGACAGGATCTTCCAGCTCCAGCTATAAAACTTCACCACACATGGATCATCCTGGTACATCAAACGGTAAGAAATTACTAAACTGTGCAAAGTTTTATGCTAGAACATTTGTTACAGAACTGTCCCTGTCAGGGACAATTCAGTCCCTGTCCTATGTGTACCCCATCACATAGTGACAGAGTATGTGGGAATAATTTTGTTGACACTGTCCATTTTGTAAATTCTACAACAGCAGATAATACGAATTCCCAGAGATATTTGTAACTTGAGATACTTGGTTTGGTTTGGTTAAGTTACGTTAGGTTAGGTTAGGATAGATTAGGTTATGTTAGGTTAGGTTATGTCAGTCTAATCTAACATATCATATTTATTCATTACTAACGTATTGCCAGGAATTTTTGTGAAGCTTGTGTAGCTTGTGGTAGCTTGTGGTAATTAGACGGACCCCTTGTAACCTTGTGGAAAATTGAAACAGAAATTTCCTTAAGAACTTTCATATATGAATACATGACTTCTTCTGAATGAAGATGTATTAATATAAGGAAATTTGTTTCAATTTTCCTCCGTGGTCTGACACTGTCATATATATATATATATATATATATATATATATATATATATATATATATATATATATATATATATATATATATATATATATATATGCAAACAAGCCTGAATGGTCCCCAGGACTATATACAACTGAAAACTCACACCCCAGAAGTGACTCGAACCCATACTGCCAGGAGCAACGCAACTGGTATGTACAGGCACGCCTTAATCCGCTTGACCATCACGACCGGACAAAAGGAAGTGATAGCCGAAGCTATTTGAACCACTTCCCCGCCGGCACTCGGATGGTAATCTTGGGCATAGCATTTTATCAAATCACCTCATTCTTTGGGGCACACGTGAGGAACACAAATGCAAACAAGCCTGAATGGTCCCCAGGACTATATACAACTGAAAACTCACACCCCAGAAGTGACTCGAACCCATACTGCCAGGAGCAACGCAACTGGTATGTACAGGGATGCCTTAATCCGCTTGACCATCACGACCGGACAAAAGGAAGTGATAGCCGAAGCTATTTGAACCACTTCCCTGCCGGCACTTGGATGGTAATCTTGGGCATAGCATTTTATCAAATCACCTCATTCTTTGGGGCACACGTGAGGAACACAAATGCAAACAAGCCTGAATGGTCCCCAGGACTATATACAACTGAAAACTCACCCCAGAAGTGACTCGAACCCATACTGCCAGGAGCAACGCAATTGGTATGTACAGGGACGCCTTAATCTGCTTGACCATCACGACCGGACAAAAGGAAGTGATAGCCGAAGCTATTTGAACCACTTCCCCGCCGGCACTCGGAGGGTAATCTTGGGCATAGCATTTTATCAAATCATCTCATTCTTTGGGGCACATGTGAGGAACACAAATGCAAACAAGCCTGAATGGTCTCCAGGACTATATACAACTGAAAACTCACACCCTAGAAGTGACTCGAACCCATACTGCCAGGAGCAACGCAACTGGTATGTACAGGGACGCCTTAATCCGCTTGTTACGGCCCTCTCGGGTCGCAACTGGGTTCGTACTCTGATGTTATTAGAGGAAGTGGTATCCGGCCTCAAGCCAGTAGTGGCTTTCAAGGGATGAGATCCGTGACGCAAGTAACTTAAAGGGGAAGGGAAATAAAGTAAAGAACTTAAGATTATAATTGTTTCCATCACCAATAAATAATATAATAAAAGAGTACACAGGGGGAGGGGTATTAACACTGTACACAGTCGTCTTCTCCTGAAGACTCTGGATCCAAGCTCTCGGTGCTTTCGTGGCCTCACAACGAATCCTTTGAGAAGCTGAGTCTACCCCGGCCACAGGCCAGCCAAAACACAGTTCCACTGGGGGCACCGCCGTGGAGGCCGTCAACCACAAGTCCAGCAGGTCTGCTGGCAGGTTCCGGATCAGCAACGCTGGTCAGGCCACTCCACGAGCGATACTAGGGTAGCGCCCTAGTCAGGAGCCTCGTGTGATACCACAAATCACTCTCCTGTCCTCAATACCCCAGTGGTTAATTGTCTCCAGCAGTCGGTCCCAGGTGCGACAATCCTTCACTGCCACTTCACAGGCAGGGTAACACCACAGTGTTCCTCCGGGAGACGACTTTACAGCTGCTGCAGCAAAGCACAAGGTATGGAGACGGCTGCCTTGGGTAGACTGACTCAACTTCCCTTACAGCAGTCCCAGGTCGACTCTGTAAGCAGACACGTCATCAATAACAGGGACACACTAAAGCACCTCACTTACAGGCTCAGACCCAAACGCCCACCTAGCCACTCCCTAGATGGCGTTGTCGGCCGAGCACCACCTCTCCAGAGGTCAGCAGTGGCTGTGTTGAGCGCTGAACGGGACTGGAAACTGGCCCTCGTAGCCAGTACACGTCGTCCTCACCAGGTGTCGTCGTCCGTTTGGAGGGGGTTTCGGGAGCTGACTGATGGCGTGGTCGTCACTGCTCCGTGCTCGGACGCTGGATCCGGGTCCGTAACACCTCCCCACCAAAAAGAATTTGGTTTGGGTTTCTAAAAGGAAAAACACAAACCAAATTAGTATGTGGATACAACTCCACACAGACTCACGTACACTATGAACTGGAGTGATGAGGCTGTCTTGTCCACAGAACTGTTCTACTGGACAACTCTCGCACAAAGGGAACTTGAAGATGGTAGGCAATGGCTTGCCTGTTGCAACTTCCCAAATCTCCACTGCGATGTCAAGCCGGGGCATCATCTCGCATCTCTCGAGTAAGGATCGATATCGACCCGATCTAGGGCGACTCGACACGTCCCTATGTCGTGGCACCGATGATGGCTGGTCACAGACGGCATTTCTGGTACCGGTCTGAAGGTCCTTCAGGGAGACAGGAACCTGGAATACAGGGGTCTGATAATTCAGAGTGACAGCGACAGTGGGCAAGTCAGTACTTACTACACACTCGCCTACTAGGCCCACACCTAGTTCCAACAGAGCTGCTTGCACACCGTAGATGATGTCTGCTCTGCCACCGTCCGGTCGACCAACGTTCCGCATCACGCTGAATCTAGGCTCAGCAATCACGCGGGGGGTGTCAACCTGTCGGAAACAGTCACTCATATTATCATATGTCGTACCTCTTGTATCAACCATCACCTTCCAGGTTCCTTCTTCGACTGCAACATTCACTGTGCACGTCTCCAATCCCTGGGACCTCTTCATGGTGTTCACGGGAGCCATCATCTGCCGGGTCGTCCACTGGTCCTCACTGAGAGCACATACAAGAATCAAAAATACCGCTAAGAAACATTTGGTTAACTTAGGGACAAGTTTCCTGAGCTTGAAATGTCCATAGCCGGCTACATCCATTAGCCTGGTTTGGACCAAAGAGGGCACTAGACCTTTCGAACACACCTCACATACCTCTGACGTCTGGGGAATCTCTGGCCAGTTCAATGAACGCTTTACCTTGCCTTACCGCAAGTACACATCCGCCTTCGCTCCAGACTCGTTGGTACCCGTGGGTGCCTGCACACAAGGCCTCTCTTCTTGCTCAGGTACTTCTGCCATCGTAACCTCATGTTCCTTGTCGAGAGAAGAATCAGGAGTCTCTGCTAGAACACTGTCAATCTGTAGGCGAGAGGAAGGATTAAACATACCTAAATCCGGGTCTGTCTTTACCTGGACATTACCACTGCCTGTTGTTACCTCAAACCTTGCTGTTTCGGCTGACTCGTCCGCAACCTTGGGAAGATTGTTGCTCCAATCTGTCACCAAGTCGTTGGCTAGTACCACGTCAATCCCAGCCACAGGGAGGGTATCGACTACTGCCAACGCACATGTGCCGCTGAAGTAAGGCGAGTCGAGATGTACTGGCACTAAGGGGGCGATGTACTGCGTCCTAGGAAACCCAACCAGGACAACCTGTTGTCTCCCGTCCACACTTACTCCCTCAGGTAACGAGCTTCTCATGATCAGGGACTGGGCTGCTCCACTATCTCTGAGCACTACAACTGATCTACCAGTATGATCACTCATTACATACCCGCTCGAAGTGTGAAGGGCGAACAAACTTGATCCTTCCTGCGTCGTCGTCGACTGGCTTCCTGCTGGTGGTGTAACACAGCTCATCATCATCACCTCCCTACGTGCGCCGCCACCTCTTCTGCCTCGGCACATAGCAGCTACATGCCCTTTCTGCCCACAAGTCCAGCACACCACATTCCTCCTTGAACTACGGTGTTTCGGACTGCTAGGACTAGTCCTTCGAGGGCTACTTGGGGGCGTCTTCTTAGCGCTTCGTGGGATGGGGGTCTCTTCTTCATCATGAGGTTTGTCAAACCGGCGTTGGTAATGCCTTGGGACGTACTTAGCAGAAGGCCTATGCGTCAGGATGTATTCCACAGCCATGGTGGCTGCCGCACTCAAGGTCTCTACCTGCTGTTCCTCTAAGTACGTCTTCAGGTCTCCAGACAAACAATCCTTGAAGTCCTCTAGCAGTATAAGCTGCTCGAGGTCTTCTTTGGTCTCCACCTTCTGAGAGGCACACCATTCCTGGAAAAGTCGCTCCTTGATAGTGGCGAAATCGGTGAAGGTGTGTTCTGAGGTCTTTTTCAGGTTTCTGAACTTCTGCCTGTAAGCCTCAGGTACCAATTGGTACGCCATGAGCACGACCTTCTTCACCTTGTCGTAATCGCCGGAGTCGTCAAGGGATAACGTGGAGTAGGCGATTTGGGCCTTCCCAGTCAAGACTGACTGTATCATGATGGCCCAATTCTCCCTTGGCCACTCCAAAGAGGCAGCGACTTTCTCGAAGGCTGTGAAGAACTTTGAAACTTCCTTCTCGTTGAATTTGGGGACCATTTTGATGTTCCTTACCGGATCGAAACTGCTGGTTTCCGTCGTTGGCCTCCGACCACCTAACCGCAATACTTCTAGTTCATGTTGTCTCTCTCTTTCCTCTCTGTCTCGTCTTTCTTGCCTGTCTCGTTCTTCTCTTTCTCGTTTCTCTTCTCTTTCTCGTTCTTCTCTCTCTCTTTCTCGTTCTAATTCTAAACGCCTCATCGCCAATTCTTTATCTTGTCTCTCTCTTTCCATTTCTAATTTCTTCCATTCTATCTCACGATTTATCTCTAGGGCACGCATTTTGACTGTAAGAAAGCTAATATTAAGCTCACCTGCATCACTGTCAATGTCACTGCCCTTATCTTCCTTTTCCGTGGAAGCTATTTCCTCACCTTCCTTTATACTAGGAGTCTCGCCTTCCTGTTTCTCCTCTGCCTTCAAGTGCCGGTGAACCTTGGACAAGATCTCTACACGGGAATCACTGGCACGGATCTTGATCTCCAGGTAGGCGCTCACTAGTACAAGCTCTGGTTTGCTCAGATATTTTAATCTGGCAAGACAGTCCTCTCTGTTCAGAAAAGCCTGAACATCGTCCAGATCATCGATGGTAGCTTTTTCTGCCATTGTCACAGATGGAACACTCAACTAGCACTTAACACACCGCTTCACGTTAGCACTTAACGCACCGAACACTGTGCTATGCCAATATTGCACTTTATCGCACCTGGCCCTTCACTCGCCAATATTGCACATAATTACTTCAGGCACCGCACTACACAATATTGCACTGAATCCCAGCGAACACTTCGCTCTACAATATTGCGCTTAATCACTGAGCACCGCACTACACAATATTGCACTTAATCACTTAGTCACAGCGAGCACCGCACTGCGCAATATTGCACTTAGTCACTCTGAGCACCGCACAGAACGTATAACGTCCCAATCGTCACACACAGGGGGAGTTATTTACAGGGATTACGCCACTTCACCACCCCTGTCAAACATACTTAACAAGGGGACGGATCCCGCTGGGAATGCCAATTATGTTACGGCCCTCTCGGGTCGCAACTGGGTTCGTACTCTGATGTTATTAGAGGAAGTGGTATCCGGCCCCAAGCCAGTAGTGGCTTTCAAGGGATGAGATCCGTGACGCAAGTAACTTAAAGGGGAAGGGAAATAAAGTTAAGAACTTAAGATTATAATTGTTTCCATCACCAATAAATAATATAATAAAAGAGTACACAGGGGGAGGGGTATTAACACTGTACACAATCGTCTTCTCCTGAAGACTCTGGATCCAAGCTCTTGGTGCTTTCGTGGCCTCACAACGAATCCTTTGAGAAGCTAAGTCTATCCCGGCCACAGGCCAGCCAAAAAACAGTTCCACTGGGGGCACCGCCGTGGAGGCCGTCAACCACAAGTCCAGCAGGTCTGCTGGCAGGTTCCGGATCAGCAACGCTGGTCAGGCCACTCCACGAGCGATACTAGGGTAGCGCCCTAGTCAGGAGCCTCGTGTGATACCACAAATCACTCTCCTGTCCTCAATACCCCAGTGGTTAATCGTCTCCAGCAGTCGGTCCCGGGTGCGACAATCCTTCACTGCCACTTCACAGGCAGGGTAACACCACAGTGTTCCTCCGGGAGACGACTCACACCTGCTGCAGCAAAGCACAAGGTATGGAGATGGCTGCCTTGGGTAGACTGACTCAACTTCCCTTACAGCAGTCCCAGGTCGACTCTGTAAGCAGACACATCATCAATAACAGGGACACACTAAAGCACCTCACTAACAGGCTCAGACCCAAACGCCCACCTAGCCACTCCCTAGATGGCGTTGTCGGCCGAGCACCACCTCACCAGAGGTCAGCAGTGGCTGTGTTGAGCGCTGAACGGGACTGGAAACTGGCCCTCGTAGCCAGTACACGTCGTCCTCACCAGGTGTCGTCGTCCGTTTGGAGGGGGTTTCGGGAGCTGAACCACAGATGGCGTGGTCGTCACTGCTCCGTGCTCGGACGCTGGATCCGGGTCCGTAACACCGCTTGACCATCACGACCGGATAAAAGGAAGTGATAGCCGAAGCTATTTGAACCACTTCCCCACCGGCACTCGGATGGTAATCTTGGGCATAGCATTTTATCAAATCACCTCATTCTTTGGGGCACACGTGAGGAACACAAATGCAAACAAGCCTGAATGGTCCCCAGGACTATATACAACTGAAAACTCACACCCCAGAAGTGACTCTAACCCATACTGCCAGGAGCAATATTTATATATATATATATATATATATATATATATATATATATATATATATATATATATATATATATATATATATATATATATATATATATATATGTATGTATATATATATTTATATATATATATATATATATATATATATATATATATATATATATATATATATATATATATATATGTATGTATATATATATTTATATATATATATATATATATATATATATATATATATATATATATATATATATATATATATATATATATATATATATATATATATATATATATATGAGGGGTACCACCTCTGGTGCAAGTGTAGGGACCCATAGCCTCGGAGAAGAAAATAAAGAGTACTCAGAGAAGACCTTGTGGATCCTCACTGAACACTCATATTTTCTTCTCCTACTACCCCTATTCTTTTGGTATGTGTGTATATTTATCTAACTTTATTTGAAAATGTCATTACACAAAAAAAATTACAATATTGATTATATATATATATATATATATATATATATATATATATATATATATATATATATATATATATATATATATATATATATATATATATATATATTAGTATATTTTGGTAGCAGTCTTTCCTGTAGACATATATTATTAAATATGACCGAAAAAGTAAGATTAATAATTCTAACACGAATTTTCTCAATCTTTCGTACATTACGCTTCACTGTTGGAGGTAAATAAAAAATCACTTCTCCAAAATTCATTTTTATTTCTAGTCTGACGCGACACGGGCGCGTTTCGTAAAACTTATTACATTTTCAAAGATTTCACAAATACACAACTGATTAGAACTTACGTATCTCTGATTTTATATCTACATTTGAGTGAGGTGGGAGGGGTGATGTGGCATTAACACAAAACAGAACAAGAGGGGATATTAATAGGGTATTAAAAGTATCAACACAAGACAGAACAGAAACAATGGGTATTGAATAGAAGTGTTTGTAGAAAGCCTATTGGTCCATATTTCTTGATGCTTCTATATTGGAGCGGAGTCTTGAGGTGGGTAGAATATAGTTGTGCAATAATTGGCTGTTGATTGCTGGTGTTGACTTCTTGATGTGTAGTGCCTCGCAAACGTCAAGCCGCCTGCTATCGCTGTATCTATCGATGATTTCTGTGTTGTTTACTAGGATTTCTCTGGCGATGGTTTGGTTATGGGAAGAGATTATATGTTCCTTAATGGAGCCCTGTTGCTTATGCATCGTTAAACGCCTAGAAAGAGATGTTGTTGTCTTGCCTATATACTGGGTTTTTTGGAGCTTACAGTCCCCAAGTGGGCATTTGAAGGCATAGACGACGTTAGTCTCTTTTAAAGCGTTCTGTTTTGTGTCTGGAGAGTTTCTCATGAGTAGGCTGGCCGTTTTTCTGGTTTTATAGTAAATCGTCAGTTGTATCCCCTGATTTTTGTCTGTAGGGATAACGTTTCTATTAACAATATCTTTCAGGACCCTTTCCTCCGTTTTATGAGCTGTGGAAAAGAAGTTCCTGTAAAATAGTCTAATAGGGGGTATAGGTGTTGTGTTAGTTGTCTCTTCAGAGGTTGCATGGCTTTTCACTTTCCTTCTTATGATGTCTTCGATGAAACCATTGGAGAAGCCGTTATTGACTAGGACCTGCCTTACCCTACAGAGTTCTTCGTCGACTTGCTTCCATTCTGAGCTGTGGCTGAGAGCACGGTCGACGTATGCGTTAACAACACTCCTCTTGTACCTGTCAGGGCAGTCGCTGTTGGCATTTAGGCACATTCCTATGTTTGTTTCCTTAGTGTAGACTGCAGTGTGGAAACCTCCGCCCTTTTCCATGACTGTTACATCTAGAAAAGGCAGCTTCCCATCCTTTGTTATACGAGTTACAGCCTGGTTAATCACATCCAAAATTAAAGTTATTTCCAGATGCAGTCCTAAAATTTTTAACATTGCTTTCAATAGTGTTAATGTAGATTATTTCATAATTTAAATAATATATCTAATTACTGTAGTACATTTTAACAACAATTTAACTTATAATTTTTGCAGCATAGGTGATTTGAATATAAGTATTTTATTAGAAATTATTTCCTTCAGGTCTTCAGGGAAAATTCTTGAGGAGATGCACAAACTGCACACAGTGTGTGGAAGCAATGTTTGCAAGTTCTGCCAGTGTGACTTCCGAAACAGTAGAGAATTAATGAAGAAAGAAGAGGAAGCTCGTTTTCTACTTAAAGGCAAGAAGGCTTTAGAACGAAATACAGCAAGCCGGGTTCTACGAAGGATTGAAAATCAAAGCTTGAAGTTTGTCTACATCTGTTGTATTCATATGTATTCTTCTTATGCTGAACTTGCTTGATAAGGTATAGAATTAACATGAATAATATTGTACAGTACTTACATACTATTTGTTTATTTATTTATATACAAGATAGCACACTGGGATTATGAGAGCACATAGCATTGATGTTTTTACATTCTTGTAAAGCCACTAGCACACACAGTGTTTTGGGCAGGTTCTTAATCTAACAGATAATTTTAAATAGGCAATTTAAAGCAAAATTGGAAAAAATTGGCTGGTACATTGTAAGAAAGTTTTACAAAGATTACTATGTACATTAA
Organism: Procambarus clarkii; assembly: GCF_040958095.1. NCBI lineage: Eukaryota > Metazoa > Arthropoda > Malacostraca > Decapoda > Cambaridae > Procambarus > Procambarus clarkii. Next base: position 19,772,295 of record NC_091199.1, on the reverse strand, counting down.
AGTAAAATTTGAGGGTTATCAACATATAAATTGTAGCATAATTTGAGGAATATTTCAAGGTATAATATAGTAAGATATGCATTCAATATAACAATCATCATATAAGGTGATAGCAATGATTACAATCAAAAAGTTGTATGGTTAAGGCACATATATTCTGGCATTGGGTTTCATAAGATACAGTGCGAGTTTAATGCACTAGTTAGGAAACTATCAAGATAAAATTAGGTACTTTTTGGTTTTATTTTTTAAAATGGCAGAAGTTGAACAGTTTTTAAATTTGTTAGCGAGTGAGTTCCATAGACAAGGTCCCTTTATTTGCATAGAGTATTTACACAGAATAACTTTGACTCTGGGGATATCAAAGATATTTATTTTTGGTATTGTGATTCTATTATGGGTTCTATTGCACATGCCCAGCTATGCTTCAAACATTTATTTTGTTGCATTTTCCCAGATAGTGTTATTGTTTAAATATTATTTGCTTTTCAGCTAACATATCTGCGTGGCTGTGGGTATGAATCAATCGTTATCTATTACAAGAAAGGACCAGCACGGGTGACACATGGTATCCTACCAATAAACGTAATACAAGAAGAGGACAAGAAGACCTTCACCACTAACTTCTTTTTGTGTAAGTAGTTCACATATCATAATATATAAATATATCACCACCCATTATTTTCTCTTATATATATATATATATATATATATATATATATATATATATATATATATATATATATATATATATATATATATATATATATATATATATATATAATATATATATATATTTATTATATATATATATATATATATATATATATAAATATATATATATATATATAATATATATATAAATATATATATATATATATATATATATATATATATATATATATATATATATATATATATATATATATATATATATATATATATATATATATATATATATAACACTCTGTGACACTGTCACATTTTTAATCACATGTTTGTTTTCGTGATATACACACACACATATAAATATATATATATATATATATATATATATATATATATATATATATATATATATATATATATATATATATATATATATATATATATATATATATATTTATATTTATATTTATATATATATATATATATATATATATATATATATATATATATATATATAATTTCAATCCCAATTTCAATTTCAATTCAATCATCTCTGTCATTGATGTATATGGCAAAAAGTGTGTGGCCCAAAACAGCACTATGTCTTAACGTAATGGGTCCAAGGGCCCATAAGGTCTCAACAGCATTAAGGGCCCTTTAGCAAACCAGTGTGCTGGGGCCCCGATGACGTCTTTGTATCATTTCAAGTTTGTACATGTACTTCTTAAGATATGGGCACCATACAACTGCTGCATAGTCTAGCTTTGGTCTAAAAAAATCATGAACAATTTATTTATTATTTATCCATGAATGTATTTAAAAGCAATTCTAAAGTTCGAAAGTGTAGCACAACCTCCTGGCACAATGAGCTTTATATGGTCCTCTTTATGTGGCTTTATGTAGACAATGAACATTATCAGTGCCAGAACTAAACCCTGTGGTACTCCACTTGTGACATTTCTCCAGTCCAATACATTGCCTCTGATTACTACCCTCATTTTTCTATCAGTTTGAAATTTTTTAATCCATGTTAGAAGCTTATGTGTCACCCCTCCAATATGTTCCAGTTTCCAGAACAAACTCTTATGTGGAATTCTGTTGAATGCCTTTTTTAGGTCCAGATAGATGCAGTCAACCCAACCATCTCTTTCCTGTAAAATTTCTGCGGCTCGATCATAGTAACTGATTAAATTTGTTACACAGGATCTTCCATTTCGAAAAACCATGTTGACGGTCTGCTATTATAAAGCTTTTCTCCCGGTGTTCTACCAGTTTAGTTTTACTTGTTGTTTTCCAATATTTTTACTGTTACACTTGGCCAACTGCTTTGTTCTTACTTAGCTCCTTGAGCAATTTTTTAACTGTGTACGTACATGCAGTATTTTTATAAATCTTTATTTTTTTTCCAGCACGCACAACGAAGCTTGATGCAGATAAACTTACATTAGGATCAGAAGGTGATAGCGATAATGCCCTGGAAAAAAATCATGAAGAGCTACAAGTACAGCAGGTGCAAGAAGTGCATCACGTACAAAAAGTTCCGCAGGTGCAAGAAGTGCAACAAGTACAAAAAGTTCCGCAGGTGCAAGAAGTGCAACAAGTACAAAAAGTTCCGCAGGTGCAAGAAGTGCAACAAGTACAAAAAGTTCCGCAGGTGCAACATTTACAAAAAGTTCCGCAGGTGCAACAAGGGCTACCATTAGCAATCATTCAGAAACAGCAAGAAGTACATGTAGTAAAATTTGAACCACAGGGAACTACACCAGGAAAACAGTGTAGTAACAACGGAATGGGAATTTTAAAATACCTGAGGAAACAGGTAAAAAAGGACAAACAATACAAATGGTTCCTTACACCTTATTATTTGGTAGTTTATAGGTATTTTACTTATAATACTTTATATTATGTCTACAGTTTATAATTTAGTTTACAGTTAATTTACTTTTCAACTTCCTTATCTTACATGAAGGATTTTTACTGTTTTTCATTTTTAAAACCTTATTAGTATCATTTATAGTTTAGTGTCAATTCACTTATAATACAATATATGGAATAATTTACTAAATTCATTTAACTTGAAGATGATGGACTTGAGGTGGTTTGCAGTGGTTGAACCCCATGCACAGATACCATAGTTGAGATAGGGATAGATTAGTGTATAATATAGAGAGATGAGAGCAGGGTTAGGTACATAATATCTGATTTTGGAGATTATACCAACTGTTTTAGAGACTTTCTTAGTTATGTGTTGTATGTGGGTACTGAAGTTGAGTCTCTTGTCTAGGAATAGGCCAAGAAACTTTCCATCATTGTTATTGCTAATGTTTACATTGTCTATCTGAAGCTGAATTGCATTTGTAGATTTGCTTCCAAATAAGATGTAGTAGGTCTTTTCTATGTTAAGTGTTAGTTTGTTGGTTGACATCCATAAGTGGACTTTTTTTAGTTCATTATTAACAACATTACAGTAGTTAGTGTATGTGGGTTGGGGTTGGAGTAGATGAGTGTAGTATCATCAGCAAACAATATAGGTTTCAGAATGTTAAGAACATATACATCCTGCCTTCCCATCCCTAGCTACTGACCTATCACAATATACATCCTGCTTTCCCATCCCTAGCTACTGACCCATCACAATATACATGTAGAGTGTTTTCTGTAGGCAATTTTCTAATTATACAATCATATGTTGCCCTCAGCTCTCCTATTTCATACATACTTTTTTTCTTTTGCAAGGGAGTAATTACTACATCTACATTGCAATCCTCCCATGGTGGTGTGAATTTTCTCTTGGGCACAGCAATACACTCTGTAATAACATCATACTTAATAACATTAGAACATAAGGTATTCATATATGCTCTTTTCTTCATCATACATTGTTCATTACTTCCCACCTTTTGAACCGAGAGGATTAATTCATTAGCTCCCCCACCTCTCATTAATCTAATGGCAGAAGCTACATTTATCTCTGCAATTCTATCCCCAATACTCTGCAGATTCAACTCCATCCTCATTTTCTCAATCATAGCATTTCTTGGGCATCCTAAGATAATTATCATGGCTTCATTCTGTACCTTCTCCAACTTGCCCATCCTACCTTTACCAAAACAAGAAATAACAGGTGCAGCATAATCAATAAGGGATCTTACTGTACTCAAGTATATCATTCGTAGCACAGGGACTCCCACTCCCTTTCCATAGCATGCCAAGGCCTTCAGAGGTTGTAATCTCTTTCGACATTGACCCAACAGTCTGTTCATCTCAGCTTCCAAACTCTCATGGGTATATCCAACATATATGCCTAAATATTTATATATATTAACACACTCTATATTTTTACCGTTTATTTTCAATATAATGGGCCTCTGACTTTTACATTCAAACTTAGTTTTGTCTTCATTAACCACCAGTCCCATATGGTGACACAGGTTTCCGAACTTATCCACCACTAGTTTGTAAAGCCACTGGTTTGCCTTGTAAAGCAAACTAGTGGCTTTAAAAGATTGTAAACACATCATGTTATGTACTTTCATAAACCTAATGTAACTTATTGAATATATATATATATAAATAAATAGTTTCTTGTGTAATCCATACTCATCCTATGTGTGGTATTTCATGTGTACTCCATATTCATCATCAAGAAGTGTATTCTACCAGCATGGTAATATAAATTAAGAAAAAAAGACTTCATTTTATTACGGACCCATAATCAAAATAAGAGCCATCACTAATTATCATGATAAACGGCCTATATAGGCTCCACTTCCGCTTTCGACAAGCAGCCGCCGGATGTGTGTCGTTTATTGCGCACTCCGGCACTCCCAGCCCTGGGAAGGGGGCATTGAAATGCGGACATGTGCGCTCGCAATACTGAAATGTTTATACTCTTTTTCGGTCTGCTGACCTTAATTAATTTTGGTATCAATTTGTTTGCAAGGAAATGCTCTAGAGGAATAACTTGTGAGTTAATCTCTCTAGAGGAGAAACTTGTGTGTGTGTGTGTGTACTCACCTAGTATACCTTCTGTGTGTACTCACGTTGCAAACTTTGTGGGTGTGTACTCTCATAGTTTTCCTTGTGAGTGTGTACTCAAGTAGTATACCTTGTGTGTATGTGTACTCACCTACTATATCTTGTGTGTGTGTGTGTATTGACTTAGTATATCTTGTTTCTGGGTGTACTAACCTAGTATACGTTGAGTGTGTGTGTATACTCACCTAGTCTCACCTAGAATATCTTGTGTGTGAGTACTCAACTAGTACTCACCTAGTATACCTTGTGTGTGTTTACTCACCTAGTATACCTTGTGTGTGTGTATTCACCTAGTATATCTTGTGTGTGTGTACTCACCTAGTATATGTTGCGTGTGTGTGTATACTCACCTAGACTATCTTTTGTGTGTATACTTACCTAGTCTCACCTAGAATATCTTGTGTGTGAGTACTCAACTAGTACTCACCTAGTATACCTTGTGTGTGTTTACTCACCTAGTATATCTTGTGTGTGTTTATTCACCTAGTATACCTTGTGTGTGTATTCACCTAGTATATCTTGTGTGTGTGTGTGTGTGTACTCACCTAGTATATGTTGCGTGTGTGTGTGTATACTCACCTAGACTATCTTCTGTGTGTATACTCACCTAGTCTTACCTAGAATATCTTGTGTGTGAGTACTCACCTAGTATACCTTGTGTGTGTTTACTCACCTAGTATACCTTGTGTGTGTTTACTCACCTAGTATACCTTGTGTGTGTGTATTCACCTAGTATATCTTGTGTGTGTGTGTGTGTACTCACCTAGTATATGTTGCGTGTGTGTGTGTACTCACCTAGTATATGTTGCGTGTGTGTGTGTATACTCACCTAGACTATCTTGTGTGTGTATACTCACCTAGAATATCTTGTGTGTGAGTACTCAACTAGTACTCACCTAGTATACCTTGTGTGTGTTTACTCACCTAGTATACCTTTTGTATGTTTACTCACCTAGTATACCTTGTGTGTGTGTATTCACCTAGTATATCTTGTGTGTGTGTGTCTGTACTCACCTAGTATATGTTGCGTGTGTGTGTATACTCACCTAGACTATCTTGTGTGTGTATACTCACCTAGTCTCACCTAGAATATCTTGTGTGTGAGTACTCAACTAGTACTCACCTAGTATATCTTGTGTGTGTTTACTCACCTAGTATACCTTGTGTGTGTGTATTCACCTAGTATATCTTGTGTGTGTGTGTACTCACCTAGTATATGTTGCGTGTGTGTGTATACTCACCTAGACTATCTTGTGTGTGTATACTCACCTAGAATATCTTGTGTGTGAGTACTCAACTAGTACTCACCTAGTATACCTTGTGTGTGTTTACTCACCTAGTATACCTTGTGTTTGTGTATTCACCTAGTATATCTTGTGTGTGTGTGTACTCACCTAGTATATGTTGCGTGTGTGTATACTCACCTAGACTATATTTTGTGTGTATACTCACCTAGAATATCTTGTGTGTGAGTACTCAACTAGTACTCACCTAGTATACCTTGTGTGTGTTTACTCACCTAGTATACCTTGTGTGTGTTTACTCACCTAGTATACCTTGTGTGTGTTTACTCACCTAGTATACCTTGTGTGTATTCACCTAGTATATCTTGTGTGTGTGTGTGTACTCACCTAGTATATGTTGCGTGTGTGTGTATACTCACCTAGACTATCTTGTGTGTGTATACTCACCTAGTCTTACCTAGAATATCTTGTGTGTGAGTACTCACCTAGTATACCTTGTGTGTGTTTACTCACCTAGTATACCTTGTGTGTGTTTACTCACCTAGTATACCTTGTGTGTGTGTATTCACCTAGTATATCTTGTGTGTGTGTGTGTGTACTCACCTAGTATATGTTGCGTGTGTGTGTGTACTCACCTAGTATATGTTGCGTGTGTGTGTATACTCACCAAGACTATCTTGTGTGTGTATACTCACCTAGTATATCTTGTGTGTGAGTACTCAACTAGTACTCACCTAGTATACCTTGTGTGTTTACTCACCTAGTATACCTTGTGTATGTTTACTCACCTAGTATACCTTGTGTGTGTGTATTCACCTAGTATATCTTGTGTGTGTGTGTGTACTCACCTAGTATATGTTGCGTGTGTGTGTATACTCACCTAGACTATCTTGTGTGTGTATACTCACCTAGTCTCACCTAGAATATCTTGTGTGTGAGTACTCAACTAGTACTCACCTAGTATACCTTGTGTGTGTTTACTCACCTAGTATACCTTGTGTGTGTGTATTCACCTAGTATATCTTGTGTGTGTGTGTACTCACCTAGTATATGTTGCATGTGTGTGTATACTCACCTAGACTATCTTGTGTGTGTATACTCACCTAGAATATCTTGTGTGTGAGTACTCAACTAGTACTCACCTAGTACACCTTGTGTGTGTGTACGATCATATGTGGCATTCTTCCAAGAAAAGGAGTTGGAAATGAAACGGTATAATCAGATCCTTTTATACAACACATTGAGAAAGAATAAAGGTTAAGTGTGGTATCAGTAAGATTTACACACTAATCCACACTTGCGTGGTGTACAATATGTGTGTGTACAATGTAAGTGGAGGCAGAGTTGGAGGGAGGGAAATGTAGTTGGTGGACCTGTGGTCAGGGTGGCTCCAGAGGTAGGGTGTCAAATTTCAGTGTTTATGGCAGGGTAAGGGAATAGTCGTCGGTGGTCTTGTGATTCAATATTTTCTGGTTGTCGCTAAGTTACACTTTTTCAGGTCTATATAGTACAATGGCCAGTCCTCATGTACCTAGTAATCCTTATTTCTTTATTGTGTATTATTCTAATCTGCTTTTGTGTCAAAATTTCTTCAATGTACCTGTAAACATTTTTTGTCAATTTTTTTGTTAATTTATCTAAAATTTTCTGTTAGTTTAAGGACTTGCCCGAAACGCTATGCGTGCTAGTGGCTTCTAGAATGTAAATTCAACTTCATTTCTATATTCTCTGTTAACCCCAATGTATATATTTCTTGTATATAAATAAATAAATACAGTATTCTCTGTGGTTATAGTGTCAGTTGGGGGTTAATGGGCCAGGCAGAGCTTGCCTGTGCCCCACAAATATCACCCTTATAGCTGACTAGTTGGTATAACGGCTTTTCCCAAACCTCTCTCTCGCCAGAATTATACTGGCATGTGAGTATCTTTGGCAGTTGATGAATCCTAAATATAAATAATAAATAAATAAATGTTTATTTAGGTAAGGTACATACATACAAGAAATTTTTACAAAGATTGGTGGACTTATAGATAGAGCTAGTACATACAATGCCTAAAGCCACTATTACGCAAAGCGTTTCGGGCATGAAAAACTTAAATGACTAAAGCTTAATACTAATTGAGCATAAAGAGTAAAATGAAAACAAGAAATGAAAACATAGCTGAAAAAGCAGCACAAATACAATTCTGTCGACAAACAGCGGTATTGCAGGGAGTGTCCTCTGTCATTCTGTCATATCTGCCATTCTGTCATTTTCATTTATAATATATAAGGTTTCTACATAAGTTAGGAGCAGTACATGTGGATGACATTCCCTGGTTTTCTTAATGTTATTAATGTTATATATACATGTACACACCCTCATACATACTCGTACATGTATGAGGGTGTACTACCCCTTCCTCTAAACACATTAGTACCCCCTCCTCCTACACTCCACTACCCTCTCCTCCTATACTCCACTACCCCCTCCTCCAACACACCACTACCCTCTCCTCCTACACACCACTACCCACTCCTCCTACACTCCACTACCCTCTCCTCCTACACTCCTCTACCCCCTCCTCCAACACTCCTCTACCCTCTCCTCCTACACACCACTACCCCTTCCTCCAACACATTACAATCCCGTTCTCCAACACTCCACTACCCTCTCCTCCTACACTCCACTACCCCCTCCTCCAACACACCACTACCCTCTCCTCCTACACAGCACTACCCACTCCTCCAACACTCCACTACCCTCTCCTCCTACACTCCACTACCCCCCCTCCTCCTACACACCACTACCCCCTCCTCCTACACACCTCTACCCCCTCCTCCAACACATTACTACCCACTCCTCCTACACTCTACTACCCTCTCCTCCTACACTCCACTACCCCCTCCTCCTACACACCACTACCCCCTCCTCCAACACTCCACTACCCTCTCCTCCTACACTCCACTACCCCCTCCTCCTACACACCACTACCCCCTCCTCCAACACACCACTACCCTCTCCTCCTACACACCACCACCCATTCCTCCAACACTCCACTACCCTCTCCTCCTACACTCCACTACCCTCTCCTCCAACACTCCACTACCCTCTCCTCCTACACTCCACTACCCTCTCCTCCTACACTCCACTACCCTCTCCTCCAACACTCCACTACCCTCTCCTCCTACACACCACTACCCCCTCCTCCTACACACCACTACCCACTCCTCCAACACTCCACTACCCTCTCCTCCTACACTCCACTACCCTCTCCTCCAACACTCCACTACCCTCTCCTCCTACACTCCACTACCCTCTCCTCCAACACTCCACTACCCTCTCCTCCTACACTCCACTACCCTCTCCTCCTACACACCACTACCCACTCCTCCAACACTCCACTACCCTCTCCTCCTACACTCCACTACCCCCTCCTCCTACACACCACTACCCCCCTCCTCCTACACACCTCTACCCCCTCCTCCAACACATTACTACCCACTCCTCCAACACTCTACTAGCCTCTCCTCCAACACTCCACTAGACTCTCCTCCTACACACCTCTACCCCCTCCTTCAACACTCCCCTACCCTCTGCTCCTACACACCACTACCCCCTCCTCCAACACTCCTCTACCCCCTCCTCCTACACACCACTACCCCCTCCTCCTACTCTCCACTACCCCACAATAGAAATAACATCACACGAGACCAGAAGACATGGCAGGATGTGCAGAATACCCCCGTTGAAAAGCAGAGGTGCAACAGGTACTCTGAGAGAGAAATCTATCAACATCATAGGCCTGAGACTGTTCAACACGCTTCCGCTACACATAAGGGGCATGACTGTCAATCCCCTCACAGTGTTCAAGTGAGAACTGGATAAACACCTCCAAAGGATACCCAAGTATGCCAAGTATGCTGCCCTGAGGAACACCAATGTTGATGGGTAGGGTGGGAGAAATTGAATTATTCACAGAAACATACTGGAGCCTGTCAGTGAGGTAGGATTTGAGGTATTGCAGGGAGTGTCCTCTGACTCCATAATGATGTAATTTAAGAAGGTTTTGGCGGTTGAAAGTGTCAAAAGCCTTACGCAGGTCTACAAATAACCCAACAGGGAACTCATTTTTATCAAGAGCTGTATGAATCAAGTTAATCATACTAATAAGTGCATTGTTAGTGCTTTTTTTGGGTCTGAAGCCATATTGGCAAGAGCTAAGTATATTGTGTTTGGCTAGATAAGAGTAAAGCTGCTTGTAGATTAGTTTTTCAAAAATTTTTGACAAGTTAGGCAGGATTGATATAGGTCTGTAGTTGTTAACAAGATTGTAAATACTGTACTATTCAATGTATTCTCACAAACCCAATGTACCTTCTTGTATATATATATAAATAAAATAAATAAAATATTGTGATGGGTCAGTAGCTAGGGATGGGAAGGCAGGATGCAGTATGCCAAACTGAATTCGTGCGCCCCTTGAGGGACTTGAAGTAGAGGGATAGGGATCACAGGATAAGTATGGGTTGCACAAACTACTGGTAACAGGATGAGTATGGGTTGCACAATAAATTACTACAAAGTGGTTGAGTATGGGGTGCACGTAAATGAAGACTCCCAAGAAGCAAATGAGAGATCAGCCCAAGCTTCATCTTGAGGCAAAGCTCAATGCCTTAAGCCATATTGATGTTCTGTCCACAGAGCATTCTCTCTCTCAAATCATAATAGTACACTAATGGTTCCCTACACCACCCCTCAGGTGCAGCTGCAGCAGGCTTGGGTGACATGATGACTATGGGGTGAACAATAAACTAACACTCACAGAATGTGTATGGGCTGCACAATAAGCTACCTCTCACAAGATTAGTAATAAAGAAACATTAATTTTTTGGGTAGGGTGACTGAAACTCATCCTGGGGTAAAAATGTTTATTTAAATTTATTATAGTTAAATGAATTTAGTAAATTATTCCATATATTGTATTATAAGTGAATTGACACTAAACTATAAATGATACTAATAAGGTTTTAAAAATGAAAAACAGTAAAAATCCTTCATGTAAGATAAGGAAGTTGAAAAGTAAATTAACTGTAAACTAAATTATAAACTGTAGACATAATATAAAGTATTATAAGTAAAATACCTATAAACTACCAAATAATAAGGTGTAAGGAACCATTTGTATTGTTTGTCCTTTTTTACCTGTTTCCTCAGGTATTTTAAAATTCCAATTCCGTTGTTACTACACTGTTTTCCTGGTGTAGTTCCCTGTGGTTCAAATTTTACTACATGTACTTCTTGCTGTTTCTGAATGATTGCTAATGGTAGCCCTTGTTGCACCTGCGGAACTTTTTGTACTTGTTGCACTTCTTGCACCTGCGGAACTTTTTGTACTTGATGCACTTCTTGCACCTGCTGCACTTGTAGCTCGTCATGATTTTTTTCCAGGGCATTATCGCTATCACCTTCTGATCCTAATGTAAGTTTATCTGCATCAAGCTTCCTTGTGCGTGCTGGAAAAAAAATAAAGATTTATAAAAATACTGCATGTACGTACACAGTTAAAAAATTGCTCAAGGAGCTAAGTAAGAACAAAGCAGTTGGCCAAGTGTAACAGTAAAAATATTGGAAAAAAACAAGTAAAACTAAACTGGTAGAACACCGGGAGAAAAGCTTTATAATATCAGACCGTCAACATGGTTTTCGAAATGGAAGATCCTGTGTAACAAATTTAATCAGTTACTATGATCGAGCCGCAGAAAT
>NC_091199.1:19533095-19750595 GCF_040958095.1 Procambarus clarkii | reverse complement strand
GGAGGAAAAATGAAACAGGAATTTCCTTAAGTACTTTCGTATATTAATACATCTTCAGAAGGAGTGACTCCTTCTGAAGATGTATTAATATACGAAAGTACTTAAGGAAATTCCTGTTTCATTTTTCCTCCGTGGTCTGACATTGTCACATATATATATATATATATAATATATATATTATATATATATAATATATATATATTATATATATTATATATATACATATATATATATATATATATATATTATATATATTATATATATATATATATATATATATATATATATATATATTATTAAATATGACCGAAAAAGTAAGATTAATAATTCTAACACGAATTTTCTCAATCTTTCGTACATTACGCTTCACTGTTGGAGGTAAATAAAAAATCAATTCTCCAAAATTCATTTTTATTTCTAGTCTGACGCGACACGGGCGAGTTTCGTAAAACTTATTACATTTTCAAAGACTTTAGTTCACAAATACACAACTGAATAGAACTTACGTATCTCCGATTTTATATCTACATTTGAGTGAGGTGGAAGGGGTGATGTGGCATTAACACAAGACAGAACAAAGTGTGGTATTAATAAGGTATTAATTTCATCAACACAAGACAGAACAAGAGTATTAATAGGGTATTAATTTCATCAACACAAGACAGAACACGAAACAATGGATATTGAATAGAAGAGTTTGTAGAAAGCCTATTGGTCCATATTTCTTGATGCTTCTATATTGGAGCGGAGTCTTGAGGTGGGTAGAATATAGTTGTGCAATAATTGGCTGTTGATTGCTGGTGTTGACTTCTTGTTGTGTAGTGCCTCGCAAACGTCAAGCCGCCTGCTATCACTGTATCTATCGATGATTTCTGTGTTGTTTACTAGGATTTCTCTGGCGATAGTTTGGTTGTGGGAAGAGATTATATGTTCCTTAATGGAGCCCTGTTGCTTATGTATCGTTAAATGCCTAGAAAGAGATGTTGTTGTCTTGCCTATATACTGGGTTTTTTGGAGCTTACAGTCCCCAAGTGGGCATTTGAAGGCATAGACGACGTTAGTCTCTTTTAAAGCGTTCTGTTTTGTGTCTGGAGAGTTTCCCATGAGTAGGCTGGCCGTTTTTCTGGTTTTATAGTAAATCGTCAGTTGTATCCTCTGATTTTTGTCTGTAGGGATAACGTTTCTATTAACAATATCTTTCAGGACCCTTTCCTCCGTTTTATGAGCTGTGGAAAAGAAGTTCCTGTAAAATAGTCTAATAGGGGGTATAGGTGTTGTGTTAGTTGTCTCTTCAGAGGTTGCATGGCTTTTCACTTTCCTTCTTATGATGTCTTCGACGAAACCATTGGAGAAGCCGTTATTGACTAGGACCTGCCTTACCCTATAGAGTTCTTCGTCGACTTGCTTCCATTCTGAGCTGTGGCTGAGAGCACGGTCGACATATGCGTTAACAACACTCCTCTTGTACCTGTCTGGGCAGTCGCTGTTGGCATTTAGGCACATTCCTATGTTTGTTTCCTTAGTGTAGACTGCAGTGTGGAAACCTCCGTCCTTTTCCATGACTGTTACATCTAGAAAGGGCAGCTTCCCATCCTTTTCCATCTCGTAAGTGAAACGCAGCACGGAACTCTGCTCAAATGCCTCCTTCAGCTCCTGCAGATGTCTGGCATCAGGTACCTGTGTAAAAATGTCGTCAACATACCTGCAGTATTTGGCCGGTTTCAAGTTCATGTCGACTAAGACTTTTTGCTCGATGGTACCCATGTAGAAGTTTGCAAACAGGACACCTAGGGGAGAACCCATGGCGACCCCATCTACTTGCTTATACATGTGCCCATTCGGGCTCAAGAAGGGTGCCTCTTTAGTACAAGCTTGGAGTAGTTTCCTCAGAATATTTTCTGGTATGTCAAGAGGAGTACAGGCTGGATCACGATACACTCTGTCGGCTATCATTCCGATTGTCTCGTCCACAGGTACGTTGGTAAACAGCGATTCTACGTCCAACGAGGCTCTTATCCCTGTGGCCCGTGTGCCCCGCAGTAAGTCAACAAATTCCTTTGGAGACTTCAGGCTGAAGGCGCAAGGAACATAAGGAGTCAGCAGGCCGTTGAGTCGCTTCGCCAGTCTGTACGTGGGTGTGGGTATCTGGCTAATGATTGGCCGAAGTGGGTTTCCAGGCTTGTGCGTCTTGACATTTCCATACGCATATCCAGGTTTATATTCCCCAATGATCTTTGGCAGGTGGAGTCCGGATTTCTTGGCGTTCACAGTTTCGATCAGTTTGTTGACCTTTGCTTTTAATTCGGCTGTAGTGTCCTTCGTTACCCTTTGGAACTTAGTTTGGTCAGAGAGTATGATGTTCATTTTCGCCAGATATTCGTCTTTTTTAAGAATGACATATATTGGCGACTTGTCACCTCTCCTGACAACTATCTCCTTGTTCTCACGAAGGCTTTTAGCTACCGCTTTAAGCTCGGGGGACAGTATGGTGCTTCTGTAGTTGCCTCGATTCTTTCCTCCTTCTGCAATAAGTTCTGCTTGTAAGGTATCTTTGGTAGTGACCTTCTTTTGTGTCTCGAGGTCGAATATGTCGTCCAACAGAATTTCCAACTCTACTTTCCGGGCCATCTCACTCGGTCTGGACATAACATGACAGTTTATGCCCAGATTTAGGAGAGTGACTTGGTCCCTCACTGAGGACCAAGTCACTCTCCTAAATATGGGCATAAACTAAAAGCGGCAGCTAAAAGCCTTCGTGAGAACAAGGAGATAGTTGTCAGGAGAGGTGACAAGTCGCCAATATATGTCATTCTTAAAAAAGACGAATATCTGGCGAAAATGAACATCATACTCTCTGACCAAACTAAGTTCCAAAGGGTAACGAAGGACACTACAGCCGAATTAAAAGCAAAGGTCAACAAACTGATCGAAACTGTGAACGCCAAGAAATCCGGACTCCACCTGCCAAAGATCATTGGGGAATATAAACCTGGATATGCGTATGGAAATGTCAAGACGCACAAGCCTGGAAACCCACTTCGGCCAATCATTAGCCAGATACCCACACCCACGTACAGACTGGCGAAGCGACTCAACGGCCTGCTGACTCCTTATGTTCCTTGCGCCTTCAGCCTGAAGTCTCCAAAGGAATTTGTTGACTTACTGTGGGGCACACGGGCCACAGGGATAAGAGCCTCGTTGGACGTAGAATCGCTGTTTACCAACGTACCTGTGGACGAGACAATCGGAATGATAGCCGACAGAGTGTATCGTGATCCAGCCTGTACTCCTCTTGACATACCAGAAAATATTCTGAGGAAACTACTCCAAGCTTGTACTAAAGAGGCACCCTTCTTGAGCCCGGATGGGCACATGTATAAGCAAGTAGATGGGGTCGCCATGGGATCTCCCCTAGGTGTCCTGTTTGCAAACTTCTACATGGGTACCATCGAGCAAAAAGTCTTAGTCGACATGAACTTGAAACCGGCCATATACTGCAGGTATGTTGACGACATTTTTACACAGGTACCTGATGTCAGACAGACATCTGCAGGAGCTGAAGGAGGCATTTGAGCAGAGTTCCGTGCTGCGTTTCACTTATGAGATGGAAAAGGATGGGAAGCTGCCCTTTCTAGATGTAACAGTCATGGAAAAGGGCGGAGGTTTCCACACTGCAGTCTACACTAAGGAAACAAACATAGGAATGTGCCTAAATGCCAACAGCGACTGCCCAGACAGGTACAAGAGGAGTGTTGTTAAAGCATATGTCGACCGTGCTCTCAGCCACAGCTCAGAATGGAAGCAAGTCGACGAAGAACTCTGTAGGGTAAGGCAGGTCCTAGTCAATAACGGCTTCTCCAATGGTTTCGTCGAAGACATCATAAGAAGGAAAGTGAAAAGCCATGCAACCTCTGAAGAGACAACTAACACAACACCTATACCCCCTATTAGACTATTTTACAGGAACTTCTTTTCCACAGCTCATAAAACGGAGGAAAGGGTCCTGAAAGATATTGTTAATAGAAACGTTATCCCTACAGACAAAAATCAGAGGATACAACTGACGATTTACTATAAAACCAGAAAAACGGCCAGCCTACTCATGAGAAACTCTCCAGACACAAAACAGAACGCTTTAAAAGAGACTAACGTCGTCTATGCCTTCAAATGCCCACTTGGGGACTGTAAGCTCCAAAAAACCCAGTATATAGGCAAGACAACAACATCTCTTTCTAGGCATTTAACGATACATAAGCAACAGGGCTCCATTAAGGAACATATAATCTCTTCCCACAACCAAACCATCGCCAGAGAAATCCTAGTAAACAACACAGAAATCATCGATAGATACAGTGATAGCAGGCGGCTTGACGTTTGCGAGGCACTACACATCAAGAAGTCAACACCAGCAATCAACAGCCAATTATTGCACAACTATATTCTACCCACCTCAAGACTCCGCTCCAATATAGAAGCATCAAGAAATATGGACCAATAGGCTTTCTACAAACACTTCTATTCAATATCCATTGTTTCGTGTTCTGTCTTGTGTTGATGAAATTAATACCCTATTAATACTCTTGTTCTGTCTTGTGTTGATGAAATTAATACCTTATTAATACCACACTTTGTTCTGTCTTGTGTTAATGCCACATCACCCCTTCCACCTCACTCAAATGTAGATATAAAATCGGAGATACGTAAGTTCTATTCAGTTGTGTATTTGTGAACTAAAGTCCTTGAAAATGTAATAAGTTTTACGAAACGCGCCCGTGTCGCGTCAGACTAGAAATAAAAATGAATTTTGGAGAATTGATTTTTGATTTACCTCCAACAGTGAAGCGTAATGTACGAAAGATTGAGAAAATTCGTGTTAGAATTATTAATCTTACTTTTTCGGTCATATTTAATAATATATGTCTACAGGAAAGACTGCTACCAAAATATAGTAATATATATATATATATATATATATATATATATATATATATATATATATATATATATATATATATATATATATATATGTGTCGTACCTAGTAGCCAGAACACACTTCTCAGCCTACTATGCAAGGCCCGATTTGCCTAATAAGCCAAGTTTTCATGAATTAATTGTTTTTCGACTACCTAACCTACCTAACCTAACCTAACCTAACTTTTTTGGGTACCTAACCTAACCTAACATATTAAGATAGGTTAGGTAGGGTTGGTTAGGTTCGGTCATATATCTACGTTAATTTTAACTCCAATAACAAAAAATTGACCTCATACATAATGAAATGGGTAGCTCTATCATTTCATAAGAAAAAAATAGAGAAAATATATTAGTTCATGAAAACTTGGCTTATTAGGCAAATCGGGCGTTGCATAGTAGGCTGAGAAGTGAGTTCTGGCTACTAGGTACGACATATATATATATATATATATATATATATATATATATATATATATATATATATATATATATATATATATATATATATATATATATATATGTCGTACCTAGTAGCCAGAACGCACTTCTCTGCCTACTAGGCAAGGCCCGATTTGCCTAATAAGCCAAGTTTTCATGAATTAATATATTTTCTCTATTTTTTTATTATGAAATGATAAAGCTACCCATTTCATTATGTATGAGGTCAATTTTTTTTATTGGAGTTAAAATTGATGTAGATATATGGCCGAACCTAACCAACCCTACCTAACCTAACCTAACCTATCTTTATAGGTTAGGTTAGGTTAGGTAGCTGAAAAAGTTAGGTTAGGTTAGGTAGGTTAGGTAGTCGAAAACAATTACTTCATGAAAACTTGGCTTATTAGGCAAATCGGGCCTTGCATAGTAGGCTGAGAAGCACGTTCTGGCTACTAGGTACGACATATATAATATATATATATATATATATATATATATATATATATATATATATATATATATATATATATATATATATATATATATATATATATATATATATATATATGTCGTACCTAGTAGCCAGAACGCACTTCTCAGCCTACTATGCATGGCCCGATTTGCCTAATAAGCCAAGTTTTCATTAAATAATTGTTTTTCGACAACCTAACCTACCTAACCTAACCTAACCTAACTTTTCGGCTACCTAACCTAACCTAACCTATAAAGATAGGTTAGGTTAGGTTAGGTAGGGTTGGTTAGGTTCAGTTATATATCTACGTTAATTTTACCTCCAATAAAAAAAAATTGACCTAATACATAATGAAATGGGTAGCTTTATAATTTCATAAGAAAAAAATTAGAGAAAATAAATTAATTCAGGTAAACTTGGCTTATCAGGCAAATCGGGCCTTGCATATTAGGCTGAGAAGTGCGTTCTGGCTACTAGGTACGACATATATATATATATATATATATATATATATATATATATATATATATATATATATATATATATATATGTCGTACCTAGTAGCCAGAATGCACTTCTCAGCCTAATATGCAAGGCCCGATTTGCCTAATAAGCCAAGTTTTCTTGAATTAATATATTTTCTCTAATTTTTTTCTTATGAAATGATAAAGCTACCCATTTTATTATGTATGAGGTGAATTTTTTTTATTGGAGTTAAAATTAGCGTAGATATATGACCGAACCTTGTTGTAATCCACAAGTTAGTAGGAATTATTAGCTAGAGGATCATTACTACAGCACTTAACGAATGATGAGTGGAAGTACATGTAAGTAGACAGACTATGGATCACATATCTAAGAAAGGTCAATGGATTAAGACCGAAGCTGTTTAGCCAAATTACTAATTCCTGGAAAGAGGAATTATTCTTCGTCAGGCTTCTAGGATCAAGGTTACCGCTCTAGGGATAAGGTTAATCGGATTATACCTTCCTTGAGAGGAGTGGTGAAATGATTGAGGCCATGGTGGGCTGGAGTGAGTCTGGTTGTGGAAGTGGAACTAGCAAGTCCTTCGAGGTCTCCGTTTGTGGCAGCAGCGAAGTGTAGCAGACAGCTATGCGAGAGCCTGTTGTGATCTTAGTGATCAAGTTAAGTCTGCAGTATGTGAGTATTGAATGTAAGACTAACCGGGTGTGGAGCGTTGTAGTAATCATTCCGTATTAGGGACTTAGGCGGAAGTTACGAGTGTGTGTGGTGATCGCGGAGGTCAAGTGGTCTATGGGTATTGGAAGTGTATTGACCTAATAGAGTATGTTAATTAATATAGTATTATTTGTCAGAGTCTATTCTTTGTAATTAAATGACAAAACACGACGGCCTTTAAATACCTTCCATATGTTCACTCATTGTGTTCCAGTACAAACCTAGTGGTACGCCTCAAGGGTCTGGTGTGTGTAGGAGTATAGGTGGTAGTAACGGTTGCTGAGGCAAGGTGTTATGTGTTCGGAATGAACCGGGGTTCAACGTCACGACATATTTGGTGGCAGCGCAAATAGGTTTTGGAACACTGTGCGAGATGTAGAAAGTGTGGTTCTGGTTTAGTTGGTGAGGGAATGTTCGGGAAATGGTAGACGTCGGGTTGTGGTGAGAATGGGGGTTACTAGACGGAGGAAAGAAGGGTCAGGTGAGACCAGGGCAGAGGAGTTAGTTAATTAAAGGGACTAGGCCATTGTGGGGCACATGTGGGGTTTATTTCTTTCTTTCCAGATTCCCGCAAAGAGAGACGGCTAAGAGGCAAGTCTGGACCACTGAAGCATCGGGATCCAAAACAAGTGCAATGTTCGTAGTGCGGATTATACAGTGTTCGTAGTGTGGATTATACAGTGTTCGCAGTGCGGATTATACAGCGTGGCGAGGTAAACTAGCGCGGGTGAATGTGAGCCAGCGTAGGCCATGTGCGGCCATGTGCGGGCCAAGCGAGCCGCACCTTGGAGCTTGTTTTATATCGTTGGTAAGGCGGAAATAGTGAGAAACCGTTGCTAAGGAGAAATTAATCGTGTAAACTACGTAATTTAAAGTTAATTAAATTTCATGTAACGTGTAAATCGAATATTTTAAGGATAATGAAATATTACCTAAAGTACTGTGCGAGTTCCGGCGTTGTCAGGTGTAGATACAGAAAATAGGCGCAGTGAATTATGGACGCCTTGGCATAGCGAGCGACGCGTAATTTGACGTCTGGGGTTCGCCGTCTACTGTACCCTGGAGAGGGCCAGGGAGATTTTTTTGTGGGTGCAGGTAGCATTATGGAGAGTGTTAGCGTGGGACACGGGGAGCGTGTCCCGTTGGTGGGGGTGTGTGGCGCCGGGTGTAGTGCATGGTTGTGTATTGGCGTTTGTACGCCGGGGTGTGTAGTGTAATGCATGTGGTGTGTAGTGTAATGCATGTGTAGTGGCTTATTAGACGCCAGCGTAATGCATAGTATTTACTGTAGTGAAATGTGCATGTTTTCACTGTGGATATCATGGATGTAGTATAGTGCATGACATTGTTGGCATTGTAGCGCCAAGGTGTAACATGTGTAGCATAACTGGTTGTTGTAACACTGGGTGTATTGTAGACATTAGCGTTGAAGTATGTTAACGCAGGTGGTAGAGTGTGGCGGGTGGCCACTACACAAGAAATTATGCCTGACGAGTGTTGGTCAGGTAATTAACGGATTACGAGAGAAAAGGGAGTGTGTGTGGCGTCTGGTTACTTATTGGTGGTGTTATTGGTGGTGACGTCTCGTGGTGTTTTGATGCGCTCTGGCGCAAGGCATATGCCTGTGGTGGTAATGGCGTTGGGGGACGCCGTGTGTGTTGTGTTGAGGGCGTTGGGGACGCCGGGTGTTGTGTTGAGGGCGTTGGGGACGCCGTGTGTTGTGTTGAGGGCGTTGGGGACGCCGTGTGTTGTGTTGAGGGCGTTGGGGACGCCGGGTGTTGTGTTGAGGGCGTTGGGGACGCCGGGTGTTGTGTTGAGGGCGTTGGGGACGCCGTGTGTTGTGTTGAGGGCGTTGGGGACGCCGTGTTTTGTGTTGAGGGCGTTGGGGACGCCGGGTGTTGTGTTGGGGACGCCGTGTGTTGTGTTGAGGGCGTTGGGGACGCCGTGTGTTGTGTTGAGGGCGTTGGGGACGCCGTGTGTGGTGTTGAGGGCGTGGGGGACGCCGGGTGTTGTTGAGGGCGTTGGGGACGCCTTTGGGTGGTGTAGTGTAGTGGCGTTTGGACGCCTGGTATGGAGTGTGGTGTTGTGGAGTATATGGTGGCGCAGGGGCGCCATGTAGTGGTCGGTAAGGTGAGTATTGGCGTAGCAAGGTCGGTGCGTTAGGACGCAGGAAGTGGTTGTGGGGATGTGTGGCGTTATAATGAGGTCATCAGTGGTTGGGATGACCAGAGGTGATGGTGTGTCAGAGTGGGTAAGTCTTATGGATAAGATGAAATGTGGATAATTGCAGGAGTTTGTGGCTGCAGTAGGCGAGCCAAGTCGATATATCTAGCAAAACTCATAAAAGACTAATAAAAATTCATTATTCTCATTAAAATTTTAATTAATTATGTCGGAGTGGGTAAGTCTTATGGATAAGATTACAAGGTAGAATTTCAAAATTTCAGGTGTTGATGGTTGCAGTGAGCGAGCCAAGTAGATATACTAATTTCTCATTAATTAAGTTGTTACAGGAATCTCGCTAGAAGCGAGCCAGTGGCAGTATGATGCTTTAGTGACATTAGTTGTGAAATTATTTTAATGAGGTATTTATTGTGATAATGTATGTGTATGTATATACTGTATATTACCTCATCGGCACCATTACTGAGTGTTTGGCTTGAGAAGATCCCCCGGGATCATGTCACAGAGCTTCAGGTAGAGTAGAAGGGAAGCTATGAGGCTACACTCAGTTATTCTAGAAAAAAAGGGGGGTGGAAGTGAAGCCAACGTGACGTTATAGGCGAAATTCGCCCCCTGACATCAAAGCAGGGATAAGGGCAAGCTGCAATGGCTTTGCAGCTGCGCTCAGGCTATATACGGGGAGAGAGTAAGGAGCCGAGGGGATTATGTAATAATGGGATCGAGCCAGGGGGCTCCGAGGGAATATTTTGCAGGTACAGCGGTCGGGAAGGTGTGAATACAGGTGGACACACTCTGGGCGGATGGGCCTAGACCAGAGAGCTGTGAGGGATCTACAGCGTTCTGGGATTGGTGCCCTGGAACGAGACGTCAGCACAGACCCAAGGGAACATGACCCTGGGGTAGGAATCTCCGTTGTTCTGGAGGCCAGGATCACGTTACCTCAGAGCAACGATGGGACATTGACAACATTCACC
Source organism: Procambarus clarkii (assembly GCF_040958095.1). Classification (NCBI taxonomy): domain Eukaryota; kingdom Metazoa; phylum Arthropoda; class Malacostraca; order Decapoda; family Cambaridae; genus Procambarus; species Procambarus clarkii. Next base: position 19,740,352 of record NC_091199.1, on the reverse strand, counting down.
AGGCTGGGCAGCCTGGGTTTTGTCTGGGTCATGGAGGATCTATGACCTAGCAACCATGGGACACGAAGACAAGAGAAGTGATGCTGCCAATTGTGGAGGAGGCCAGTGAAACATTGTGTGATCATTTTAAGCCCTTATGTCAACAGTACAGGGCAAGATGTTAAATTATGAACTTGTTGCTAAGGATGAAGAACCTTAGATATATATGTGTTGTGTATATATTAATGACTAGTGTCATTTCTGTAAGTGCCAGCATTCTGGTCCATGTAATTTTATGGTTATGTTTGTATGTAATTATATGTCAGCAGTTTAGGTATATGTGCATTGTTGGAGATGGGAAAAATTATTACAGACTATTTTACCTGTGCTATGATGTGAATATAATGTATATGTTGGAGAAGTGTTGAGAGTTATGTCGGGGAAAATTTTAATTTATTTCATTGTGTGTATGATGAACTTATTGGATGATTTTTTAGTTGTACACATATGGTGGGCGCATCCTCCAGGTCCTTGCACTAATGGAACCATTGCAATGATGCTTATGGGGACATATGCGTGTTTAAGGAGGGGAGTGGTGTTGTAATCCACAAGTTAGTAGGAATTATTAGCTAGAGGATCATTACTACAGCACTTAACGAATGATGAGTGGAAGTACATGTAAGTAGACAGACTATGGATCACATATCTAAGAAAGGTCAATGGATTAAGACCGAAGCTGTTTAGCCAAATTACTAATTCCTGGAAAGAGGAATTATTCTTCGTCAGGCTTCTAGGATCAAGGTTACCGCTCTAGGGATAAGGTTAATCGGATTATACCTTCCTTGAGAGGAGTGGTGAAATGATTGAGGCCATGGTGGGCTGGAGTGAGTCTGGTTGTGGAAGTGGAACTAGCAAGTCCTTCGAGGTCTCCGTTTATGGCAGCAGCGAAGTGTAGCAGACAGCTATGCGAGAGCCTGTTGTGATCTTAGTGATCAAGTTAAGTCTGCAGTATGTGAGTATTGAATGTAAGACTAACCGGGTGTGGAGCGTTGTAGTAATCATTCCGTATTAGGGACTTAGGCGGAAGTTACGAGTGTGTGTGGTGATCGCGGAGGTCAAGTGGTCTATGGGTATTGGAAGTGTATTGACCTAATAGAGTATGTTAATTAATATAGTATTATTTATCAGAGTCTATTCTTTGTAATTAAATGACAAAACACGACGGCCTTTAAATACCTTCCATATGTTCACTCATTGTGTTCCAGTACAAACCTAGTGGTACGCCTCAAGGGTCTGGTGTGTGTAGGAGTATAGGTGGTAGTAACGGTTGCTGAGGCAAGGTGTTATGTGTTGTGTATTCGCTGTGTTCGGAATGAACCGGGGTTCAACGTCACGACAACCTAACCAACCCTACCTAACCTAACCTAACCTATCTTTATAGGTTAGGTTAGATTAGGTAGCTGAAAACGTTAGGTTAGGTTAGGTTATTTAGGTTAGGTAGTCGAAAAACAATTAATTCATGAAAACTTGGCTTATTAGGCAAATCGGGCCTTGCATAGTAGGCTGAGAAGTGCGTTCTGGCTACTAGGTACGACATATATAATATATATATAATATATATATATAATATATATATATATATATATATATATATATATATATATATATATATATATTATATATAAATATATATATATATATATATATATATATATATTATATATATATATATATAATAAATATATATATATATATATTATATATATATATTTGATCAGCGCTACAAAAGACGAGAGAGCAAAAAGTTTCTTGTGTCAGCGCCTCAGTGTTGCGATTCAGAGGGGAAATGCCTGTCTTTTATTACGTTTTTTGGTAGGATACCATGTGTCACCCGTGCTGGTCCTTTCTTGTAATAGATAACGATTGATTCATACCCACAGTCACGCAGATATGTTAGCTGAAAAGCAAATAATGTTTAAACAATAACACTATCTGGGAAAATGCAACAAAATAAATATTTGAAGCATAGCTGGGCATGTGCAATAGAACCCATAATAGAATCACAATACCAGAAATAAATATCTTTGATATCCCCAGAGTCAAAGTTATTCTGTGTAAATACTCTATGCAAATAAAGGGACCTTGTCTATGGAACTCACTCGCTAACAAATTTGAAAACTGTCCAACTTCTGCCATTTTAAAAAATAAAACCAAAAAGTACCTAATTTTATCTTGATAGTTTCCTAACTAGTGCATTAAACTCGCACTGTATCTTATGAAACCCAATGCCAGAATATATGTGCCTAAACCATACAACTTTTCCATTGTAATCATTGCTATCACCTTATATCATGATTGTTATATTGAATGCATTTCTTACTATATTATACCTTGAAATATTCCTCAAATTATGCTACAATTTATATGTTGATAACCCTCAAATTTTACTTTAATGTACATAGTAATCTTTGTAAAACTTTCTTACAATGTACCAGCCAATTTTTTCCAATTTTGCTCTAAATTGCCTATTTGAAATTATCTGTTAGATTAAGGACCTGCCCAAAACACTATGTGTGCTAGTGGCTTTACAAGAATGTAAAAACATCAATGCTATGTACTCTCATAATCCCAGTGTGATATATTGTATACAAATAAATAAACAAATAGTAAGTACTGTACAGTATTATTCATGTTGATTCTATACCTTATCAAGCAAGTTCAGCATAAGAAGAATACAAATGAATACAACAGATGTAGACAAGCTTCAATACCTGATTTTCAATCCTTCGTAGAACCCGGCTTGCTGTATTTCGTTCTAAAGCCTTCTTGCCTTTAAGTAGAAAATGGGCTTCCTCTTCTTTCTTCATTAATTCTCTACTGTCTCGCAAGTCACACTGGCAGAACTTGCAAACATTGCTTCGGACATGCACACATTGTGTGCAGTTCGTGCATCTCCTCAAGAATTTTCCCTGAAGACCTGAAGGAAATAATTTCTAATAAAATACTTATATTCAAATCACCTATGATCCAAAAATTATAAGCTAAATTGTTGTTGAAATGTACTACAGTAATTAAATATATTATTTAAATTATGAAATAATCTACATTAACACTAGTGATAGCAATGTTAAAAATTTTAGGACTGCATCTGGAAATAACTTTAATTTTGGATGTGATTAACCAGGCTGTAACTCGTATAACACAACTGAGAGGAGTTGCATCCAACAGCCTGATTGACCAGGCTGTTAATTTCAAGCAAATACTATATTATTGGAAAATATATATATATATATATATATATATATATATATATATATATATATATATATATATATATATATATATATATATATATATATATATATATATATATATATCAATGGGGATCTAAACATTCCCTCTAATGCGGGGGATCTAAACATTCCCTCTAATGCGTTATGCGTGGTTTCCTCCGAGGCTATGGGTCCCCCTTCTTCCAGCTAGAGGTATATATATATATATATATATATATATATATATATATATATATATATATATATATATATATATATATATATATATATATATATATATATATATATATATTAGTAAATTTTGGTAGCAGTCTTTCCTGTAGACATATATTATTAAATATGACCGAAAAATTAAGATTAATAATTCTAACACGAATTTTCTCAATCTTTCGTACATTTCTTTTCACTGTTGGAGGTAATTAAAAAATCAATTCTCAAAAATTCATTTTTATTTCTAGTCTGACGCGACACGAGCGCGTTTCGTAAAACTTATTACATTTTCAAAGACTTTAGTTTACAAATACATAACTGAATAGAACTTACACATCTCCGATTTTGTTTATATCTACATTTGCGTGAGGTGGATGGGGTGAGGTGGCATTAATAGGGTATTAATTTCATCAACACAAGACAGAACAAGAGGTGGCATTAATAGGGTATTAATTTCATCAACACAAGACAGAACACGAAACAATGGGTATTGAAATGGAAGTGATTGTAGAAAGCCTATTGGTCCATATTTCTTGATGCTTCTATATTGGAGCGGAGTCTTGAGGTGGGTAGAATATAGTTGTGCATTAATTGGCTGTTGATTGCTAGTGTTGACTTCTTGATGTGTAGTGCTTCGCAAACGTCAAGCCGCCTGTTATCGCTGTATCTATCGATGATTTCTGTGTTGTTTACTAGGATTTCTCTGGCGATGGTTTGATTGTGGGAAGAGATTATATGTTCCTTAATGGAGCCCTGTTGTTTATGCATCGTTAAACGCCTAGAAAGAGATGTTGTTGTCTTGCCTATATACTGGGTTTTTTGGAGCTTACAGTCCACAAGTGGGCATTTGAAGGCATAGACGACGCTGGTCTCTTTTAAAGCGTTCTGCTTTGTGTCTGGAGAGTTTCTCATGAGTAGGCTGGCCGTTTTTCTGGTTTTATAGTAAATCGTCAGTTGTATCCTCTGATTTTTGTCTGTAGGGATAACATGCAAAGCAACTGATTAATCAAGCGGATTAAGGCGTCCCTGTACATACCAGTTGCGTTGCTCCTGGCAGTATGGGTTCGAGTCACTTCTGGGGTGTGAGTTTTCATTTGTATATAGTCCTGGGGACCATTCAGGCTTGTTTGCATTTGTGTTCCTTACGTGTGCCCCAAAGAATGAGGTGATTTGATAAAATGCTATGCCCAAGATTACCATCCGAGTGCCGGCGGGGAAGTGGTTCAAATAGCTTCGGCTATCACTTCCTTTTGTCCGGTCGTGATGGTCAAGCGGATTAAGGCGTCCCTGTACATACCAGTTGCGTTGCTCCTGGCAGTATGGGTTCGAGTCACTTCTGGGGTGTGAGTTTTCAGTTGTATATAGTCGTGGGGACCATTCAGGCTTGTTTGCATTTGTGTTCCTCACATGTGCCCCAAAGAATGAGGTGATTTGATAAAATGCTATGCCCAAGATTACCATCCGAGTGCCGGCGGGGAAGTGGTTCAAATAGCTTCGGCTATCACTTCCTTTTGTCCGGTCGTGATGGTCAAGCGGATTAAGGCGTCCCTGTACATACCAGTTGCGTTGCTCCTGGCAGTATGGGTTCGAGTCACTTCTGGGGTGTGAGTTTTCAGTTGTATATAGTCCTGGGGACCATTCAGGCTTGTTTGCATTTGTGTTCCTCACGTGTTCCCCAAAGAATGAGGTGATTTGATAAAATGCTATGCCCAAGATTACCATCCGAGTGCCGGCGGGGAAGTGGTTCAAATAGCTTCGGCTATCACTTCCTTTTGTCCGGTCGTGATGGTCAAGCGGATTAAGGCGTCCCTGTACATACCAGTTGCGTTGCTTCTGGCAGTATGGGTTCGAGTCACTTCTGGGGTGTGAGTTTCCAGTTGTATATAGTCCTGGGGACCATTCAGGCTTGTTTGCATTTGTGTTCCTCACGTGTGCCCCAAGGAATGAGGTGATTTGATAAAATGCTATGCCCAAGATTACCATCTGAGTGCCGGCGGGGAAGTGGTTCAAATAGCTTCGACTATCACTTCCTTTTGTCCGGTTGTGATGGTCAAGCGGATTAAGGCGTCCCTGTACATACCAGTTGCGTTGCTCCTGGCAGTATGGGTTCGAGTCACTTCTGGGGTGTGAGTTTTCAGTTGTATATAGTCCTGGGGACCATTCAGGCTTGTTTGCATATATATATATATATATATATATATATATATATATATATATATATATATATATATATATATATATATATATATATATATATATATATATGACAGTTTCAGACCACGGAGGAAAATTGAAACAAATTTCCTTATATTAATACATCTTCATTCAGAAGAAGTCATGTATTAATATATGAAAGTTCTTAAGGAAATTTCTGTTTCAATTTTCCACAAGGTTACAAAGGGGTCCGTCTAATTACCATAAGCTACTACAAGCTACACAAGCTTCACAAAAATTCCTGGCAATACGTTAGTAATGAATAAATATGATATGTTAGATTAGACTGACATAACCTAACCTAACATAACCTAATCTATCCTAACCTAACCTAACGTAACTTAACCAAACCAAACCAAGTATCTCAAGTTACAAATATCTCTGGGAATTCGTATTATCTGCTGTTGTAGAATTGACAAAATGGACAGTGTCAACAAAATTATTCCCACATACTCCGTCACTATGTGATGGGGTACACATAGGACAGGGACTGAATTGTCCCTGACAGGGACAATTCTGTAACAAATGTTCTGGCATAAAACTTTGCACAGTTTAGTAATTTCTTACCGTTTGATGTACCAGGATGATCCATGTGTGGTGAAGTTTTATAGCTGGAGCTGGAAGATCCTGTCGAGATGACTTCTTCAAAGAGACTAATAGCTTCCACACACATTGTGTATGAGTCCTACAGTACTTGGCCTACAGAGTTACCAGATCTGATTTGCAGAAACTAGTGAACTATGGAGATGAGATTGTTAATAATATACTTTTTTTGAGATTCATATGACTTGCAGCTTAAAAACCAACCTTATTTTAAAATAGTACACTAAAGTACATAGCAAATTGCGAAATTCGTAGCTTTAACTACTTTAAAGCTAAATTCTCAAGCTTTGAAAATAAGCACAATTTGCTATTTTAAGCGGAATCTGGCAACTCTGATTTAGCATGTAAACATTGACTTGCATTCACAATGTAGTTATTTATTTTTCAAAAATTTAAAATGGGTTATGAAAATACACACATTCTTACATTATTGCAAAGGCACTATACTATATATATATATATATATATATATATATATATATATATATATATATATATATATATATATATCGATCCTGTGGGCGGCAGTGGACCGCCTACCGACCCTGTGGGCGACAGTGGACCCCTACCGAACCTTTGGGCGGCAGTGGACCCCCTACCGACCCTGTGGGTGGCAGTGGACCCCCTACCGACCCTGTGGGCGGTAGTGGACCCCCTATCGACCCCGTGGGCGGCAGTGGACCCCCTATCGATCCTGTGGGCGGCAGTGGACCCCCTACCGCCCCTGTGGGCGGCAGTGGACCCCAACCGAACCTGTTGGCGGCAGTGGACCCCCTACCGACCCTGTGGGCGGCAGTGGACCCCCTATCGATCCTGTGGGCGGTAGTGGACCCCCCCTATCGACCCTGTGGGCAGCAGTGAACCCCCTATCGATCCTGTGGGCGGCAGTGGACCCCCTACCGACCCTGTGGGCGGCAGTGGACCCCTACCGAACCTGTGGGCGGTAGTGGACCCCTACCGACCCTGTGGACGGTAGTTGACTTCATAGCGACCCTGTGGGAGGTAGTGGACCCCATACCGACCCTGTGGGTGGCGGTGGACCCCATACCGACCCTGTGGGCGGCAGTGAACCCTATATACTAATCCTGTGGGCGATACTGGACCCTATAGTCAACCTGTGGGGGCAATGGACGCCATATACATCCAGTGGGTGTTATTGGACCCCATACTTATTCTGTGGGTGGTTGGAGCCCCATACCCATCCTGTGGGTTATAGTGAACCCTATACTCATCCTGTGGGTGGTATTGGACCCCATACCCATCCTGTGGGTGGTTGTGAGCCCATACCCATCCTGTCGGTGGTAGTGGACGCCACACACATCCAGTGGATGGTATTGGACCCCATACCCTTCCTGTGGGTGGAAGTGATCCCCATTCCCATCCTGTGGGTGGATGTGACCCCCATACTCATCCTGCGGGTGTTATTGGACCCCTTATCCACCTAACAGGTGGTAGTGGACCCTATACTAATCCTATAGTTAGGATAGTACACACCATACCATCCTGTTTGCAGTAGTTTACCCTATATTCTGTAGCGAGTAGATTATCCCAATAATATACTCGCTCCAAATGCATTGTTAATATTCCTGTCAACCTTTGGAGATGAATGAGGTGAGGCGTTGCCCGGGCAACACGGTGAGGTGTAGCCCGAGCATATAAGCAGCAGAATAGCAAACATTAACTAGTCTACTTTCAAGTGTGGTCTAGAGCAGACACTTGCGAGATACTGTACCGACGCTCAGTGCGCTCAACTCACACCAAAGTATCACCTGTGCACTTCTGTATATTCGACCAAATATATATATAGTATCTTAGTGTCTGTGTTTATTGTCACCATTTTTTATGTAACAATAGAACCGTTACATTGGTGACCCCAGAGAGTTTCGACGATACCCAGCCACGATGGACTACAACATGGACTCTCACTGGACCTCTACTGTTTGCTGTGATGGAACACTGCCAACACCCTCGCCACAACTATGATTTTCATCGCGTCCATCTCTGCATTTTCATCTACTACGGCTTGCTGCTCCACGATCGTTACTCACTCATCTGACAGCCTCATCAATGATTACATCATGTTGGATCTACAGCTTGTCCTGCCGACTCTCCGTCGCGGCCAGGGCACTGCTTGTCCTACGCCCACGACAGCTGCTCTGTCATCAGATTCATCTACACGTTCACTGCATTTTGATACTCGGTCGACTTAAGCCCTTTGCGCAGTACAGGACTCACAGCTTGCGTTTCCGACACTTCGTCGCCTTCAGGACAATTCAGCTCTAGATGTGATTACCTCGTTGTCCTAACTACGTGCCTACATTACCTCCTAATGTCATGGTGCCCGAGCCCATCCGCCCCGGATCTAAATGCTCCACCAGCGACCCAAGGACGCAACAATTATGCACATTCTTCTCTCCTGCTACACCGAGCTTGTCCACACCCTGCCTACAACTTTTGGTACCAGACTACAATTTCCACAGTCAACAATGTAGTACTCGGCGTGTACAGTCCTAATCAACCCAAGACGCTACAGCTTCGACACAGAGCAGACAGCAGACTACGACCGCATAGAGCCGCCACGCTCTCGCTCCCCGAGTTCAGACATTCACAATTCTCAATCGAGCCGCCACGCTCTCCCACATAGAGCTCCACGACTCCGGCCTCACTCAGCTCTCTGCTCTGCTCCAGGCTTCGTCTTAACGTCTGCGACACTGCTAAATCCAGAGACACATCCGCCGACTACGCAGTTCACTTTTCGACCACAGTACGACCTCCCACCCTACGACCCCAGTTAGATGACATCAGCGAAGAGGAGGAAGTTAACTTTGATGGTTATGTAACGCGAGCAGGGCGTACAATTCACCGACCTGCTAAGTTCCTTGATCAAGTATTTTTCCTTTCATCCCCTGGGAGGGGGAGTTCTGTAGCGAGTAGATTATCCCAATAATATACTCGCTCCAAATGCATTGTTAATATTCCTGTCAACCTTTGGAGATGAATGAGGTGAGGCGTTGCCTGGGCAACACGGTGAGGTGTTGCCCGAGCATATAAGCAGCAGAATAGCAAACATTAACTAGTCTACTTTCAAGTGTGGTCTAGAGCAGACACTTGTGAGATACTGTACCGACTCTCAGTGCGCTCAACTCACACCAAAGTATCACCTGTGTACTTCTGTATATTCGACCAAATATATATATAGTATCTTAGTGTCTGTGTTTATTGTCACCATACTTTACGTAACAATAGAACCGTTACATTGGTCTGTAGCGAGTAGATTATCCCAATAATATACTCGCTCCAAATGCATTGTTAATATTCCTGTCAACCTTTGGAGATGAATGAGGTGAGGCGTTGCCCGGGCAACACGGTGAGGTGTTGCCCGAGCATATAAGCAGCAGAATAGCAAACATTAACTAGTCTACTTTCAAGTGTGGTCTAGAGCAGTATCACCTGTGCACTTCTGTATATTCGACCAAATATATATATAGTATCTTAGTGTCTGTGTTTATTGTCACCATTTTTTATGTAACAATAGAACCGTTACATTGGTGACCCCAGAGAGTTTCGACGATACCCAGCCACGATGGACTACAACATGGACTCTCACTGGACCTCTACTGTTTGCTGTGATGGAACACTGCCAACACCCTCGCCACAACTATGATTTTCATCGCGTCCATCTCTGCATTTTCATCTACTACGGCTTGCTGCTCCACGATCGTTACTCACTCATCTGACAGCCTCATCAATGATTACATCATGTTGGATCTACAGCTTGTCCTGCCGACTCTCCGTCGCGGCCAGGGCACTGCTTGTCCTACGCCCACGACAGCTGCTCTGTCATCAGATTCATCTACACGTTCACTGCATTTTGATACTCGGTCGACTTAAGCCCTTTGCGCAGTACAGGACTCACAGCTTGCGTTTCCGACACTTCGTTGCCTTCAGGACAATTCAGCTCTAGATGTGATTACCTCGTTGTCCTAACTACGTGCCTACATTACCTCCTAATGTCATGGTGCCCGAGCCCATCCGCCCCGGATCTAAATGCTCCACCAGCGACCCAAGGACGCAACAATTATGCACATTCTTCTCTCCTGCTACACCGAGCTTGTCCACACCCTGCCTACAACTTTTGGTACCAGACTACAATTTCCACAGTCAACAATGTAGTACTCGGCGTGTACAGTCCTAATCAACCCAAGACGCTACAGCTTCGACACAGAGCAGACAGCAGACTACGACCGCATAGAGCCGCCACGCTCTCGCTCCCCGAGTTCAGACATTCACAATTCTCAATCGAGCCGCCACGCTCTCCCACATAGAGCTCCACGACTCCGGCCTCACTCAGCTCTCTGCTCTGCTCCAGGCTTCGTCTTAACGTCTGCGACACTGCTAAATCCAGAGACACATCCGCCGACTACGCAGTTCACTTTTCGACCACAGTACGACCTCCCACCCTACGACCCCAGTTAGATGACATCAGCGAAGAGGAGGAAGTTAACTTTGATGGTTATGTAACGCGAGCAGGGCGTACAATTCACCGACCTGCTAAGTTCCTTGATCAAGTATTTTTCCTTTCATCCCCTGGGAGGGGGAGTTCTGTAGCGAGTAGATTATCCCAATAATATACTCGCTCCAAATGCATTGTTAATATTCCTGTCAACCTTTGGAGATGAATGAGGTGAGGCGTTGCCTGGGCAACACGGTGAGGTGTTGCCCGAGCATATAAGCAGCAGAATAGCAAACATTAACTAGTCTACTTTCAAGTGTGGTCTAGAGCAGACACTTGTGAGATACTGTACCGACTCTCAGTGCGCTCAACTCACACCAAAGTATCACCTGTGTACTTCTGTATATTCGACCAAATATATATATAGTATCTTAGTGTCTGTGTTTATTGTCACCATACTTTACGTAACAATAGAACCGTTACATTGGTCTGTAGCGAGTAGATTATCCCAATAATATACTCGCTCCAAATGCATTGTTAATATTCCTGTCAACCTTTGGAGATGAATGAGGTGAGGCGTTGCCCGGGCAACACGGTGAGGTGTTGCCCGAGCATATAAGCAGCAGAATAGCAAACATTAACTAGTCTACTTTCAAGTGTGGTCTAGAGCAGACACTTGTGAGATACTGTACCGACTCTCAGTGCGCTCAACTCACACCAAAGTATCACCTGTGCACTTCTGTATATTCGACCAAATATATATATAGTATCTTAGTGTCTGTGTTTATTTGTCACCATACTTTACGTAACAATAGAACCGTTACAATACATTCCAACATAATATCGTTTTCTGTTAGCGTTCCTACAAAACATTCTTTAAATATTTTTAAAGCACAAACTATGGTATATAATATTGATTGGTGAAGCACTGTTATTCTATGTAATAATTTATTGTGCTTATTATAATTTACTAAGAACAACTAATATTTCTCAGTCTCTTTAAGTCAGAACCGTAAGCCTGGCTCCTCTCCTTCCTCCTTCCCGGCGGGTAAGAAGGCTTCGCTTTCTTCCTCAGATCCTACTTCTGGCTCTGTTGCTCCTTCCACTCCCGTTTCAGTGATTGCGCCCCCTGTTCTTGCTATGGAGGTTTCTTTGGCCCCTGCTTCCCTTTCGGTTGCTGCTCTTGCTGGGGTGTGCTCCCCTCTTCCTGTTGCTGTCCTTGACTGCTCCTCTCTGTTGTCTCCTCCTCCTCCTCCGGACCCCGCCCGCCCACCCACCTCTGATCTGTTCTCCCGTTTCCTTCCCTCCGTCTTTGCTCAGTTTACCCATGCCCCCTAACCCTGACTTTGCTGACCTTGATCCCGACCCCAGATATTCTTTAATGTGCTCTGTTGCTCTTTCGCCTTTGTTTCTTCCTTGTTCTCTGTTTTTGTCCTTTCTCTTCTCGTCTTTGTCCATTCTTCAATGGAACGTTCGAAGTTATTACGCCAATTTCCTCGAACTCCAACTTCTGATTTCGCGGTTTTCGCCCCTTTGTGTCTGTCTCCAGGAGCCGATGCTTGGTGCTCGTCCTGGTCGTTTTCGTGGCTATTCATTTCTCTCCCCCCCCCCCAGCCGTTGCTGGGGCTTCTAATTCTTCTGCTCTCTTGATTCGTGCTGATGTTCCCTTTGTTCCTTTACTTTTTCCTTCGCCTCTCCATTGTTCTGCTGCTCGTATCTTTGTGGGGAAATGGTACACAGTTTCTTCCATTTATCTCCCCCCGGGTGTCCCGCTCTCTCTTCCTGATTTGAAACACCTCCTAGACTTCTTGCCGGAGCCTGTGCTCCTGCTGGGTGACTTCAATTGTCGTTATTCTCTTTGGGGTGACGTTCTGACGAATACGTCAGGCGTATTCGACCCGTCAAGAAGGCGACGACGGGTCGCCTTCTTGAGCCGTTTCTCCTCTCTTCTTCCCTGTCTCTTCTGAATTCTGGTGAGCCCACTCATTTGGACTCTCGGACTCGCACCCTTTCTTGTCTTGATCTTTCTCTCTGCTCTTCTTCTCTTTACTTAGATTTCACGTGGCAGGTTCTTGATGACCTCCATGGAAGTGATCATTTCCCCATCCTTGTTTCCTTTTTCTCCTTTCGCCCTTCCCTCTCTTTCCCTAGGTGGCAGTTTGCTAAGGCGGACTGGACCCTATTTACCCTCAGTGCTGTTCTCTCTGACCTCTCCCTTCTGCCTCTCTCTCGCGCTCTCCTCCTTTTTCATGACACTGTCTGCAACGCTGCCCTCCGCTCTATTCCTCGGTCTTCCTCTCGGGGTCCACGGAAGTGCGTTCCCTGGTGGAATGCGGACTGTGCTCGGGCTGTCCGCTGTAAGCGTGCAGCCTGGAAGAGGCACCGCCGTCGGCAGACGACCGATTCTTTTCTTTTCTTTCGGAAAGCGAGTGCGGTGGCCCGTAGGGCCATCTGTACGGCTAAACGTGAATGTTGGGCATTTTATGTCTCAACAATTACGTCCGAAACCCCTCTGACCCAGATCTAGAAGCTTATCCGCAAGATAGCGGGTAACTTCGTTCCCAAAGTTTCACCGGTCCTTCACCTCCATGATACTCTTGTGGCGGACCCGTTGCAGGTCGCTCCAAACTGGGTTCACACTTTTCTTCTGTTAGCTCTGGTCTTCATCTTCCCCAATCTTTCCTTCTTCGTAAACCTGTCCTTGAGTCTCGTCCTTCAGATTTCTGCACTCATCTTCAGCTTCCCTATAATGATCCCTTCTCTCTCTCTGAACCTCGTTCTGCCCTGGCCCTCTGCGGTTCTACGGCGGCGGGCACCGATGGTATTCATTATGAGATGCTTCGCCATCTCCCTCCGTGCACGTCTCAGTATTTACTGAGTCTGTATAATCGGATCTGGGAGTCGTCGTCAGTCCCTGAGGATTGGCTCGATGCCGTTGTCAGCCCTGTTCGCAAACCGGGGTCTCTGGGTACTTCCCCTAAGGACTTTCGCCCTATTGCTCTCACAAGTTGTGTCTGCAAACTCTTTGAACGTATGGTTAACGTTCGTCTGATGTGGTTCCTGGAACACCATCACCTCCTCTCCCCTTCTCAATTTGGTTTCCGCAAGTGCCGCAGCACGACAGATGTCCTGGTGAACTTGGAGGTCTATATTCGTACTGCTTTTGCTGCAAAGACCTCCGTTGTTGCCGTCCTTTTTGACCTGGAAAAGGCTTACGACACCACTTGGCGATATCATATTCTATCTCAACTTCATTCTTTTGGCCTTCGTGGTCATCTCCCTCTCTTTCTCCGCAGCTTCCTCTCTCGTCGTTCCTTTCGGGTGCGCCTTGGTACCGCTCTCTCTGCCTCTTTTCAGCAATACGAAGGTGTGCCCCAGGGTAGTGTTCTGAGCACTACTCTTTTTCTGGTTGCCCTCAATTGTCTTCTTTCCTCTCTTCCTTCTAGTGTCTTCTCCGCTCTCTATGTCGATGATCTTACCCTTTGCTGTCAGGGTGATGATTCGCCTCTCCTTCAGAGCCGGCTTCAACTTGCAATTGATGCCATGTCCTCTTGGGCCACCGATCATGGCTTCAGGCTCTCTACTTCTAAGACTTGTGCCATGACTTTTACGCGGAAACGGGTCGTTCTTCGTCCCTCTTTGTCACTTTATGGTCATCCCCTTGAATACAAAGATTCCGCGAAGCTTTTGGGGTTATTCCTTGACACTCGTTTGTCTTGGTCTCCCCATATCTCTTACCTCCGTGTTGAGTGCTCTAAGGCCCTTACCCTCCTTCGGGTCTTGTCCCATACTTCTTGGGGGACAGATAGGCGCACTCTCCTTGCTTTACATTCCTCTCTCGTCCTGTCTAAGCCCGATTATGGTTGCCCAGCTTACTCGTCTGCTTCTCCTTCTACTCTTCGCCGTCTTGATGCTTTGCACCATACTGGGTTGCACCTCAGTTCTGGTGCCTTTCGTTCGACTCCCAACCTTAGCTTGTATGTTGACACTGGCTTCCTGTCTCTCCAGGACCGCCGTGATCGCTACTGTCTTCGCTATCTTGCGCGGTCCTTGCAACATCCTTCCTCTCGCCTCTGTCGTGCTTTAACTTTTATCCCTCCTGCGGTTCCTGTTCCTCTTCACCACCTCCCTCTTTCTGTCCGGTTATCTCGCCTACAAGATTCTCTTTCCGTTCGTATTTCTGATGTTTCTCCTCGTGTTGTTCCTTCTTTGCCCCCGTGGAGAGTCCCTCTTCCGCGGTTTTGTACATCCTTGACCCGTATCACTAAAGCTTTTACCCCTCCTACGGTTCTAAAACGCCTTTTCCTCGAGCACTTTTCTTCTCACTCCCACTCCGTTTCTGTCTTCACCGATGGGTCTAAGTCTGCGGATGGTGTTGGCTACTCTGTTGTTTTTCCTGATCGCACATATATGTGTCGCTTACCTCCGGAGACTACCATCTTTACAGCAGAGCTTTATGCTATTCTCTATGCTCTTCGTCTCCTGCTTTCTCGTTGTCAGTCTTCCTTTGTAGTTGTTGTTGACTCTCGTAGTGCCCTCATTTCTCTCGGGTCCTTTAATCCGGTTCATCCAGTAGTTGTCGAGATACTCATTGGCTGTTTCTTGTTCAAAGTAAATTTAAGTCGGTTGAGTTTTGTTGGGTTCCCAGCCATATTGGTGTGTCTTTAAATGAGCGTGCGGATGCTGCCACCAAGGAAGCTGTCCGCTCTTGTCCCATCTCTCGTAAAGGTATTCCATATTCCGACTTTTAGCCGGTTATCCATTCCTCCGTCCTTACCCATTGGCAGGCTTCTTGGTCGTCTGTTACTGGTAACAAACTACGTACTCTTAAATGTTGTGTTTCCTCGTGGCCGTCCTCCTACCACTGTAACCGGCGTTGGGAAACGGCTCTGGCGAGGTTGCATAATGGCCATACTCGCTTAACCCATGGTCACTTGATGGAGCGCCGCCCTGCTCCTTATTGTCCTAGTTGCTTTGTCCCTCTTACGGTCGTGCATGTCCTTCTTGAATGTCCTGACTTCCAGGACGAGCGTGTGTCTTGCTTTCCGACCGCCCCTCGCGGTCATCTGTCCCTCAATAGAATTCTTGGTGACTCGGATACTTTTGATATCGTTTGCCTTATGCGTTTTTGTTCCCGTATTGGCATCCTTGGTGATATTTAGCGCCCTCTGATTATTCTGCACATTTGATGGTGCTACATAGCCTTCCCGGTTTGGTGCCTTCTTTTGATAATTACTTACTTCCATCTGCCGGTTATGGTGGCAGGAGGAAGGCCACGAGGACACACTATGTTTGAGAGTACGCAGCTTGTTACCAACTACAGAAGACCAACATCCCTGCCAACAGGCAAGGATGGAGGAATGAATAACTGGATAAAAGTCGGAATAAGGAATATCTTTACAGGAGATGGGACAAGAACGGATAGCTTCTCTAGCAGCAGCATCCACACGCTCATTTAAAGAAACACCAATATGGCTGGGAACCCAGCAAAACTCTACTGATTTAAATTTACAAGAAATAAGAAACAGCCAATGTTGAATCTCGATGACCACTGGATGGACCGCATTAAAGGATCCCAGAGCCATGAGGGTACTACGAGAGTCAACTACAACCACAAAGGAGGATTGACAATAAGAAAGCAAGAGACGGAGAGCATAGAGAATAGCATAAAGTTCTGCTGTGAAGATGCTAGTGTCCGAAGGGAGGCGACACATATAAGTGTGGTCAGGAAAAACATCAAAGTAGCCCACACCGTTCGCAGACTTAGACCCATCGGTGAAGATGGAAACAGAGTGGGAGTGCGAAGAAAATTGCTCAAGGAAAAGGCGTTTCAGAACCGTAGGAGGGGTAAAAGCTTTAGTGATGTGGGGTCAATGATGCACAAAACTTTAGATGGGGGACTCTACACGGGATCAAGGAAGGAACAATACGAGGAGAAACATGAGAAATATGAACAGAAAGAGAATCTTGTAAGCGAGATAGGCGGACAGAAAGAGGGAGGCGATGAAGAGGAACAGGAACCACAGGAGGGATAAAAGTTAAAGCACGACAGAAGCGAGAGGAAGGATGTTGTAAGGACCGTGCAAGATAGAGAAGACAGTAGCGATCACGGCGGTCCTAGACAGAGAGAGGAAGCCAGTGTCAACATACAAGCTGATAGCGGGAGTCGAACGAATGGCACCAGAGCCGAAACGCAACCCAGTATGGGTGCAAAGCATCAAGACAGTAAAGAGTAGAAGGAGAAGCAGAAAAGTATGCAGGGCAACCATAATCGAGTTTAAACAAGACGAGAGAGGAGTTCGAATAGAGGAGCATGCGCCTATCCGCTCCCCAAGAAGTATGGGACAAAACCTTAAGTAGGTTAAGGGCCTTAGAGCATGCAACTCGGAAGTAAGAGATGTGTGACAGTGTTCTAAGAATGACATCAAACGAACGTTAACCATACGTTCAAAGAGCTTGCAGACACAACTCGTGAGGGCAATAGGGCGGAAGTCCTTGGGGGATGACCCGAGAGACCCTGGTATCCAAACAGGGAGAACAACAGCATCGAGCCAGTCCTCAGGGACTGACGACTACTCCCAGACCCGATTGTACAGACTCAGTAAATACCGAGACGCGCACGGAGGGAAATGGGAAGCATCTCATAATGAATGCCATCGGAGTCAGCCGCCATAGAACCGCAGAGGGGCTAGGGTAGACTGAAGCTCAGAGAGAGAGAGAGAGAAAAGATCGTTATAGGGAAGGCGAAGATGGATACAGAAATCTAAAGGACGAGATTCAAGAATAGGCTTACAAAGAAGGAAGGATTGGGGAAGATGAGAACCAGAACTAATAGACGAAAAGTGGGAACCCAGTTCGGTCGCGACCTGCAACGGGTCCGCCACAAGAGCACCACGGAGGCGAAGGACCGGCGAGACATCGGGAACGAACTTACTCACTATCTTGCGGATACGCTTCCAGACCAGTGGTAGAGGTGTTTTGGACGTAACGGTGGAGACACAAGACATCCAGCATGCACGTTTAACCACATGGATAGTCCTACGGGCCACCGCACTCGCCTTCCGAAACAAAAGAAAGGACTCAACCATCTGCCGGCGGCGGTGCCTCTTCCAGGCTGCATGCTTACAGTGGACAGCCCGAGCACAGTCCACATTCCAACAGGGAACGCACTTCCGCGGTCACCGAGACGAAGAGCGAGGAATAGAGTGGAGGGCAGCATCAAAGACAGTGTCATGAAAAAGGAGGGCAGGAGGAAGAGGCAAAACGGAGAGGTCGGAAATAGTATCATGGAGAGTAAAGAGGCGTCATCAAGGACCCGCCACTCAAAATCTAAGTAAAGGGATGACAAGCACAGAGAAAGATCGACACAGGAAAGGGAGCGAGTCCGAGAGTTCAAATGAGTGGACTCACCAGAATTCAGAAGAGACAAGGAAGAAGAGAGGATGAAAGGTTGAAGGAGGCGACCCTGGGTGTTTCTCAGCACGTCATCCTAAAGAGCATGTCGACAATTGAAATCACCCAGAAGGAGCACGGGCTCCAGCAAGGAGTCCAGGAGGTGTTTAAGATCAGGAAGAGAAAGTGGGACAGTGAGGAGGGGGGGGGGGAGATAAATGGAACAAACCGTGTACCATTTACGCACAAAGACTCGGGCAGCAGAACAGTGGAGAGATGGTGAAAAAAGAAAGGAGACGAAGGGAACATCAGAGCAAATCAAGAGAGCAGAAGAGTTATGGTCTCCAACAACAGCTGGGGGGGGGGGAGAAAAGAATAGTCACGGATGCGACCAGGACGAGCACCAAGCATCGGCTCCTCGAGACAGACACAATGGGGCGAAAACTGTGAAATTAATAGTTGGAGGTCAAGGAAATTGGCGTAATATCCACGAATGTTCCACTGAAGAATAGACATCGACAAAAAGAGAAAGGATAGCAACAAAGAAGAAAGAAAGGTGAAAAAGGAACACAGCACATTAAAGAAGCACAGGGTCAGGATCAGGGTTAGGGGGGCATGGGTAAACTGAGTAAAGAAGCAGGGAAAGGAGCAGGAGGACAGACCAGAGGTGGACGAGCAGGGTCCGGAGGAGGAGACAACCGACAGGGGCGGGCAAGGAGAGCAGGAGGAGGAGGGGCAGAAAGAGGGGAGCACACCTCAGCAAGGGCAGTAACTGAGAAGGAACCAGGGGCTAAAGAAACCTCTACAGTAAGAACTGGGGGCTCTACCACCAAAGTGGGAGGGGAAGGAATGTTAGAATCAGAGATAGGAGGCGAAGAAGAAAGCGAAACCTTCTTACCTACCAGGGAGGAGGAAGGAGAGGAGCCAGGTTTCCGCTTCTGACTCAAAGAGACAGGTGTTCTAGCAGCAATGTACTGGGCAACAGACTATCGTCTCAATAGGAGAAGAAGAATAAGAGCAAAAAACATGACCACCAGGAGAGCGATGGACGTCAGCCCGCACAGTCAGGTGGTGTGGAGAGCCAAGAGACGGAGGAGAATGATGGGAAGGAGGACCAGAGGGAGAGGAGAAAGAAGACATGACAGACTGGGTAGAAAGAAGGGGAACCCTAGACAGAGAACCAGGAGGGGGACCCTCCGATCAAAACGGAAAGAAACAGGGGAGGAGGTGGTGGGCGTGTCCGGGTTTAAGGCTTGGAAACGGTTGTGAGACTGAGCAAAGTGGGAAGAACAAGGAAAGGAAGAGCGCACCACGCGAGCATAAGAGACGCCAGCAAGAGGGGGGAGACGATGAACTTGGTGCCTCAGGAAAAGACAAACGGTCCCGGTGCTTCAAGTTGCAGACGGCTGCCTCAAGTTTGCAACGTATACACGCGCGGGAGAAAGTAGGGGGGGGGGAGGGCCTCACCGTAATGGAGGAAGGGGGCCTGGGGAGAAGTGCACTCCAACTTAGAGTGACCCCTCGCCTCCATACAAGGGACAGAGGGAAATAGGACTAGAGCATTTGAGGGAACCATGCCCAAACCTCCAGCACTTATTGCAGAGCCGAGGAGATTGAATATACTCCTGAATGGAGCATCTGTCACTAGCAAGGATGACAGAGGGTGGAAGGGTCCTACCATCAAAGGTAATCTTCACAACCCGAAGGGGCAGACGACGACGACCACGAGTGGGACGAGTAAACGTATCCACCTGAAGGACAGAATGACCCAGGGCCTCGAGGATATGCTTGATATCCTCGTGGCAATCTTTTAGATTTCTAGCACTGGTTGCAAGATGGTGCGGGAGGAGAACAGTGCCAACACTGGCATTTAACCGAGCGTTCTTGAAGACATAAACAGGGGTCTCCCCAATGCAGGATAAGGCGGCCAAGCGGGTGGCTACATCCTGAGAAGGAGCAGCAACAACACGGGTACCAAGACGGGTGGGGTTGAAGGTAACTGAGGCATTTACTGAATCTACCAGATGCCTATAAAGGGAAAAATCATCAGGAGTTGAATCTAAAGGATGGAGGTCAAAATACTTAGTTCACGTAGCAGGACCAAACAAAGCATGAAATAAATTAGTATGGGAAGGGAGCATACGAGAGCGGCCGTGGCGGGGACGGCGATGAGAACCTTTAGAGAGAGATGGGTCATAAGGCGCAGTAATTACAATAAGAGATGGAGCCGTGCAAGGGGACGAGGCGGTCACCACAGCAGGCTTGGGGTTCCACCCAACCACAGAGGAGGGAGGAAGAGTCCGGTCTGGGCCTAAACCGGGCCCTATAGTGGGGGCTACAGAGCCCGGACTTCCAGGACAGAGGCCTGATCGCCCACCCTATGAGCCTGGGTAAGAGAAGTCGTGTCGTCATCCATGCAGCAAACAATTTCAAAGATTTGGGACCTGGAACTAAGGGATACCACCTACCAGGGCAGCCAGGGAGGCCGAGCGCAGGCCAGTGCAGGAAGGGTGCATCGTCCTCAGCGGTGCTCCCTCTTTTCAACAGGGGAGTCCTATTACATCGTCAATTCTATCACACTGGTGCTTAGACCCCATTCCCCCTATCGCCTCAGCCTGGACACCCAACCATCCACTCAGGGCGACCCCTCCAGTGGGTGATCCGATGGCTCACAAGGCCCCTACGTGGTGCCTTTCAGCACGTACACCACCCAAAAAGGGGGCAAAGGCAACCCTCACCGGTCCCAGGGAGGTGTACACGAGCCCCTCACCACGACAAGGAGGCACCACGGAGGGGGTTGTATATAAACAGGGCAAAATTTTATGGAGTGCTCCCCTGAGAGTATGGCCATGGTCTGGGGCTGACTGACGGGCAGAGCCCTCTGGCAGATCGAGATTTTGGTGTGGACTCTTCCATGTGGGGGAGTACCCCCACAGTACAGGCCGGCACATGGAATATGGAATTGCGAGGAGAATTTTATTTAATGAATGTTATTTGTGTTTCGATGGAAGGATATAGTTTATTATTTTGTGGTAATGGAATTACAGGTTCATGTATGATGGACATGGTTCGTCCGCAGTTGATGTAGCAGTTTACATGGTGGACATTATTTGTCATTAGTCGAGGTAGCAGCGATATGGGAGAAGCTGCACGAGGATATACTTAATTTAAGGACCCACTGATTGATGGTCCCAGGAAGATCAATCACCAATGTAGGTGGACAGTTATTACAATGGATACTCGATTCATCTTACCAACCGGAAGTCCTCTGCACTGTTCCAAGGCTACAAGAGTGAAACTAAATTAATGCAACTAGGCACCCCACAAGGAGGAGTACTCAGTCCTACCTTGTTTAATGTTCTAATTAATGCCTTACTAAAATTAATCCCAACTAGTCTGGCAAACATCACTATCAGCTATGCAGATGACATCCTTGTACATACTAAAACCCGTCGCAAAATGAAGTCTTAAATTGTATACATACAGCTTGTGAGACCCTTGGTCGTGTAATCAACGCTGCTAAAACTAATGTATTTAACAGACAAATTGGCAACCGCAAAAGTGGACCACGAAAATTTAAGATAGATAACATACCAATAGACTATGTCTCTTCTTTCAAATACCTTGGTGCCTCTGTTTCTTGTACCTCAACTGCAGTTAATAAGTTACATCAACAGTGTAGAGACACGCTCAAGGCTCTCAGAACTGTAGTGGGGTACAGCCCTAAGTACGGTGTTAATATTAAAATAGCAAAAATGATGTATTTAGCATATATAAGGTCTCTGATAGACTATCATGCACCAACTTTGGTCCTGCAAAAGGGCTAAAGTATTGGTAGACTGGAAAAAATGGAAAATGAAGCCTTCAGAATTATACTTGGCTGTCCTATAACTACTAAAGTTCTCAACATGCGGAAAAAATTAAATATACTTAGCATTCGAGACAGAATATTTGAAATTAATCTTATGATGGGACTAAAGCTTCTGTGTGATAACAAAAACAACATTTTGTCAGTTGAACTGTTAGAATACATATGAAATGGAACTAGCGAGTCTAAATGGATTCAAAGAACAGCCACTCATGTTAAAATGATGGGAATGCACGATGTATATACAGATGAAAGAGTACAGCACTTCCTTCCACCCTGGCAGATAGTACCTTTTGACACCCTGACCCCTGCATACCTCACCAAGAAACTAATCACAAACAACCCTCATGCTCAGCTTGCTGCTAAATTAAGCACTATCGAACACATTCACAATATACAAGCTGAAAACAACATAGCACAGACCATATACACTGACGGATCACTCAATACAGCTACAGGGAGGGCAGGAAGTGCTGTTATTGCTCATCAGCCCGATGGCAGCACAATTCAAAGGAATATCCGAATTAGTAACTGGGAATCCACAATGCAAGCCGATTTTTTTTTATTTTTTTTTTATTTTTACATGCAAGCATGCAAGTTAAATACAATAAAACAACAAAACAACAAGTGAAACATAACAATACAAAACAAGACACCGCCGGCCTGAAGGACCGATAGTACAACAATTACCAAAACTGGAGAAGGTTACAATAAATGGATGAGAAAATTACAATTAAATACAAAACAGAAAACAATTACAAACAAGCAAGCAATGCAAGCAAAATAAGAAAACAGAGGAGCAATTTAAAACATTATAAAACATTTTAGCAGCATAAATCAAAATAGACAGAAGCATCGGCCTGAAGGACCGACAACAAAGCACTACAGTATGAACAACATGAAATATAACACGAAATCACATTATACAATAAGCCAATAACAAACAAAGGAAAAAGAAAAAACACAACACTTAAAGCATGAATAAAACACACAGGGCAGAGTAAGAACACAAAAAACAAATACATGAATAACAACACACACACCAAACCACCCGGCTTGCCACAAACAAAGGGAGAGGCACGGGCACAAACTACAAGAGGGTAAACAAACAGCCAGAAGGGCACATAGTACAAGAATAAGCACAGAATCAGGAAATCAGCGGACGTATATGCCCGAAAACATGACCCAAGGGAACCGTACATTGAACGCCTCCCAAAGCAACCACTGCCAAGGGCTTGGACCATCCACCGGGGACGCCATGTCATCCAGAACCTTGGCAACGAACACCCGCAAACAGGGGACCCAGATGGTATCACTCCTGAGGCGAGTGATCGGCACACGCTCCAACACCGAGAGGATCACCTCACCACGAAAGTCTCGCAACTCCTCGAATATCGGTAACGCAGCAATATCCGACCAGTGACCCAACGGCATCACAGACTCCGGCGGCACTTCCCCCAGGTCCCCAACGTGCACCCTCAGACGAGGGATCCGGACAGAGGGCATCACCACAGGGGCACCAGCGGCCACGGGCACACCACCAGGGCACCCGGAGGAGGGGCTGCAATAACCGGAGGTTCGACAGGCGACGCAGGGGGGGCCGCAGCAGATAACGGAACCTGCTCCTCCTTATCTCCGGAATCCTCGTCCTGAGGGAGCGGTAGGAAATCCTCTTCTCTGAACAAGTTGACAGGAGCAGCGGGGGCCGCAGAGCACTCGGCAGCTTGATGCCCCAACAGGTCATACCGGAAACAGGTACGGAGCTGCCGGGCATAAAGCACCCGGACATAGTAACCCCATCAGCCGGACAGAAGACGGTATATCCGACCACAGGCGCATACCCAAGGTATGAATGTTCTTCCTGCGCCCTGCATACCTTCCCGAGGAGAGCGTATTCACTCCCACGCTGACAACAGCTCCATACCTCCCGAAGTAACGCCGGAGGAGGTCGTCAGGGAACTCCACTGCAATCCGAAATCGCCACAGAGCCGGCACCATCCGGCAACGGCATTGTACGCCCCTTGTAAAGACGGAGGAAGTCCCGGTACACCACCTCACTCACAAACTTGATAACTACCCGGTGGGCCGTAACAAGCTCAACACCATAGATAGCCTCCACTGGGATACAAAGCATGTCACACATTACTAACTCTATGTCCGGATATCCAGCCTTACTAGTGAACTCCAGTCCCATGGAGTTCACACGCACAACAGGAGGAAGATGGCCCCCCATTTCAAAACCACCACATCAACACGCAGCCAGGCAGCAAGACAACTGGGAGGGCAGAGACGTGCACACCACCTGGCGATCAGAACGGCAAACACCCCAACCACCAAGGAGGGGCGGCCAGACGTCTTCACATCACGGCAGACAGGGCCGGACTCCATGCAAGCCGAGTTGGTAGCAATACTGGTAGCACTCGAAATTTATTGACAACACTGAAGTAGACAGCTTAATTATTTCCGACTCCCTTTCCTTACTACGAGCAATAAACAGTTTGCAATCAAGTAATAACGTGCTTGTCTTGGAAGCTAGACTAGATATATAAGAATACTTACCAAGAGGGTAAATATAAAAATGTTGTGAATTTCTTCTCACATTGGCCTGCAGGAACATAACAAAGTTGACGCCCTTGCTATGGCTGCAGTAAATAAAGACAGTATTGAACGGAATCTTGAGTTATCAAAAAGGTCCCTTAAAAGTGTCATTTAGACAAGAACTCCTGGATGTATTTGAAGAAAGTAGAACTGGGCAAACTGGAACTAGCAGGTCCATTGTTCATCACAATGAAATGTGTGAAGTAAAACATGTGTATGGAGCAAAGTAACAAAGTAAGTAGACTAACAGATCTCTGGCAGTTCGGCTTGTATAGGGATCTAGATGAAGTAAAGTGTAAAGTATGTGGACAAAGACAGGGACACAGACACTCGAACACTATATCTTGAACTGTAGTAAAATTGAACCATTTAGAGATGAATCTAAGCTCACTCCGTATGATATGGCAACCAATCTTATTACCATGGATAAATTACCTGAAATCCTTGCATTGTATCTATATTTCGCTTCCAGTACATAAACGATATATGAGATTAGGAAACAAGTAGTGTATTGTGAAGACTAATAAACAGAAGCTATCCTATGACTATCTCCATTGGTCAAACTTTTATGTATTAGTGATAAGACCTACCATTAATGTATAATGACTTACTGTAAATATATACTCTTGAAATAGCACTTTCTATGTTACTAGCTGACATTGTAACTATAAGGTGTGAAGGATAGATGAAATTGTTTATGAAATAATCTAAGATGAGGTCTGATAAAGACCTTTTGTGCCCTCTGTAATGCTTTTTGCGCTACCGCTCACAGGATGGGTATGGGGTGCACAATAAACTAGCCGGCTCCAGCGGCAACAGTAAAAATCATAGAGATTACTTGTTGCGTAGCAAATGTAGCTGATCTTGCGGATGAAATATTGTTGCCCTCACAACCCTCTATATGCTTCAGAGGTGGATGGATTTGTGTAGTATGCCTGACACATTGTAAAATGAGAGCGTTGATATCTTGTTGATGGTGTTAAATTTCATATAAAAAGCCTAGTCCAGACAGCGAAGTTTTTTTTTTTTTTATTATTTTTACATGCGAACATGCGAATAAATACAATAAAATAATAAACTAATAACAAACAATCAGACAACAAAAAAATACAGCACAAAGCAAGTTAATACAAAGTAACACAAATACACTAAATACCGGCCCGAAGGGCCGACAACAAAAACACAACAAGGAGCATAAACACAATGAAACACAACGCCGGACAGAAGGGTAACGGAAATATGATAAATACAACAAAAAAACAACAACACCGGCCTGAAGGGCGCACAATAGGTACACCACATTACAACTAACCACAGGCCACAGCAAGCACACAGACTACTCAAATTGTTCATACTTATCCGGCCACACCGCCGCCGGGAATCGAACACAATACGCCTCCCACAGTAACATTACGTCATTCGGAACAGGTACAGTATTAACAGTACGAGGATCAGGCATTAACTCCGGCACACCCACAACAAAACGCCGAGCCCGCTGTACCCAGATGGAAGAAGGGCACCACGAAACAGGATGCACGCGGTCAATAATGTCAAACTGCAAAGGATGCTGCGCATCATGCGCCACTCCGGAGGCCAAGATGAGAGGGGAGGAGCTCCTTCCCACGAGGCCGGGCAATGGGCAGCGCACTGGGAGCCTCCTCGGCCGCCTCACAGTGCTCCGCGTCAACCACTTGACGTTGTTCCTGCCGGGACCCCCCACGCTTGGCACCCTTCTTCAGTACCAGCTTGATGCCTCGGCGCGCACTAGAACTCTCACCATCCACGTCAGTAGGAGCGACCACCCCCCACTGTGGAGAACCTTCTGCAGGAGAAAGAACAGGAGGTAAATCATAGGTACAAACATCGGCAACAGCAGACACATGGACGTCAGCCACCACCAGCGTCGTAGAGCGCGAAGCACCCGGAGTCGCCACATCATCTCCCGAAGCTCCACCTGCGTCGTAGTCCTCCGCATCAGCCCAAGCAGTAGAAGAACGCCTGGAACGCTTGGGCACTGGCCGCACATCCTCACAGCCGGAGGCGGACCCAGAACCAAAGGCCTCACGAACCGGGCGAACCGACGCCCGTCGCAGAACGGCAGCAGCCTCTACCACAGGGGGAACCGGACCACACACAGTAGGAGGTTCCGCAGCCACCCCAGCACCCAGCACAGGAGGAACCCGAGGGGAGGACGCAGGGCCAGGGTCCACAGCCGAAGACGAGGAAGCCGACGGCGACGCTCCACAGGGATCACCAGGCAGGTCCATGGGAACGGCAGGGCCAGAGACATGGTCAAGAGGAACATCTGACGGCACCGCAACACCCGGAGGAGGGTCTGCGACAACCGGGGGAACGTCGGGTGATACTGGGGGAGCCGCAGCAGCGAACGGGACGCTCACCTCCTCACTCCCAGAGTCCTCCTCCAGAGGGAGTGGCGGGAATTCTCCTCACGGAACAAGTTCACAGGAGCGACCGGATCAGCAGTACACCCGGCAGCCTGATGCCCCAACAAGCCACACCTGAAGCAAGTACGGGGTGGCCGGGCATAAAACACACGCACGGTCGTTTTTAGCCGGACAGAGCACGGTATGTCCGACCTCAGTCGCATCCCGAGGGTCCGAATGTTGGTCTTCACACCCGAATACGTGCCAGACGACAGGGAGTTCATCCGCACACTGATGACGGAGCCGTACCTCTGGAAGAATCGCCGGAGGAGAGTCTCGGGAAACTCCATGGGGGCGCCATGAACACTGACATACGTCACAGCACCACTAAGGTCCGAAATGGTCACAGACCCGGTGCCGTCCTGTAGCTGCAAAGTACGTCCCTCGTACCTCTGTAAGAAAGCACGGTACACCGCCTCACCCACAAACTTGACAATAACACGGTGAGCAGTTACCAGATCAATGCCATATACGTCCCCAACCGGGACACGAAGCATGTCACTCAATACCACGTCCACCAGTGGGTAACCAGCACAGCCAGTAAACTCCAATCCGACGGAGTTTACCCTCACGACAGGAGGAAGATGGCCGCCCATCGTAAAAGCGCCACGTCCACACCACCAGGAACAGCAGGGAGGGTAGAGACACCCACCCCCCCTGCCGGCGAAAACGGCAACCACCCCAAACTACCGGAGCGATCAGGCGACACGTCCTCACTGCACGGCAGCTCAGAAGCCATTCACCAGACAGCGAAGTGACCGAGGCACAGCGGGTGGCTGAAACGGAGTAGGCAGAAAAAGCCTAGCCCAGAACTATCTCGCACACACACAGCTTGTGTCTGAAAGGGAAGCTTTACCCATAACCTGTGTCCGAGAACAGGGAACTGTTAAGGCTCGCGTAACTGCAGGTCGAGTTATTTCTCTCTCTTTTATACAACTCTCAGGACAAGATGGATAAGATGCAAATGTTTGTTGATTTAGGAAAACCTGAGGACTTGGAGGGATGCACAAAGGAACAGTTCAGACACATTGCAGAGAGATGTGGTATTAGGATAAAATTATCCAAGGAAGCCCTGATGAAGGATTGGATCCTTAAGGATCTGAGAGCCAGAAGTGGTAGAGTAAGGAGCTCAAAAGGGAGCCGAGAGTTAAGGGGAAGATGATGGGCAAGATGAAGTGAGGTCTCAGAGGTCAAACAGGAGTAGCGGCAATAGCAGAAGCAGCCGGAACAGATGCTTGGAATGGTTCCAGATCGAATTGCAGATGCAACTGATGCCAGGCAGTTCCAACTAGAGAAGTTGAAACTAGAACTACAGAGAAAAAGTGAAGTAGAAAAAGAGATGGCTAGGCTAGAAGCTAAACTGGTGGTTTGTGGTGTGAGGGTAGTGGGTGATGGTGGTTGGTGGTGTGAAGGTGGAGGATGGTGGTTGGTGGAGGGTGGTGGTTGATGGAGGGTAGTGGCGAATGGTGGCTGGTGGTGTGAAGGTGGAGGATAGTGATGGGTAGTGGTTGATGGTGTGAAGGTGGAGGGTAGTGGGGGATGGTGGTTGGTGGCGTGAAGGTGGATGATATTTTTTTCCTTTTTATTGATAAAGCACAATAAATTCAATAAAACGGTCTGACAAAAAAACGTATAAGCAGTGATACATGAAAGCACAAAAGCAAAACATAAGAAAAACAGAGAAAGGAAACAAAACAAGCACACAACAGGAAACTCTGATACAACACTGAAATGATACTTTACATAATAACAATTACATATATATTAACACAGTACCAGACTGCGGCAAAGAAGCACGGGAAAAGAGCACTAGACAACAGTAGGAAAAAACCAGCCTGAAGGGCCACATGGCAAGGACAAAAAGTCAAGACAGACAGTAACGCATAACCATGACACCCACAGATGCAAACAAGAACAAAAACAAACAACGGAACACGCAGGAACCGGCAAAAAAAAAACATACATAGACACCAGAGAACTCACACACACACACCCAACAGCACTAGATACAGCACAAGGAAACAGAACACAAAGCACACACAGGAAACAACCAGTACGGCACAACCAAAAACGCAAACAAACACACGAACAAACACAACGCCCAAAAGGGGCGAATTAAAACACGGATAAAAAACATACTTATAGCAGACACTGCAACAAAAACAAAAAACAGGGAGTATACATATCAAGCACAAGTACTATTGATATTTATCCAAGAGCTCCCGCGCTGTGAAGCGCAAGCAGTAAGACTCCGAAATCAGCTGGAGGTCTTCGGACACCTGTCGACCAGGAGAGCACAAGGCCAAGGCATCAAATCAGGCACCCCAAAAATAAACCCCTTTATCCGCGGCACCCAAATAGTTGAAGAGCACTACGGGATGGTAGTGCTCTTCAGCTTCTCTTCAAATAGCACAGCCGGGTCCCCCCATGACTGCAGACCGTCACGGCCCCAGGGGCCCCTCGGGAGAAACACGGGACACAAGCTACGTCAGCAGCGACACCCAGGTCCACAACATTAGTAGTTAGTGATGTGCTGGAGGCTGACTCCATACACAGTTTCAAGTGTTGATATGATAGAGCCCAGTAGGCTCAGGAATCTGTACACCAGTTGATTGACAGTTGAGAGGTGGGACCAAAGAGCCAAAGCTCAACCCTCGCAAGCACAATTAGGTGAGTACACACCATGCCGGGTTGTTGTTGTTGAGGTAGGGGCGACGACGATCGTGGGATCGGATGCGCCCCGGCGTACCCGTTAAGGGTGAATCGCAAAGCCAGGAAAGGCGAAATGCCAAGCCAAAACGCGAAACGAGTGACGTGAAGCACTAGAAACTAATATGCCACACGGCAAAGCTACGCACAAAGGGAGAGGCAGAAGCACAGAATAGAACAGGGCAAACAAACAGCCAGAAGGGCACACAGCATGTCAGAGCAAATGCACAGGGAATCAGAGCACATACTTGCCCGGGAACTTGGCCTGCGGGAACCTTACATTAAACGCCTCTCAGAGCACCCATTGCCAAGGGTCTCGTCCATCCACCGGGGACGCCATAACATCCGGAACCGGGGCAACAAACACCTGCAAACTGGGGACCCAGATGGTAGTACTCATGAGGCGAGAAGTCGCCACTCGCCCCCACAGGAAGGGAACTTGCCCCCCACGAAAGCACTCCGGTCCGTCAGACAGCAGTAACTCGGCAATCTTCGACCAGTGACCCGGTGGCATCACAGACGCCGGCAACACGTCCCCTAGGGCCCCAACGTGCACCCGCACCACAGGGGTACCCTCGGCCCCGGGCACACCACCAGACGACAGCAGGGAACCCGGACGGCATGCATCCTTCCGTAACATCACCACCAGGCCACGCCCAGCACCAGAGTCCACACCATCCCTGGCAGCGGAAGCCACCACCCCCCACTGTGGAGAGTCCCCCGGTGGAGAAAGAGCCGAAGGCACGTCCGAGACACAGGCACCAGCACCGGCAGGCACATGGACCTCCGCCACCATGAACCGCGGAGACATCGACGCATCCGTATCCACACTGTCAACATCCGAAGCCCCACAGTCACTGAAGTCACCAACGTCGGCCCAGGAAGAAGACGAACGCCGGGAACGTTTGGGCACCAGCCGGATATCGTCAGAGCTGGTCAGGGCCAGGCGCAGCATCAGAAGAGAAGGGAGAAGATAGCGACGTCACACAGGGAGCTCCAGGAAGGCCCACGGGAGCAGCTGGGACAGCGACAGGATCAGGCAGACCAACCGACGGTACCTCAAGAACCGGAGGAGGGACGGCAACAACCGGAGGAACAGCAGGCGCCGCCGGGGAAGCTGCAACAGCAAACGGGACACACACCTCCTCATCAACATCACCAGAGACTGCCTCCAGAGGGAGCGGCGGGAAATCCTCGTCGCGGAACAAATTGACAGGAGCAGCAGGGGCCTCAGAGCACCCGGCAGCCTGATGCCCCAACAGGCCACACCGGAAATAGGTACGAGGCTGCTGGGCATAATACACCCGGACGTAGTACCCCATAAGCCGGACAGAAGGTATATCCGACCGCAGGCGCATCCCCAACGTGTGAATGTTTGTACGCCTCCCAGCATACCGCCCCGAGGAGAGCGTGTTCACCCACACGCTGACAACAGTACCAAACCACCCGAAGTAACGCCGGAGGAGGTCATCAGGGAATTCCAGGGGCGCACCATGGATACTGACATAAGTCAGGGCACCACTGCGGTCCGAAATCGCCACAGAGCCGGCATCGTCTGGCAACGGCAACGTACGCCCCCCGTACCGACGGAGGAAGTCCCGGTACTCGTCCTCCCACACGAACTTAATAACAACCCGATGGGCCGTAACTAGCTCCACACCGTAAACAGCTTCCACCGGGACACAAAGCATGTCACACATCACCATCTCGATGGTCGGATAACCAGCCTTACAAGTGAACTCCAGGCCCACGGAGTTCACACGCTGAACAGGAGGAAGATGGCCCCCCATGTCAGAACTGCCACGTCAACACAGCCAGGCAGGCAACAAAACTTTTTTTTTTTTTTTTTTTTATTTTTATAAAAGAATACACAATGTACAAAACAGACACCCGCCGAAAGAACAAGTTAAGAACATACACAGGACAATATAACAAAGGAAGTAAACACGGATACACTAAACATACCCAACAAAAACCAAGAAAGAAAACACATGACACAAGGCACAAAAAAAAAGAGAACCCAGAAACGGGGACAGTATTTACCACAAAAAACAGAACATGACATAAATAGCACACAATAGAAATAACATAAAACATAGGCACTTCCACACAACCTTAAGTACAGAAATACAAAAGGAGAACGCACATACAAGCCCAGCCCAACAACCCAAACACAGGTGCATAAAAGTACAGAACAACAGGCCTCCGAAACCCCTAAGAGGCAAAATTACAAAACTACATTAAACAAAAAACATGGAAATACAGAACATGGAAAGTCAAACAGAAATAACTGATTACATCTCTTGTGTCTTACTCCGTGTCCTCATGCATAATTAAAAAGACATAATACAAAGGCAGAACACAAAACACAAATCAAGAAAGAACAAATAAATAATACATAAATAGCCCAAGGCAAAGTACATGGCATATAAAAAGAGAAATAACAATCAGTAATGGCAAAAAGAACACTCATAACACAGGAACAGTAGTACATGAAAAGGGGGGGGGGGAGGACAAAACATAAACCCGGGCACCCCAACCCCCACACAGAAAATCACAAAATACAGAAGAGGCACGCTCCAAAGACATAGGAGCATATAAGCATACATACCATAAAGAACAAAAATGCACAAACTATAAAACCCATACAAGGCAAACAAAAAGGCCCACGCAGGAGCCAGGGAAAACATAAAAACCACACCCACACACAAGCACACCCACACACAAGCACACCCAAACGAACACACACCCTCAGGAGCATCCACAACAGAAACAAAACAACCACACACACACACACACACACCATCCAACAGGCCCAACTGGACCCCAAGATCATTTAAACCACGAACATGCAAAGACGCACAGACAACAGAGGGCGCCATCGGGAGAACCTCAGGACACCCCCAACCCAACGCGTCCCCCAGGGGACACAACCGCACCCGCAGCGGGAGCCACATCCACACCACCAGGCTCAACCCCCTGCCGCACCCTGGAAGACGACCGGCCAGGAACCGCCTTCAAAATCACAGGAGACACACCATGCGAAGAGGGCGCCCCAGGCGTCGAGGACACCATCCACAGTGTCTCCACTGCCTCCGCCACCCCGAGCCCGACACCACGCTCAATGCCCCGTTCATCCCCAGATCCCACTTCCGAAGGGGGAGGAGGAACCACTGGAGAAGCGGAGGGAGGAGCACCAGCCAAAGGCACACCACCCGAAGCCTCGATCCTCTTCCCAGGGGGGCCCCTGCTGTGCGACCGATCCCTCGGAGCGCGCTTTCGCCGAGGAACAGAAGAGCCCAATGCAACCACAGGAGGCACAGCACAAGCGACAGCAGGCGGCTGCGCCACGGCACCAGCATCAGGAACACCACTAGGCTGGCCGTCACGAGACACAGTAACAACACCGCCCCTGGCCTCGGGAAGCACACTGGCCACTGCACACGGGTCGCCCGCCGGCACCACACCACACACGTCGGATTCCAAGGAGACACTCGGGTTGCGATGTACCTCCGCCGCCACCAGCAGAGGCGCACCCGAAGCAGGAGCCGCGAGAGCATCAGAGTCAACAGACAGAGCAGAGGACCCAGCAGCAGACGGAGAGGTAGGGACAGCTGGGAACGACGCCTCCAGAGGCACACCCACAGAGCCCGGGCCCACTGGGGGCGCCCCAGCCTCCGGCAGAAGTGGAAAATCATCCGCATGGAAAACCGATGGGTCCTCCGGGCGAGGGGCACGGCAAGCTGCAGCGAAATGGCCTACCTCACCACACCGGAAACAGGAGCGAGTCTGCCCCTGGTAGAACACACGCACATAAAACCCACACACAGCCACCCGAGAGGAAATAGCCCCAGAGAGCCGCATGCGCAAAGTACGGGCACCCATACGGAGCCCCTTCAGGCGCCCACTAAGCAGACAGGCATGACGCTGCCCCACCACCTCACCATACCGACGGAACGCGGCGGACAGCTCATCCTCAGGAAACTGCACCGGCGCACCATGAACGCTCACATACGTCAGGGGGCCCCACGGATCGGAGACCTCCACCGTCACAGCAGAACCTGGAAGTACATGCGTCCGTGTACCCCATCGACGCACAAACAGCTGATACACCTGCGCCGAGGAGAACGTCACCGCCACCCGGGTAGGGGAAAGTTTCTCAACACCGTAGAGATCCTGGTACTCCACACGCATGACGTCCATAAGGGCAACCTCCACCAAGGGCCAGTCAACGGGGGCCGAGAAATCAAGCCGGGCGGTGTCGACCCGGCGAACACGGCCATCACTAGCCGACGCCATAACACCCGCCAGGCCCCGGCCAATGGCCGCACCACACCGGCAACAAGACGACCACCACGCAGCAGTTACAGGTCAACACTGACAGCCCGGGCCGAACGTCAGCGCCCTCCGGTAGCAGAGCGGCGACTCAGGCAGGCAACAAAACTGGTAGGGCAGGGACGCCCACACCACCTGGTGACCAAAACAGCAAACAACTCCAACAGCCACGGAGGGTCGGTAAACGTCCTCACTCCACGGCTGCTAGCAGTCGACCCATTATGCCGGGTTGATAACTGCAGGCGCCGGACGCAAACAACTGTACCCATCGGCAGCTCAGGGCGCACTCTCTGTGGAGGATGGTGGAGGAAAATGGTTGGTGGTGTGAAGGTGGAGAGTGCTGGGGAATGGTGGTTGGTGGTGTGAAGGTGGATGGTGGTGGGGAATTGTGGTTGGTGGTCTGAAGGTGAATGGATGTGGTTGGTAGTGTGTGGGTGGAATGCAGTGGGAGATGTTATATTGTAGTTGGTAGAGCATGGGTGCAGGGTAGTGGATGGTTTAGTGAGGGTGGGGGGTGATGGGGTAGATGGTAGTGGTGTGTGTAAGGAAGGAGGTGGTGGGGTAGTGGTTGGTTTTGCGATGGTGGTGAGAGGGTTGGTGGTGGTGAGTGTAGGGAAGGGGGTGATGGGGTAGTGAGGAAGAGGGTGGTACTTACCTATCAACAACTAAGAGAAGCGCGTCCTCGTAAATGAAGGCCAAGGACCAATCCCTGCACCCGCCAAACCACCTGTTTATGGATGATAAACGGTTTACACACCACTCATGTGGGGAAACTGACCTGTGGGCTTTATTTTGTAATTTATATTAAACTTTATTGTAATTTATGTAGGAATTTATTTTTACGTTAATTTATTTATTTCGATAGTAAACTGTATGATGTTTAAAATGGACTGTATGATGTTTAAATTTCCTACAAATCGCTTTCCTTACACATTATGGGGGGTTTATTATTTATTTACTTCGTCTAGCAATCAAAATTATTGATTGATAGACATTTACTACAGTATTAGACTACATACATCAGTAATTAAATGGGGAGGCCTTATCTTGTATGGCTCATTTTGTCTTAGGCAACCAGATATGAACACGGATGAACAAGCCAGTCGATACACATTGTGTGTGAGGCTGGCCGCCAACTCATGTACTGCAGTACTAGATAACTAGTAATTCTTGTTCTTCTTCAATTACACCTGTCAAAGGGCACACACACTGTACTGGCAGTAATTTTAATATGACAGCTATATCAGAGGAAATATAGATAATTTAAATAAAGAGATGGGAATATCTCTCACCTTGTTGTCTGTTCTCGCTATTCTGACCGGTTCACCCTACAGCTAGATACCTAACATTACTGATCAAGAATGAAAGATAATAAATGGGTTTCGGTAGAACACTTCCCTTATAGTAGACATAGTTCAAGTGTTAATAATGAGAGCACTTTATTCCCATAACACTGTTGTCCATGGGATATTACTGGGGCTAGACTTGCCCCAGCAAGAGAGGTATGATGTTAATGGTGACTGCTCTTGCCCTCCTCCCACTAATGCCTCGGCTATCTTGTCCAGATGTCAAGAAGTGAATGGAAGGCTTACATTTACTTTATTTTAGTACTGATAATTAATATGATTGAAGTGAAATGTTTTTATGATGTTTACAGTCCAAAGACTGTGGTATTAAGATTTCCATTAATATAGCTGGTGAATCTAATAGCGATGTGGCAATGATATCCCCCGTTTTCTATTAGCGGAAATCTCCACTGTCTCATTTTCTGTGTTAATTTGAAAGTTGGTAAATGGTGTCGGTTTTTCCGACGACTGATGACGTCCAGGCACTTCCAAAACATGTGCTTCGCTGAGGACTTTTGTTTGAACCACAACGCTGTAAATGCTTTACCTACTTACTACAAATACAAATAAGCGCCAACAGACCCTAAACACCGAACCTAACCTAGCCAATGCCTAAATATGCACAATTTGATAATATATTAATTTATATATGAAAAAACATCTGTTTTAAATGAACAAAATGTCAAAACTGATGAATGTGTCTTATGAGTCAGCCACTGGATGGAATGCACTTGGTCTTTGGATGTGTTGCTAAGTGAAACGTAGCTCATTAAACCTCACCTACTCGGGCTTTGTTGTACTTGTTGCATTACAGTTTAACTATTCTTACGTCCACATTCTTTGTCGGATCTTGTCTTAAAATTTTTGATGAGAGGTGGATTCTGCAAATTCTTCTTTCAGTGCATTCCACTTGTTGCCTACACATACAGGGTATGAGTATGTCCTTATCTTTTTCTATTAATTTGTGTTTCCAACCTCAATTTATGTCCTATTAATCTTTTTCTCATTAAAAACAAGCTGTCCCACTTCATCTTGTACATTACACTCAGTATTTGATGTTATGATCAAATCCTCTCAGTTAGTTATAACCTCCCTGGTTGTGAGGCGCAGTTCTCTCATAGCTTAACCTTCTTATTAACAGATCTCTACATTCTTTCTTATTCTTTTATGCTCATTATTCTCACAGGACTTCTCCTGTTTGTAAAAGCATGTGTAAGAACTGGTCATATTGAAGGGCAGTTTCCTGGTAGTTCTATATTCAACGCCCCACTACCTATCAGTGTGGGCGTTGAGCGCGGGTGTACTTAGTGCGTGGTGACCAGCCAGCCAGCCAGCAGTCATGCAGGGTGTTGGTTAGTGTGTATTGTGAGTGTGGTGGTGAGAGTCATGTCTGTCTGGCTCGTGCCTCTCCTCTGTGTCCTGGTGGCCTGATCAGCCGCCTTCCCGGAGGCCACCATAGACCACAGGGAAGAGTTGGACCACACAGCTAACACCATAATTAACCAGATTGCTATACACCAGCTGCAGGAGGAGCAGCGAGGCGTCCAGGAAGGTGAGAGTAAGAGCAAAGTTATGTACACAGTTCCTTGTGACTTATTTAATTAGTTAGTAAAACAAGTATTTGTGGCTTATATATAAACATCACGATAAGGCACCAGTACACACCATAAGATACCAGTACACACCATAAGGCACCAATACACACCATAAGATACCAGTACACACCATAAGGCACCAGTACACACCATAAGGCACTAGTACACACCATAAGGCACCAGTACACACCATTAGGCACCGGTACACACCATAAGGCTCCAGTTTACACCATAAGGCACCAGCACCAGTACACACCATAAGGCACCAGTACACACCATAAGGCACCAGTACACACCATAAGGCACCAGTTTACACCATTAGGCACCAGCACCAGTAAACACCATAAGGCACCAGTACACACCATAAGGCACCAGTTTATACAATAAGGCACCAGTTTACACCATAAGGCACCAGTTTACACCATAAGGCACCAACATCAGTACACACCATAAGGCACCAGTACATACCATAAGACACCAGTACACACCATAAGGCACCAGTACAAACCATAAGACACCAGTACACACCATAAGGCGCCAGTGCACACCATAAGGCACCAGTACACACCATAAGGCCCCAGTACACACCATAAGGTACCAGCACCAGTACACACTATAAGGCACCAGTACACATCATAAGGCACCAGTACACATCATAAGGTACCAGTACACACCATAAGGCACCAGTGTACACCATAAGGCACCAGTACACACCATAAGGCACCTATACACACCATAAGACCCCAGTACACACACTAAGGCACCTGTACATACCATAAGGCACCAGTACACACCATAAGGCACCAGTACACACTATAAGGCACCAGTACACACCATAAGGCACCAGTACATACCATAAGGCACCAGTACACACCATAAGACACCAGGACACACTATAAGGAACCAGTACACACCATAAGGCACCAGTACACACCGTAAGGCACCGGTACACACCATAAGGCACCAGTACACATCATAAGGAACCAGTACACACCATAAGTTACCAGTACACACTATAAGGCACCAGTTCACACCATAAGGCATCAGTATACACCATAAGGCATCAGTACACACCATAAGGTACCAGTACACACTATAAGGCACCAGTACACACTATAAGGCACCAGTGCACATCATAAGGTACCAGTACACAATATAAGGCACCAGTACACACCATAAGGTACCAGTACGCACCATAAGGCACCAGTACACACCATAAGGCACCAGTACACATCATAAGGTACCAGTACACACCATAAGGCATCAGTACACACTATAAGGTACCATTACACACCATAAGGCACCAGTATACACCATGAGGTACCAGCACACACCATAAGGCACCAGTACACACCATAAGGTACCAGTACACACCATAAGGCACCAGTACACATCATAACATGGGTTCATTACACACAGTACAGTACACCCATCATTACACACACATCATTACACACAGTTCAGTACACACATCATGGGGTCGTATCCTGGCCGGGGAGGATTTACTGGGCGTAATTCCTTAACTGCAGACTCTGTTTAACGCAACAGTAAAATGTACTTGGATGAAAAAACGATTCTTCACGGCAGGAAATCGTATTCCAGGAACCTGCCCGAAACGCTACGCGTACTAGTGGCCGTACAAGAATGTAACAACTCTTGTATATATCTCAAAAATCTCATAAGGCACCAGTATACACCATGAGGTACCAGTACACACCATAAGGCACCAGTACACACCACAAGGCACCAGTACACACCATAAGGTACCAGTACACACCATAAGGCACCAGAACACGCCATAAGGTACCAGTACATACCATAAGGCACTAGTACACAACACAAGGCACCAGTACACACCATAAGGCACCGGTACACACCATAAGGCACCAGCACCAGTACACACCATAAGGCACCAGTACACACCATAAGGCACCAGCACCAGTACACACCATAAGGCACCAGTACACACCATAAGGTACCAGTACACATCATAAGGCACCAGTACACACCATAAGGTACCAGTACACATCATAAGGCACCAGTACATACCATAAGGCACCAGTACACACCAGAAGGCACCAGTACACACCATAAGGCACCAGTACACACCATAAGGTACCAGTTTACACCTTAAGGTACAAGCACCAGTACACACCATAAGGCACCAGTACACATCATAAGGCACCAGTACACATCATAAGGTACCAGTACACACCATAAGGCACAGGGACACACGATAAGGCCCCAGTACACACTATAAAACACCAGTACACACCATAAGGCAGCAGTACACACCATAAGGCACCGGTACACACCATAAGGCACCAGTACACATCATAAGGTACCAGTACACATCATAAAGCACCAGTACACACCATAAAGCACCAGTACACACCATAAGGCACCAGTACACACCAAAAGGCACCAGTATACACCATAAGGCATCAATACACACTATAAGGTACCAATACACACTATAAGGCACCAGTACACACTATAAGGCACCAGTACACATCATAAATTTCCAGTACACAATATAAGGCACCAGTACACACCATAAGGTACCAGTACACACTATAAGGCACCAGTTTACACCATAAGGCACCAGTACACATCATAAGGCACCTATACACACCATAAGGCACCAGTTCACACTATAAGGCACCAGTACATACCATATGACACCAGTACTCACCATAAGACACCGGTACACACCATAAGGCCCCAGTACACACCATAAGGCACCAGTACATACCATAAGGCACCAGTACACACCATAAGGCACCAGCACACACTATAAGGATCCAGTACACAATATAAGGCACCAGTACACACCATAAGGCACCAGTACGCACCATAAGGCACCAGTACACACCATAAGGCACCAGTATACACCATAAGGCATCAGTACACACCATAAGGTACCAGTACACACTATAAGGCACCAGAACACACTATAAGGCACCAGTACACATCATAAGGTACCAGTACACAATATAAGGCACCAGTACACACCAGAAGGTACCAGTACACACCAAAAGGCAACAGTTTACGCCATAAAGCACCAGTACACATCATAAGGCACCTATATATACCATAAGGTACCAGTTCACACAATAAGGCACCAGTATATACCATAAGGCACCAGTAAACACCATAAGACACCAGTACACACCATAAGGCCCCAGTACACACCATATGGCACCAGTACATACCATAAGGCACCAGTACACATTATAAGGCACCAGCATACACTATAAGGCACCAGTACACACCATAAAGCACCAGTACACACCATAAGGCATCAGTACACACCATAAGGCACCAGTACACACCATAAGGCACCAGTATACACCATAAGGCATCAGTACACACCATGAGGTACCAGTACACACTATAAGGCACCAGTACACACTTTAAGGCACCAGTACACATCATAAGGTACCAGTACACAATATAAGGCACCAGTACACACCATAAGGTACAAGTACACACCATAAGGCACCAGTAAACACCATAAGGCACCAGTGCACATCATAAGGTACCAGTATACACCATACGGCATCAGTACACACCATAATGCACAAGTACGCACCATAAGGCACCAGTACACACCATAAGGTACCATTACACACCATAAGGCACCAGTATACACCATGAGGTACCAGTACACATTATACGGCACCAGTAGACACCATAAGGCACCAGTACACACCATAAGGTACCAGTACACATCATAACATGGGTTCATTACACACAGTACAGTACACACATCATTACACACACATCATTACACACAGTTCAGTACACACATCATGGGTTCGTATCATGGCCGGGGAGGATTTACTGGGCGCAATTCCTTACCTGCAGTCTCTGTTTAACGCAACAGTAAAATGTGTACTTGGATGAAGAAACGATTCTTCGCGGCAGGGGATCGTATTCCAGGGACCTGCCCGAAACGCTACGCGTACTAGTGGCAGTACAAGAATGTAACAATTCTTGTAATCTCAAAAATCTCATAAGGCACCAGTATACACCATGAGGTACCAGTACACACCATAAGGCACCCTTACACACCACAAGGCACCAGTACACACCATAAGGCACCAATACACACCAAAAGGCACCAGTTCACGCCAGAAAGCACCAGTACACACCATAAGGCACCAGTACACACCATAAGGCACCAGTACACGCCATAAGGCACCAGTACACACCATAAGGCACTAGTACACACCATAAGGCACCAGTACACACTATAAGGCACCGGTACACACCATAAGGCACCAGTTTACACCATAAGGCACCACCACCAGTACACACCATAAGGCACCAGGACACACCATAAGGCACCAGTTTACACCATTAGGC
Source organism: Procambarus clarkii (assembly GCF_040958095.1). NCBI lineage: Eukaryota > Metazoa > Arthropoda > Malacostraca > Decapoda > Cambaridae > Procambarus > Procambarus clarkii. Next base: position 19,698,942 of record NC_091199.1, on the reverse strand, counting down.
ACCAGCACCAGTACACACCATAAGGCACCAGTACACACCATAAGGCACCGGTTAACACCATAAGGCACCAGCACCAGTACACACCATAAAGCACCAGCACCAGTACACACCATAAGGCACCAGTTTACACCATATGGCACCAGCACCAGTACACACCATTAGGCACCAGTACACACCCAAGGTACCAGAACACATCATAAGGCACCAGTACATACCATAAGGTACCAGTAAACACTATAAGGCACCAGTACATACCATAAGGCACCAGTACACACCATAAGGCACCAGTACACACCATAAGGCCCCAGTACACACCATAAGGCACCAGTACACCATAAGGCAACAGTACACACCATAAGGCACCAGTACACACCATAAGGGACCAGTTTGCACCATAAGGTACCAGCACCAGTACACACCATAAGGCACCAGTACACATCATAAGGCACCAGTACACATCATAAGGTACCAGTACACACCATAAGGCACCAGTACACACCATAAGGCCCCAGTACACACCATAAGGCACCTGTACATACCATAAGGCACCAGTACACACCATAAGGCACCAGTACACACTATAAGGCACCAGTACACACTATAAGGCACCAGTACACACCATAAGGCCCCGGTACACACCATAAGGCACCAGTACACATCATAAGATACCAGTACACACCATAAGGCACCAGTACACACCATAAGGCACCAGTACACACCATAAGGCACCAGTTTACACCATTAGGCACCAGCACCAGTACACACCATAAGGCACCAGTACACACCATAAGGCACCAGTACACGCCATAAGGCACGAGTACACACCATAAGGCACCAGTACACACCATAAGGCACCAGTACACACCATAAGGCACCGGTACACACCATAAGGCACCAGTACACACCATAAGGCACTAGTTTACACCATTAGGCACCAGCACCAGTACACACCATAAGGCACCAGTACACACCATAAGGCACCAGTACACACCATAAGGCACCAGTTTACACCATAAGGCACCAGCACCAGTACACACCATTAGGCACTAGTTTACACTATTAGGCACCAGCACCAGTACACACCATAAGGCACCAGCACCAGTACACACCATAAGGCACTAGTTTACAACATTAGGCACCAGCACCAGTACACACCATAAGGCACCAGTACACACCATAAGGCACAAGTACACACCATAAGGTACCAGTACACATCATAACATGGGTTCATTACACACCGTACAGTACACCCATCATTACACACACATCATTACACACTGTTCAGTACACCCATCATGGGGTCGTATCCTGGCCGGGGAGGATTTACTGGGCGGAATTCCTTAACTGCAGCCTCTGTTTAACGCAACAGTAAAATATGTACTTGGATGAAAAAACGATTCTTCGCGGCAGGGGATCGTATTCCAGGGACCTGCCCGAAACGCTACGCGTACTAGTGGCCGAACAAGAATGTAACAACTCTTGTATATATCTCAAAAATCTCATAAGGCACCAGTACACACCATAAGGCACCAGTACATACCATAAGGCACCAGTACACACCATAAGGCACCAGTACATACCATAAGGCACCAGTACACACCATAAGGCACCAGTACACACCATAAGGCACCAGTTTACACCATAAAGTACCAGCACCAGTACACACCATAAGGCACCAATACACATCATAAGGCACCAGTACTACATCATAAGGTACCAGTACACACCATAAGGCACAGGTACACACGATAAGGCCCCAGTACACACTATAAGGCACCAGTACACACCATAAGGCACCAGTACACACCATAAGGCACCGGTACACACCATAAGGCACCAGTACACATCATAGGGTACCAGTACACACCATAAGGCACCAGTACACAACATAAGGCACCAGTACACACCATAAGGCACCAGTACACACCATAAGGCACCAGTATACACTATAAGGCATCAATACACACTATAAGGTACCAGTACACACTATAAGGCACCGGTACACACTACAAGGCACCAGTACACATCATAAGGTTCCAGTACACAATATAAGGCACCAGTACACACCATAAGGTACCAGTACACACCATAAGGCACCAGTACACACTATAAGGCACAAGTACACATCATAAGGTACCAGTACACACCATAAGGCACCAGTTTACACCATAAGGCACCAGTACACATCATAAGGCACCTATACACACCATAAGGCACCAGTTCACACCATAAGGCACCAGTACATACCATAAGGCACCATTATACACCATAAGACACCAGTACACACAATAAGGCACCAGTACACACCATAAGGCACCAGTACATACCATAAGGAACCAGTACACACAATAAGGCACCAGCACACACTATAAGGCACCAGTACACACCATAAGGCACCAGTATACACCATAAGGCATCAGTACACACCATAAGGTACCAGTACACACTATAAGGCACCAGTACACACTATAAGGCACCAGTACACATCATAAGGTACCAGTACACAATATAAGGCACCAGTACACACCATAAGGTACCAGTACACACCATAAGGCACCAATATACATCATAAGGCACCAGTACACATCATAAGGTACCAGTATACACCATAAGGCATAAGTACACACTATAAGGCACCAGTACACACCATAAGGCACCAGTACACACCATAAGGTACCATTACACACCATAAGGCACCAGTATACACCATGAGGTACCAGTACACACTATAAGGCACCAGTAGACACCATAAGGCACCAGTACACACCATAAGGTAAAGGTACACATCATAACATGGGTTCATTACAAACAGTACAGTATACACATCATTACACACACATCATTACACACAGTTCAGTACACACATCATGGGTTCGTATCCTGGCCGGGGAGGATTTACTGGGCGCATTTCTTTAACTGCAGCCTCTGTCTAACGCAACAGTAAAATTTGTACTTGGATGAAAAAACGATTCTTCGCGGCAGGGGATCGTATTCCAGGGACCTGAACCGAAACGCTACGCGTACTAGTGGCCGTACAATAATGTAACAACTCTTGTAATCTCAAAAATCTCATAAGGCACCAGTATACACCATGAGGTACCAGTACACACCATAAGGCACCAGTACACACCATAAGGCCCCAGTACACACCATTAGGCACCTGTACATACCATAAGGCACCAGTACACACCATAAGGCACCAGTACACACTATAAGGCACCAGTACACACTATAAGGCACCAGTACACACCATAAGGCACCGGCTCACACCATGAGGCACCAGTACACATCATAAGATACCAGTACACACCATAAGGCACCAGTACACACCATAAGGCACCAGTACACACCATAAGGCACCAGTTTACACCATTAGGCACCAGCACCAGTACACACTATGAGGCACCAGTACACACCATAAGGCACCAGTACACGCCATAAGGCACGAGTACACACCATAAGGCACTAGTACACACCTACACACCATAAGGCACCAGTACACACCATAAGGCACCGGTACACACCATAAGGTACCAGTATACACCATAAGGCACCAGCACCAGAACACACCATAAGGCACCAGTACTCACCATAAGGCACTAGTTTACACCATTAGGCACCAGCACCAGTACACACCATAAGGCACCAGTACACACCATAAGGCACCAGTTTACACCATAAGGCACCGGCACCAGTACACACCATAAGGCACTAGTTTACACTATTAGGCACCAGCACCAGTACACACCATAAGGCACCAGCACCAGTACACACCATAAGGCACTAGTTTACAACATTAGGCACCAGCACCAGTACACACCATAAGGCACCAGTACACACCATAATGTAACAAACTAGGCTGTTGTAAGAATTATTCCAGAAGGTTCCAGAAGTTCGAGTAGGGACCTGACCTCTCAACAACGCCCAGTCCCCTGGGAATTAGCAGGTCTGAGTCACAAATGGCGGGCATCTTTGTTCATAGCTGCGTATAATGAACCATCCTATAGTATTCAGTAATTTAGAGAAAATTAGCCTTTATACATTTTGCATTAAAATTGTATTGTATAATAGTACTGGATACAATATCAAGAGTATTCTAATTATTGAGTTTAAGTCACCATCAGTGACGTCACGAATCAGATCTAACTTTTAAGGCGGAGTGACCGGCGGTCATAGGTCAGCAGGGTTGACATGTCTAGTATTTCTCAAAGTTCAATTAACCATTTTGGGGATCGGAAACAGCTCTGCCGTTAGATGTTTGTAATTTAATTCAGTAAAATAATTCAACCAGTCTGGATCAATTCAGTATAAACAGAGGATAATTGTTATAACTTAACCTTGCTAAAGTAACTGGGTAAGCGATGCGGAACAATACAATGTTCTAGTCTGGGCGAGATCAGACGAGGACAGATCAGTGTGAATACGGGAGCAGCTGGGAGAGGTCAAACATCTTACCTCTCCCCAAGACCAGCCCAACACCCAGAGCTGGTCGCCCAAGGTATAGTTGCTATGGTTATGTATAGAAATAGTCTCATTTGCCATTCAGGTCAAGTAGGGAGTGTTAAAGTGACAGGGAGTGAACATATTTAGATTTTTGTTTTAGTTTTCTTTTAATAAATTAAATTGTTATTAATTTGCATTTTATTGTTTCCATTTGGTTATGTGTATACTTGTCCTGGTCACGTGGTCCACACGAGGCAGAGTTGGATTGGGCGCCGATTCTAACATCGAATCATTCCCGTGTAATTAATTCCACACTCAAGTTTCCGAGGTTATAAACTACTAGTGGGGATCAAGCCCCAAGGTTGATTAATTAGCGTGATCGATCCAGACCTCGATCATTGCTCTGTGTTACTGGTCTGGTGGTGGCAGCAGAGGTGACTCTAGGGTTTTGCTCAGAGCTTAGGTCACGTCATACTGGGTGTAGAATCCTAAGTCGGTCAATCGTCTTAGGACCACGTGGCGTGGAGTTGGCTTTGGTAAAAGTTTTGGAGTCCCTTGGTAGAGAATAAAAAGTAAGAATACGGGTAGAGGGAGTAGAGGTAGAGAAGAAGTAGAAGGAGGGACCTAAACCCGTGTTACAATGGTGCACAGCGGTGGTTTCAACAATTTTGTTTGAAATTGTTGAAAGGCTCACGCGTCTAGCCGTTCGAACACGTGCGCGGATGCTAAGGAGACAGCCACGGGTCAGGATTAGCAGTGCGCCCCACAAGTGCGTTTGAGTGGGGATTGGCGAATCTTGAGTCATGCGGGCTGATATGATTAAGGTTTAGTTAGTAAGATTAGGCTGTTAAAATAGATTTATTGAAAAGGAGACCGCTCCGAGTTGATTGGACTGGGTACCATACTCGACCCATTGCAATTAATTCAGAGGTGTTGGGAGCCACCATACTCTCAACAGCAGTTCCTTGAGGGCTGTCGGGGGCGGATATATCTGTGGGACGCCAGTAGATAGTCCGAGGGCGTTATTAGACGACCCAAAACGCTAGGAAAAACGTAATCCGTGAAGGGCGTTGCGGCCTCCGAGGGACGGACTAGTAACCTACCTAGCAGCGATTCAACAACTAAGTGATCGCACACTTAGTGGAGGTTGAGTCGTCCCTAGTCATAATTGTTGCTGAAAGCTGCGTGTCGCTCTGTTGGAACCTAGAGGGTGTGGCCCCTAGGCTAGGTGTGGTACGGCGAGCCGGTAGGAACAATTATAAGATTAAGTCGAGTGCATTTTTGAATTAAGTATACTTAAATTTATAAAGTAATTTCCGTTTATTTTCGTTGTTCTAGAAGTTAATTTTTTCCCCTAAATTCAATCCCCGGTTAAAATTTTTTCCAAGTGTTTAGCATTTTCTTGCATATTAGGCTAAGTGCGTACGTTAAGTTTTGTTATTCTCTGTTGTATTAGTCTAAGTCAGAGGCGTTGTTGCTAGAGTGTAGTTAATCCTCTGGACTTGGGGCTATGTGTCGGTCACGATAGATAAGTGAAGGAGTTTAAGGGATAGTAAAGTTGCGTGTAAATGTTATTTGTCCGTGGAATACTTCTAAGTATTTTGGGATAAGTTTTCGGCTAAGTCAATGTCGGAAAGTCGTTAACTGTAATTAATTTGTATTCGTGGGTCATGTGTATGATCTGGGTATCATTACGATTCCCCAGTCGATGCGCGTGATATTTTCTAGTTGTTACCAGTAAGACGGTAAAATTGTGTTTGTAGACTTAGAATTCTGTTTTCAGTAGAAACGTAGGTGGAAAATTTTCTAAGTCCAGCTGGGCTAGAATCTGACTTTTTGGCGGAAATTCTAATTTTCAGGTTTCGTGTATATCCTAGGGTCAGTATTACTCTCTAGTGCGCGCAAGGGACGTAATTCTGTTCGTAAAGCATTAAACAGTGATAATTACATTTTTGCCGAATTTAGTTATTTTTCGAGAAAATCGTGTTGTAATTTTGTCAGAGTCCATTTGAGGTGAAAATCTCGGATTTTGACGAAAATTCGAATTAGTGAGTGTTGAAACCGCCCGAAGTGTCAGTATTGTTCTGCATACAACGTCAGTAGTAAATAATAACGTATTTATATCTGGGAACGAGAAACCCAAATTTTTGTGAATTAAAGGAGTTTTGTGATATTTGGGGTGATAGAATATTTTTCCCTCGGAGTCAGGAAAATTGGCAGAGTCCAGCAATTGAGTAAAAACGCAGTTTTTTGATAAAAAGTTAATTTTGGTAAGCAAATATAGGTCCTGGGTGTCTATATTAATCGCTAGAGCGATTTACTAACGTAAAACTAGTTATTTTCCTTCAGAACAAAGATTTTGATTTTTCAGCGTTTAAGCGAAAAAGCGCGGGACTTAGTTTTTTTTTTCAGCGCAGCTGGTCCCGCTCCATCAGTCATCAGGGGCCACGCTGCTCACTTCAAGCGCGTTTAGTATTCAAGTACAGTAAATATTCTTTATTAATCCATCACGAGTGCTGCGCGTTAGTTGCGTTATCATTTAAATTGTTTTATATAAATTAGATTCCTTAATTTTTTTTAACGTAAAGGACTTAGGTTTCAGCAATAGAACTGCGGGATATTTCACGGTCAGACACGAGTGCGGGGCAGACACTCATTCATTGGATTCACTCCAGCGATTCTCTCGATAAATCGTTGTATTTCCTATTTTGGGAATTTAGTAGTTTTCTCTTAGAATAGAGTTGTGATTTTTTTTATTTGTGTAAGATCACGGTTGTAGTGAGTCCGGGTCGAGGGTGTACTAAAGGGTAGTTTAGAAGAGACGTGGCACACCAGGAATCACAGAAAATGTTTAACCCAGATAATGACCAGTCAGTGGGGACCAGTGGGAGTGGAAGTGGAAGTGTAGAGGACAGCACCTCTTCCGACACCACTGGGGACCACCTAGGTACACCTCATCCGTCACTACAACAACCCCAACCCCATCCTCAATTCCCATACCAACCCCATCCTCAGTTCCCATACCAACCCTTCCCCCAACCCCAGGCCACTCCATACCCATTCCAACCCCAGGCCACCCCATACCCATACCCATTCCAACCCCAGGCCACCCCATACCCATTCCAACCCCAGGCCACCCCATACCCATACCCATTCCAACCCCAGGCCACCCCATACCCATACCCATACCCATTCCAGCCCCAGGCCACCCCATACCCACCCCAACCTCAATCCACACCCCAGCCTGAGGTCACCCACACCATACCTCAACCCCAACCTCCATCCACACCCCAACCCGAGGCCACCCACACCATACCTCAACCCCAACCTCCATCCACACCCCAACCCGAGGCCACCCACACCATACCTCAACCCCAACCCCAGGCCGCCACAGCCTTAGACAGGCAGATGCGCACGGAGACGCCGGGCACTCAGTTGTCGCCATACGTAGAGGCGTTAAGTAAAGGCGAGGGAGCCGAGCCGAGTCACTGTGGCGCGGGTTCATCAGGCGGGAAGCAGCCCTCAGCTGCAAGTTCGAGCCACCCTGCGCGGGGTAACAGAGATCCGCGGAGGTGTTACTCCTGCTGGAAGCGCGGGCACATACAGAGGGACTGTAAAGTCACTATTACGAGAGCATGAAAGCAGTCTCCTAGTGATGGTAGGCCTACTTTTGAGGTGAAAGTGGAAGGTGTGAGATTGACAGCTTTTGTTGATACAGGAAGCCAGGCAACAGTAATTAAAAAGTCAGCCTTCAGCAATTTTAAGTATGCACGTCTTCAACGTTGCGCAAAGACATTAACAGCGGTCAATGGGGAAAAGATTGAGATCGTAGGTCAAGGTATAGTTAATTTTGAGATTGATGGGGCATTGCAGCCTCACACATGTACGATCGTAGAGAACCTTGATTTTCCTGGTCACATCTTAATGGGAACTGATTTTCTGTCGCGATTTGATTATTCCTTGTCTGCTCAAAAAGGGGCTAGGAACTGCAGGTTGCAGTTGGGACAGACTTCCTACCCAGTGGAGATGATCGACCATCCCCCGGTTGTAGCTTCAATTAAGAGGAAGCTGAAATATAATGCGCACTATCCAAAATTGATCTTTAAGTCTCTTCCAGACACAGTTAAGAGGTCATGCGCATTGCATGCATTGACCAAACAGAGTTGCCCACCACATTCTGTTAAATTTATTAAAGTAGCCGTGGGACGTCACATCCAACCAGGTACCACCCTTCAGGTGGCTGGGAGATGTGATAGTTTATTAATTCCTCATCACTTAGTTGTAGTGCTCGATAAAGGTGCACTCATTCCAGTTGTCAATCTTTCACATAAGACTTTTCGCTTCAGGGCAGGTGATAGGGTATCTCAGGGAACCATGGTGGAGGACACAGAAATCTTTCACCATGAGTCAGCTGAGACGCCAGCCGTCACTGCACAATGTAGTGCACTGAATATGTTGAAAACTAAAACACCATCCAAAGTACAATACGAAACGAGAAATGTTGCACAGAATGTAGAGGAAATAGAAAAATTAATTTCAGCACTTGATTTGCAACATGTTACACAGGCGGATAGGAAGGCACTGAGAGGAGTTTTACGAAAATTCCCGAAATTGTTTGCGACAGAGGATGACCAGATTGGTCTCCTTGATAAGATCGAGCACACCATTCCAACTGGTGATCATTTGCCTGTGTACACGAGACAGTGGAGGTTGCCGGAACAGGCAAAGAACATTATCAGGGAGGAGTGCCAGAAAATGTTGAGACAGGGCGTGATAGAGCCTAGTACGTCACCGTGGCTCTCTCCTGTTGTGCTAGTTCGGAAACCGGACGGTAGTTATCGTTTCTGTGTTGACTACCGGAAGGTGAACGAACTAACTAAGGGTGATGTGTATCCGTTGCCCCGAATACAGGAGATAATAGATCAATTTGGTGCTGCTAAGTATTTCTCAACTCTTGACGCAAAATCGGCGTATTGGGCGATTCCGGTGGCAGAACAAGATAGGGAAAAACAGCATTCTCGGATGGTAGGCACACTTATCAATTCCGTAGGATGCCGTTTGGTTTGAAGACAGCGCCTTCGTCGTTTCAGAGGGCCATCAACTTTATCCTTAGTCCGGTACTGGGTAGGCATTCTTTAGCGTACCTGGATGATGTTGTGATATATTCCAGGACGTTTGAGGAACACCTACAGGACTTGACTGAGACTTTGAAGTTGTTAGATCAGGCAGGTTTCAGGCTGAATGTTCAGAAGTGCACCCTGGCGGCTCAGAAATTCAAATTTCTGGGGTTCCAGGTGTGCCCGGACGGTATCCGACCTGACCCAGATTCTTGCCGCGCCATTGCTGACATGCCTACTCCAAGGACAGCAAAGGACGTGCGTAGGTTTTTGGGGGCGGCCGGATATTTTCGTCGTCATATTGAAGGTTTCGCGGGCATTTCAGCACCCCTGACTGATCTGACAAAGAAAAATGCGAAGTTTGTGTGGAAATCTGAACATGACGAGGCCTATCGCAAACTGAAAGACCAACTAATCACGACACCGGTATTGGCTATTCCTGATTTTGAGAAAGAGTGGGAAGTGCACACTGACGCCAGCGGTATAGCTATTGGCGGGTGCTTAATTCAGCGAGACGCAGATAATTTACCCCATCCAGTAGCCTATTTCAGTAGGAAGGTCAAAGGACCTGAAGTTCGTTATTCAGCTACGGATCGGGAGGCACTGGCAGTAGTAGAATCAGTTAGGTATTTCGAGCCTTACCTATTTCAGCGGCATTTTGTAATCTACACAGACCATCGAGCATTAACACACATATTTAAAAAGCGAACGAAATGCCCACGAATGTCACGCTGGTCTCACGAACTTTCGGCCCACTCATTCCAGATCTGGTACAAGCCTGGTCCAGCACATGTTGTGCCAGATACGCTAAGTAGAAATATAGCGGCAATGCAGATTAATGAAAATATTGAAACCATTCCATCGGATAAAATGAGAGAATACCAGATGAACGAGCCGAGATGGAAAGAGATTATTGAGTATTTAGAGGGAGGAAAATAGCCGAAAAAGAAAAAGAGTTTACCTATACATGATTTTGAGATGAAACAGGGCGTCCTGTATTATGTTAATAGCCAGAATGATAGGGCAGTATTTCAGCTAGTTATTCCGGACGCGTTGCGGTCATCAGCGTTAAAGCTTGCGCATGCTTCAAAAATTGCAGGGCATCCGGGGATCTTTAAAACGCACTTAAAAGCAAAGTCTCTATTTTATTTTCCAGGATTACTTTCTGAGGTAATCAATTTCGTGAAGTCGTGCCCTCGTTGCCAGAGGAGGAAAGGTACCCTTAAGGTACAAGCCCCACTTCAGGAATTCCCTGAAATTCGTGAACCGTTAGATCGTGTGGGGGCCGATTTGATTGATTTACACCACAGTCATTCAGGTAACAGATACGTGTTGGTGCTAGTTGACCATCTGTCTAGATACACTACACTAGTTGCATTGCCTCAGAAGGATTCTCGTACGGTTGCAGATGCGTTCTTGCGTAGGTTCGTTACTGTATTCGGACCTCCTAAAGTTTTAGTCTCTGACCGGGGTCAAGAATTCAATGGGAATATATTTAGAGAAGTTTGTAAGATTTTAGAGACAACTTCGGCTTTTACAACGGCCTACCACCCACAAGCAAACGGAATGACGGAACGGACTAATCGTTCAGTCAAGGATATGCTTGCAATCCTTGCTGAACATGATGCAAACACCTGGGATGAACACCTACCCTATGTTCAGTTCGCCTTGAATACTGCCATCCACCAATCAATCAACACCCAACCACTTCATTTGTTTACTGGTAATTCATGCAATTTCCCCTCAGGTCTGCTTAACAGACATAATGTTGCATACGGGGAGGACTATCCTTCAGAGGTCCTTGGAAAAATGAGAAATGCATGGAATATTGCAGCTGAAGCGTCCAAGAAGGCACGGACTCGGTATGCTCATTTTTATGACAAGAAAGTGCGCCCTCTTGAGTTGAAGGAAGGAAGCCTCGTATTGAGAGTGAATGAGGCTGCGCCCGCCAATCAGAGCAGGAAACTAGCTCCGAGGTGGCGAGGACCATATAGAGTAATTAAAAGGGCGGGGCCAGTTAATCTTGTTATAAAGGGAGTGTTCGAGGACCAGGTGGAAAGGACAATTCATGTAAATAAATTGAAACATTATCATGCTAGAGAGGAATTAGAACTGCCTTCAGCGGGGCTAGTTCCTGACTCAGCAGTGCTGACTCATGGCTTCACCGACGAGTCAGAAGATGAGGATGACCCTCTGTCATCGCTCATCAGTAGTCAGGTGCAGTCTCGCCACCCTATGGTGACGAGATCTCGCGCTGTACAGTAAAGTAACTTCCTTAGTTAGTATAATTTAGTATTGATTAGATTTTCCTGTAAAGGCAATGAGATGTACTATGTCTATACTTGACTCAGGTAGCAACTTTTACCGTGCTCTGGGGTTCCACCTCCACCAAACCCAGAGTATATCTATGCTTCCGCTGTGTTGTGTCTGTCTGTTCCCAGGTCTGATTGGTACACCGACCCAGTTGTTCCAGCCACACGTGAACCCTTGTCTGTAAAGACCGAGGGGGGAGGCACGTTACACAAAGCCCTCCCCCCACTAGACCCAGTAACCCATACATCAGTTACTTTGGGGATGAGTGACTGTCCAAGAGTCACCCGGCCGACGCCTCACGTCACTAACGAGGTTGTCAGGGCCAGCGAGCTGTCCACATTATAGCAGTCACCGGAGGTGCCATACAACGCCGGGGTAGCTGTCTCGAGATCACCAATACCCACCTGCTGCGTCATCAAGACTGCAGCCATTCCAGCAGTGTTGGAGGAGAGGTCAAGAAATGGAAAGCACGTAGCAGTACTCAAGAATTTCGCCGGAAGATTAATGATTACGTCATCTGAAGTAACAAGAAAGCGGAAGTAAGGCGGTCACAGGTGGAAGGCACAGTTTCCCTACAGAGTACCGGGACTCGCCAATAGAAGGTCGCAAAATTGTCTCCTTTGGCCTAAAGTCGGCGGTACGAGGGTATACACAGTTGGTGTTTACGGCCTAGTAACCTGGTGACATCAAGAAACGCCTGAGATGACGTGAGCAATGATGGAAGACGAGATTCACCTGTTCTGCAAACAAGCAACCCGCCTCTACGACCTTCTGACACCACTCCTGCTAAGAGACACCGTTGGTACATCCAGTCCTGCTCTGCTGTGGTCATCTGCGACGTTAAGTTTAACATCAAGACTGTTGTGTGAATTGGGATTGATACGAAGGCGTGTGGACTGTCGAGAGCAAGATTAATGGCCGAAGTAACAGTATTCTACAGCTGTCACTTGGCACTCCGCTCTACTACACTCTGTCGTCATTCAGGAGTACTGGATGGGAGTACAAGAGGACCAGGTATTGATGTCTACACATGAGAAGAAGCAAGATCGACACCGTCATCGTCAGCGACTACATTCAGCATCCAGCAGCATCGATTTTTTTTTCTCGTTTACTCAATATGAACAATTGATACAAAACAACAAAGTTGGCTCTGAACATCTGTGTAAAGAACATCTGGACACTTGTTTAAATGTTGAAAAACAGATTTAGAATCAATACTTTATAAATGTTGAAAAACAGATTTAAAATAATTCTGGTATAATATATGAATTTTACTCTATAAATTGGTCAGTAATCAAAATCGAAGCCCCTGTGTAATTGTCTCAGCCCAGAACAAACGGTTATGGAAAATTATGTTGTGCTATTTTTTTCAGAATGTTTGAACACAGGAGAGGCGGACCAATATAAACATTGACACTTCTAGTGAGTGAGAACACTTGGCTGTACAGTCAGCTGAAACCTGTGATATAGTATAGGAATTTTTATTTTTTATTTTTTAGATACATGTAATAAACGTTAGGTGTGTTCCTTAAAATGTCAAGGTTGACATTGATGGGGAGTGGTTAGTACACGGATGTGTACCTGATAGTTCCGTAGTACGCTCCCGGATGACTGAAAGTTCAGTCTGATGATATAACTTTAATGTTTGGTTGAGCACGGTGTGGCCGGCTCTAGAGGACACATGAACTTGGCTAGGGAAGAGCCAAGAGAGTTTAATAGCTAGTTTTTGATGGTAGAGTAGGGACATGTTATTTAGCTATGTCAGTAAGGATAGGATGTATGTTTCTTGATGTTAGAGGATTGCTGTCAGTTGACAGCTGAGAAATTTATGAAATATGAACATGTTTATTATGATGTTGGACTATTATTTGTCAAATTTTATTTGTTAGGTTAGCTTTTGTTTGTGGCATGAGTTGAATTGTGGGTTTGGATACTAAACCTCGTGAATTTTAACAAATTAACAAGGTTTACTAAGTGCTTGTGCGGGGGGGGGTTGTAACAAACTAGGCTGTTGTAAGAATTATTCCAGAAGGTTCCAGAAGTTCGAGTAGGGACCTGACCTCTCAACAACGCCCAGTCCCCTGGGAATTAGCAGGTCTGAGTCACAAATGGCGGGCATCTTTGTTCATAGCTGCGTATAATGAACCATCCTATAGTATTCAGTAATTTAGAGAAAATTAGCCTTTATACATTTTGCATTAAAATTGTATTGTATAATAGTACTGGATACAATATCAAGAGTATTCTAATTATTGAGTTTAAGTCACCATCAGTGACGTCACGAATCAGATCTAACTTTTAAGGCGGAGTGACCGGCGGTCATAGGTCAGCAGGGTTGACATGTCTAGTATTTCTCAAAGTTCAATTAACCATTTTGGGGATCGGAAACAGCTCTGCCGTTAGATGTTTGTAATTTAATTCAGTAAAATAATTCAACCAGTCTGGATCAATTCAGTATAAACAGAGGATAATTGTTATAACTTAACCTTGCTAAAGTAACTGGGTAAGCGATGCGGAACAATACAATGTTCTAGTCTGGGCGAGATCAGACGAGGACAGATCAGTGTGAATACGGGAGCAGCTGGGAGAGGTCAAACATCTTACCTCTCCCCAAGACCAGCCCAACACCCAGAGCTGGTCGCCCAAGGTATAGTTGCTATGGTTATGTATAGAAATAGTCTCATTTGCCATTCAGGTCAAGTAGGGAGTGTTAAAGTGACAGGGAGTGAACATATTTAGATTTTTGTTTTAGTTTTCTTTTAATAAATTAAATTGTTATTAATTTGCATTTTATTGTTTCCATTTGGTTATGTGTATACTTGTCCTGGTCACGTGGTCCACACGAGGCAGAGTTGGATTGGGCGCCGATTCTAACATCGAATCATTCCCGTGTAATTAATTCCACACTCAAGTTTCCGAGGTTATAAACTACTAGTGGGGATCAAGCCCCAAGGTTGATTAATTAGCGTGATCGATCCAGACCTCGATCATTGCTCTGTGTTACTGGTCTGGTGGTGGCAGCAGAGGTGACTCTAGGGTTTTGCTCAGAGCTTAGGTCACGTCATACTGGGTGTAGAATCCTAAGTCGGTCAATCGTCTTAGGACCACGTGGCGTGGAGTTGGCTTTGGTAAAAGTTTTGGAGTCCCTTGGTAGAGAATAAAAAGTAAGAATACGGGTAGAGGGAGTAGAGGTAGAGAAGAAGTAGAAGGAGGGACCCAAACCCGTGTTACAATAAGGCACCAGTACACACCATAAGGTACCAGTACACATCATAACATGGGTTCATTACACACAGTACAGTACACCCATCATTACACACACATCATTACACACTGTTCAGTACACCCATCATGGGGTCGTATCCTGGCCGGGGAGGATTTACTGGGCGCAATTCCTTAACTGCAGCCTCTGTTTAACGCAACAGTAAAATATGTACTTGGATGAAAAAACGATTCTTCGCGGCAGGGGATCGTATTCCAGGGACCTGCCCGAAACGCTACGCGTACTAGTGGCCGTACAAGAATGTAACAACTCTTGTATATATCTCAAAAATCTCATAAGGCACCAGTACACACCATAAGGCACCAGTACATACCATAAGGCACCAGTACACACCATAAGGCACCAGTACATACCATAAGGCACCAGTACACACCATAAGGCACCAGTACACACCATAAGGCACCAGTACACACCATAAGGCACCAGTACACACCATTAGGCACCAGTACACACCATAAGGCACCAGTTTACACCATAAAGTACCAGCACCAGTACACACCATAAGGCACCAATACACATCATAAGGCACCAGTACTTCATCATAAGGTACCAGTACACACCATAAGGCACAGGTACACACGATAAGGCCCCAGTACACACTATAAGGTACCAGAACACACCATAAGGCACCGGTACACACCATAAGGCACCAGTACACATCATAGGGTACCAGTACACACCATAAGGCACCAGTACACAACATAAGGCACCAGTACACACCATAAGGCACCAGTACACAACATAAGGCACCAGTACACACCATAAGGCATCAATACACACTATAAGGTACCAGTACACACTATAAGGCACCGGTACACACTACAAGGCACCAGTACACATCATAAGGTTCCAGTACACAATATAAGGCACCAGTACACACCATAAGGTACAAGTACACACCATAAGGAACCAGTACACACTATAAGGCACAAGTACACATCATAAGGTACCAGTACACACAATAAGGCACCAGTACACTCCATAAGGCACCAGAACATACCATATGGAACCAGTACACACAATAAGGCACAAGCACACACTATAAGGCACCAGTACACACCATAAGGCACCAGTATACACCATAAGGCATCAGTACACACCATAAGGTACCAGTACACACTATAAGGCACCAGTACACACTATAAGGCACCAGTACACATCATAAGGTACCAGTACACAATATAAGGCACCAGTACACACCATAAGGTACCAGTACACACCATAAGGCACCAATATACATCATAAGGCACCAGTACACATCATAAGGTACCAGTATACACCATAAGGCATAAGTACACACTATAAGGCACCAGTAGACACCATAAGGCACCAGTACACACCATAAGGTAAAGGTACACATCATAACATGGGTTCATTACACACAGTACAGTATACACATCATTACATACACATCATTACACACAGTTCAGTACACACATCATGGGTTCGTATCCTGGCCGGGGAGGATTTACTGGGCGCATTTCTTTAACTGCAGCCTCTGTTTAATGCAACAGTAAAATTTGTACTTGGATGAAAAAACGATTCTTCGCGGCAGGGGATCGTATTCCAGGGACCTGAACCGAAACGCTACGCGTACTAGTGGCCGTACAAGAATGTAACAACTCTTGTAATCTCAAAAATCTCATAAGGCACCAGTATTCACCATGAGGTACCAGTACACACCATAAGGCACCCTTACACACCACAAGGCACCAGTACACACCATAAGGTACCAGTACACATCATAAGGCATCAGTACACACCATAAGGCACCAATACGCACCATAAGGCACCAGTACACGCTATAAAGCACCAGTACATACCATAAGGCACGAGTACACACCATAAGGCACCAGTACACGCTATAAGGCACCAGTACACACCATAAGGCACTAGCACACACCATAAGGCACCAGTACACACCATAAGGCACCGGTACACACCATAAGGCACCAGTTTACACCATCAGGCACCAGTACACACCATAAGGCACCAGTACACACCATAAGGCACCAGTTTACACCATAAGGCACCAGCACCAGTACACACCATAAGGCACCAGTTTACACCATAAGGTACCAGTACACATCATAAGGCACCAGTACACACCATAAGGTACCAGTACACATCATAAGGCACCAGTACATACCATAAGGCACCAGTACACACCAAAAGGCACCAGTACATACCATAAGATACCAGTACACACTATAAGGCACCAGTACATACCATAAGGCACCAGTACATACCATAAGGCACCAGTACACACCATAAGGCCCCAATACACACCATAAGGCACCAGTACACACCATAAGGGACCAGTTTGCACCATAAGGTACCAGTACCAGTACACACCATAAGGCACCAGTACACATCATAAGGCACCAGTACGCATCATAAGGTACCAGTACACACCATAAGGCACCAGTACACATCATAAGGCCCCAGTACACACCATAAGGCAGTTGTACATACCATAAGGCACCAGTACACATCATAAGGCATTGGTACACACTATAAGGCACCAGTACACACTATAAGGCACCAGTACACACCATAAGGCACCTGTACACACCATAAGGCACCAGTACACATCATAAGGTACCAGTACACAACATAAGGCACCAGTACACACCATAAGGCACCAGTACACACCATAAGGCACCAGTACACACCTTAAGGCACCAGTATACACCATAAGGCACCAGTATACACCATAAGGCATCAGTACACACCATAAGGTACCAGTACACGCCAAAAGGCACCAGTACACACCATAAGGCACGAGTACACACCATAAGGCACCAGTACACACCATAAGGCACCGGTACACACCATAAGGTACCAGTTTACACCATAAGGCACCAGCACCAGAACACACCATTAGGCACCAGTACACAACATAAGGCACCAGTTTACACCATTAGGCATTAGCACCAGTACACACTATAAGGCACCAGTACACACCATAAGGCACCAGTACACGCCATAAGGCACCAGTACACACCATAAGGCACCAGTACACACCATAAGGCACCAGTTCACACCATAAGGCACCGGTACACACCAAAAAGTACCAGTTTACACCATAAGGCACCAGCACCAGAACGCACCATAAGGCACCAGTACACACCATAAGGCACCAGTTTACACTATTAGGCACCAGCACCAGTACACACCATAAGGCACCAGTTTACACCATAAGGCACCAGCACCAGTCCACACCATAAGGCACCAGTACACACAATAAGGTACCAGTACACATCATTGGGCACCAGTACATACTATAAGGCACCAGTAGACACCATAAGGCACCAGTACACACCATAAGGCACCAGTATACACCATGAGGTACCAGTACACACTATAAGGCACCAGTAGACACCATAAGGCACCAGTACACACCATAAGGTACCAGTACACATCATGACATGGGTTCATTAGACACAGTACAGTACACCCATCATTACACACACATCATTACACACTGTTCAGTAAACACATCATGGGGTAGTATCCTGGCCGGGGAGGATTTACTGGGCGCAATTCCTTAACTGCAGCCTCTGTTTAACGCTACAGTAAAATATGTACTTGGATGAAAAAACGATTCTTCGCGGCAGGGGATCGTATTCCAGGGACCTGCCCGAAACGCTACGCGTACTAGTGGCCGTACAAGAATGTAACAACTCTTGTATATATCTCAAAAATCTCATAAGGCACCAGTACACACCATAAGGCACCAGTACATACCATAAGGCACCAGTACACACCATAAGGCACCAGTACATACCATAAGGCATCAGTACACACCATAAGGCACCAGTACACACCATAAGGCACCAGTACACACCATAAGGCACCAGTACACACCATTAGGCACCAGTACACACCAAAAGGCACCAGTTTACACCATAAGGTACCAGCACCAGTATACACCATAAGGCACCAGTACACATCATAAGGCACCAGTACACATCATAAGGTATCAGTACACATCATAAGGCACAGGTACACACGATAAGGCCCTAGTACACACTATAAGGCACCAGTACACACCATAAGGCACCGGTACACACCATAAGGCACCAGTACACATCATAAAGTACCAGTACACACCATAAGGCACCAGTACACACCATAAGGCACCAGTACACACCATAGAGCACCAGTACACACCATAAGGCACCAGTATACACTATAAGGCATCAATACACACTATAAGGTACCAGTACACACTATAAGGCACCAGTACACACTATAAGGCACCAGTACACATCATAAGGTTCAAGTACACAATATAAGGCACCAGTACACACAATAAGGTTCCAGTACACACCATAAGCCACCAGTACACACTATAAGGCACCAGTACACATCATAAGGTACCAGTACACACCATAAGGCACCAGTTTACACCATAAGGCACCAGTACACATCATAAGGCACCTATACACATCATAAGGCACCAGTTCACACCATAAGGCACCAGTACATACCATAAGGCACCAGTATACACCATAAGACAACAGTACACATTATAAGGCACCAGTACACACCATAAGGAACCAGTACATACGACAAGGAACCAGTACACACCATAAGGCACCAGTATACACCATAAGGCATCAGTACACACCATAAGGTACCAGTACACACTATAAGGCACCAGAACACACTATAAGGCACCAGTACACATCATAAGGTACCAGTACACAATATAAGGCACCAGTACACACCATAAGGTACCACAACACACCAAAAGGCACCAGTTTACACCATAAGGCACCAGTACACATCATAAGGCACCTATATACACCATAAGGTACCAGTTCACACAATAAGGCACCAGTATATACCATAAGGCACCAGTAAACACCATAAGTCACCAGTACACACCATAAGGCCCCAGTACACACCATAAGGCACCAGTACATACCATAAGGCACCAGTACACATTATAAGGCACCAGCATACACTATAAGGCACCAGTACACACCATAAGGCACCAGTACACACCATAAGGCACCATTACACACCATAAGGCACCAGTACACACCATAAGGCACCAGTATACACCATAAGGCATCAATACACACCATGAGGTACCAGTACACACTATAAGGCACCAGTACACACTATAAGGCACCAGTACACATCATAAGGTACCAGTACACAACATAAGGCACCAGTACACACCATAAGGTACCAGTACACACCATAAGGCACCAGTAAACACCATAAGGCACCAGTACACATCATAAGGTACCAGTATACACCATACGGCATCAGTACACACCATAAGGCACAAGTACACACCATAAGGCACCAGTACACACCATCAGGCACCAGTATACACTATAAGGCATCAATACACACTATAAGGTACCAGCACACACTATAAGGCACCAGTGCACACTATAAGGCACCAGTACACATCATAAGGTTCCAGTACACAATATAAGGCACCAGTACACACAATAAGGTTCCAGTACACACCATAAGCCACCAGTACACACTATAAGGCACCAGTACACATCATAAGGTACCAGTACACACCATAAGGCACCAGTTTACACCATAAGGCACCAGTACACATCATAAGGCACCTATACACATCATAAGGCACCAGTTCACACCATAAGGCACCAGTACATACGGTAAGGCACCAGTATACACCATAAGACAACAGTACACATTATAAGGCACCAGTACACACCATAAGGCACCAGTACATACCATAAGGAACCAGTACACACCATAAGGCACCAGTATACACCATAAGGCATCAGTACACACCATAAGGTACCAGTACACACTATAAGGCACCAGAACACACTATAAGGCACCAGTACACATCATAAGGTACCAGTACACAATATAAGGCACCAGTACACACCATATGGTACCAGAACACACCAAAAGGCACCAGTTTACACCATAAGGCACCAGTACACATCATAAGGCACCTATATACACCATAAGGTACCAGTTCACACAATAAGGCACCAGTATATACCATAAGGCACCAGTAAACACCATAAGTCACCAGTACACACCATAAGGCCCCAGTACACACCATAAGGCACCAGTACATACCATAATGCACCAGTACACATTATAAGGCACCAGCATACACTATAAGGCACCAGTACACACCATAAGGCACCAGTACACACCATAAGGCACCAGTACACACCATAAGGCACCAGTACACACCATAAGGCACCAGTATACACCATAAGGCATCAGTACACACCATGAGGTACCAGTGCACACTATAAGGCACCAGTACACACTATAAGGCACCAGTACACATCATTAGGTACCAGTACACAATATAAGGCACCAGTACACACCATAAGGTACCAGTACACACCATAAGGCACCAGTAAACACCATAAGGCACCAGTACACATCATAAGGTACCAGTATACACCATACGGCATCAGTACACACCATAAGGCACAAGTACACACCATAAGGCACCAGTACACACCATAAGGTACCATTACACACCATAAGGCACCAGTATACACCATGAGGTACCAGTAAACATTATAAGGCACCAGTAGACACCATAAGGCACCAGTACACACCATAAGGTACCAGTACACATCATAACATGGGTTCATTACACACAGTACAGTACACACATCATTACACACACATTATTACACACAGTTCGGTACACACATCATGGGTTCGTATCATGGCCGGGGAGGATTTACTGGGCGCAATTCCTTAACTGCAGTCTCTGTTTAACGCAACAGTAAAATGTGTACTTGGATGAAGAAACGATTCTTCGCGGCAGGGGATCGTATTCCAGGGACCTGCCCGAAACGCTACGCGTACTAGTGGCAGTACAAGAATGTAACAACTCTTGTAATCTCAAAAATCTCATAAGGCACCAGTATACACCATGAGGTACCAGTACACACCATAAGGCACCCTTACACACCACAAGGCACCAGTACACACCATAAGGTACCAGTACACATCATAAGGCACCAATACACATCATAAGGCACCAATACACACCAAAAGGCACCAGTTCACGCCAGAAAGCACCAGTACACACCATAAGGCACCAGTACACACCATAAGGCACCAGTACACGCTATAAGGCACCAGTACACACCATAAGGCACTAGTACACACCATAAGGCACCAGTACACACTATAAGGCACCGGTACACACCATAAGGCACTAGTTTACACCATAAGGCACCACCACCAGTACACACCATAAGGCACAAGGACACACCATAAGGCACCAGTTTACACCATTAGGCACCAGCACCAGTACACACCATAAGGCACCAGTACACACCATAAGGCACCAGCACCAGAACACACCATAAGGCAACAGTACACACCATAAGGCACCAGTACACACCATAAGGCACCAGTACATACCATAAGGCACCAGTACACACCATTAGGCACCAGTACATACCATAAGGCACCAGTACACACCATAAGGCACCAGTACACACCATAAGGCACCAGTACACACCATAAGGCACCAGTTTACACCATAAGGCACCACCACCAGTACACACCATAAGGCACCAGGACACACCATAAGGCACCAGTTTACACCATTAGGCACCAGCACCAGTACACACCATAAGGCACCAGTACACACCATAAGGCACCAGTTTACACCATAAGGCACCAGCACCAGTACACACCATAAAGCACCAGCACCAGTACACACCATAAGGCACCAGTTTACACCATATGGCACCAGCACCAGTACACACCATTAGGCACCAGTACACACCCAAGGCACCAGTACACATCATAAGGCACCAGTACACACCATAAGGTACCAGTACACATCATAAGGCACCAGTACATACCATAAGGCACCAGTACACACCATAAGACACCAGTACATACCATAAGGTACCAGTAAACACTATAAGGCACCAGTACATACCATAAGGCACCAGTACACACCATAAGGCACCAGTGCACACCATAAGGCCCCAGTACACACCATAAGGCACCAGTACACACCATAAGGGACCAGTTTGCACCATAAGGTACCAGCACCAGTACACACCATAAGGCACCAGTACACATCATAAGGCACCAGTACACATCATAAGGTACCAATACACACCATAAGGCACCAGTACACACCATAAGGCCCCAGTACACACCATAAGGCACCTGTACATACCATAAGGCACCAGTACACACCATAAGGCACCAGTACACACTATAAGGCACCAGTACACACTATAAGGCACCAGTACACACCATAAGGCACCGGTACACACCATAAGGCACCAGTACACATCATAAGATACCAGTACACACCATAAGGCACCAGTACACACCATAAGGCACCAGTACACACCATAAGGCACCAGTTTACACCATTAGGCACCAGCACCAGTACACACCATAAGGCACCAGTACACACCATAAGGCACCAGTACACACCATAAGGCACCAGTACACACCATAAGGCACCAGTTTACACCATAAGGCACCAGCACCAGTACACACCATAAGGCACTAGTTTACACTATTAGGCACCAGCACCAGTACACACCATAAGGCACCAGCACCAGTACACACCATAAGGCACTAGTTTACAACATTAGGCACCAGCACCAGTACACACCATAAGGCACCAGTACACACCATAAGGCACCAGTACACACCATAAGGTACCAGTACACATCATAACATGGGTTCATTACACACAGTACAGTACACCCATCATTACACACACATCATTACACACTGTTCAGTACACCCATCATGGGGTCGTATCCTGGCCGGGGAGGATTTACTGGGCGCAATTCCTTAACTGCAGCCTCTGTTTAACGCAACAGTAAAATATGTACTTGGATGAAAAAACGATTCTTCGCGGCAGGGGATCGTATTCCAGGGACCTGCCCGAAACGCTACGCGTACTAGTGGCCGTACAAGAATGTAACAACTCTTGTATATATCTCAAAAATCTCATAAGGCACCAGTACACCAAATAAGGCACCAGTACATACCATAAGGCACCAGTACACACCATAAGGCACCAGTACATACCATAAGGCACCAGTACACACCTTAAGGCACCAGTATACACCATAAGGCATAAGTACACACCATAAGGTACCAGTACCCGCCATAAGGCACCAGTTTACACCATAAGGCACCAGTACACATCATAAGGCACCTATACACATCATAAGGCACCAGTTCACACCATAAGGCACCAGTACATACCATAAGGCACCAGTATACACCATAAGACACCAGTACACATTATAAGCCACCAGTACACACCATAAGGCACCAGTACATACCATAAGGAACCAGTACACACCATAAGGCACCAGCACACACTATAAGGCACCAGTACACACCATAAGGCACCAGTACACACTATAAGGCACCACTACACATCATAAGGTACCAGTACACACCATAAGGCACCAGTTTACACCATAAGGCACCAGTACACATCATAAGGCACCTATACACATCATAAGGCACCAGTTCACACCATAAGGCACCAGTACATACCATAAGGCACCAGTATACACCATAAGGCACCAGTACACACCATAAGGAACCAGTACACACTATAAGGCACCAGTATACACCATAAGGCATCAGTACACACCATATGGCACCAGTACACACTATAAGGCACCAGTACACACTATAAGGCACCAGTACACATCATAAGGCACCTATACACATCATAAGGCACCAGTTCACACCATAAGGCACCAGTACATACCATAAGGCACCAGTATACACAATAAGACACCAGTACACATTATAAGCCACCAGTACACACCATAAGGCACCAGTACATACCATAAGGAACCAGTACACACCATAAGGCACCAGCACACACTATAAGGCACCAGTACACACCATCAGGCACCAGTACACACTATAAGGCACCAGTACACATCATAAGGTACCAGTACACATTATAAGGAACCAGTTTACACCATAAGGCACCAGTACACATCATAAGGCACCTATACACATCATAAGGCACCAGTTCACACCATAAGGCACCAGTACATACCATAAGGCACCAGTATACACCATAAGGCACCAGTACACACCATAAGGAACCAGTACACACTATAAGGCACCAGTATACACCATAAGGCATCAGTACACACCATATGGCACCAGTACACACTATAAGGCACCAGTACACACTATAAGGCACCAGTACACATCATAAGGTACCAGTACACAATACAAGACACCACTACACACCATAAGGCACCAGCACACACCATAAGGTACCATTACACACCATAAGGCACCAGTGTACACTATGAGGTACCAGTACACACTATAAGGCACCAGTAGACACCATAAGGCACCAGTACACACCATAAGGTACCAGTACACATCATAACATGGGTTCATCACACACAGTACAGTACACACATCATTACACACAGTTCAGTACACACATCATGGGTTCGTATCCTGGCCGGGGAGGATTTACTGGGCGCAATTCCTTAAGTGCAGCCTCTGTTTAACGCAACAGTAAAATGTGTACTTGGATGAAAAAACGATTCTTCGCGGCAGGGGATCGTATTCCAGGGACCTGCCCGAAACGCTACGCGTACTAGTGGCCGTACAAGAATGTTACAACTCTTGTATATATCTGAAAAATCTCATAAGGCACCAGTATACACCATGAGGTATCAGTACACACTATAAGGCACCCTTACACACCACAAGGCACCAGTACACACCATAAGATACCAGTACACATCATGAGGTATCAGTACACACCGTAAGGCACCAATACACACCATAAGACACCAGTACACGCCATAAAGCACCAGTACACGCAATAAGGTACCAGTACACTCCATAAGGCACCAGTACATGCCATAAGGCACCAGTACACACAATAAGGCACCAGTACACACCAATTGGCACTAGTACACACCATAAGGCACCAGTACATACCATAAGGCACCGGTACACATCATAAGGCACCAGTTTACACTATAAGGCACCAGCACACACCATAAGGCACCAGTACACACCATAAGGCACCAGTTTACACCATTAGGCACCAGCACCAGTTCACAACATAAGGCACCAGTACACACCATAAGGCACCAGTTTACACCATAAGGTACCAGCACCATTACACAGCATAAGGCACTAGTACACACTATAAGGTACCAGTACACATCATAAGGAACCAGTACACACCATGAGGTACCAGTACACATCATAAGGCACCAGTACATACCATAAGGCACCAGTACACACCATAAGGCACCAGTACATACCATAAGGTACCAGTACACACCATGAGGCACCAGTACACACCATAAGGCCCCAGAACACACCATAAGGCACCAGTACGCACCATAAGGCTCCAGTACACTCCATAAGGCACCAGTACACACCATAAGGCACCAGTTTACACCATAAGGTACCAGAACCAGTACGCACCATAAGGCACCAGTATACATCATAAGGCACCAGTAAACATCATAAGGTACCAGTACACACCATGAGGCACCAGTACACACCATAAGGCCCCAGTACACACCATAAGGCACCTGTACATACCATAAGGCACCAGTACACATCATAAGGCACCAGTACACACTATAAGGCACCAGTACACACTATAAGGCACCAGTACACACCATAAGGCACCGGTACACACCATAAGGCACCAGTACACACCATAAGGCACCAGTACACACCATAAGGCACCAGTACACACCATAAGGCACCAGTATACACCATAACGCATCAGTACACACCATAAGGTACCAGTACACACTATCAGGCACCAGTACACACTATAAGGCACCAGTACACATCATAAGGTTCCAGTACACGATATAAGGCATCAGTACACACCATAAGGTACCAATACACACCATAAGGCACCAGTACACACTATAAGGCACCAGTACACATCATAAGGTACCAGTACACACCATAAGGAATCAGTACACACCATAAGGTACCAGTTTACACCATAAGGCACCAGCACCAGAACACACCATAAGGCACCAGTACACACCATAAGGCACCAGTTTACACCATTAGGCACCAGCACCAGTACACACATCATAAGGCACCAGTACACACCATAAGGCACCAGTTTACACCATAAGGCACCAGTACACACCATAAGGCACTAGTTTACACCATTAGGCACCAGCACCAGTACACACCATAAGGCACCAGTATACACCATAAGGTACCAGTACACATCATTAGGCACCAGTACATACCTTAAGGCACCAGAACACACCATAAAGCACCAGTACACACCATAAGGCACCAGTATACACCATGAGGTACCAGTATACACCATAAGGTACCAGTATACACCATAAGGCATCACTACACACTATAAGGCACCAGTACACACCATAAGGCACCAGTACCCACCATAAGGTACCAGTATACATCATAAGGTACCAGTATACACCATAAGGCATCAGTACACACCATAAGGCACCAGTACACACCATAAGGCACCAGAACACACCATAAAGCACCAGTACACACCATAAGGCACCAGTATACACCATAAGGTACCAGTACACATCATAAGGTACCAGTATACACCATAAGGCATCAGTACACACTATAAGGCACCAGTAGACACCATAAGGCACCAGTACACACCATAAGGTACCAGTACACATCATAACATGGGTTCATTACACACTGTACAGTACACACATCATTACACACAGTTCAGTACACACATCATGGGTTCGTATCCTGGCCGGGGAGGATTTACTGGGCGCAATTCCTTAACTGCAGCCTCTGTTTAACGCAACAGTAAAATGTGTACTTGGATGAAAAAACGATTCTTCGCGGCAGGAGATCGTATTCCAGGGACCTGCCCGAAACGCTACGCGTACTAGTGGCCGTACAAGAATGTAACAACTCTTGTATATATCTGAAAAATCTCATAAGGCACCAGTATACACCATGAGGTACCAGTACACCCCATAAGGCACCAGTACACACCACAAGGCACCAGTACACACCATAAGGTACCAGTACACATCATAAGGCACCAGTACACACCATAAGGCACCAATGCACACCATAAGGCACCAGTACACGCCATAAAGCACCAGTACACACCATAGGGCACCAGTACACACCACAAGGCACAAGTACACACCATAAGGTACCAGTACACATCATAAGGCACCAGTACACACCATAGGGCACCAATGCACACCATAAGGCACCAGTACACGCCATAAGGCACCAGTACATACCATAAGGCACTAGTACACACCATAAGTCACCAGTACACACTATAAGGCACCGGTACACACCATAAGGCACCAGCACCAGTACACACCATAAGGCACCAGTACACACCATAAGGCACCAGTTTACACCATAAGGCACCAGCAACAGTACACACCATAAGGCACCAGTACACACCATAAGGTACCAGTACACATCATAAGGCACCAGTACACACTATAAGGTACCAGTACACATCATAAGGCACCATTACATACCATAAGGCACCAGTACACACCATAAATCACCAGTACACACCACAAGGCACCAGTACACACCATAAGGTACCAGTACACATCATAAGGCACCAGTACACACCATAAGGCACCAATGCACACCATAAGGCACCAGTACACGCCATAAGGCACCAGTACATACCATAAGGCACTAGTACACACCATAAGTCACCAGTACACACTATAAGGCACCGGTACACACCATAAGGCACCAGCACCAGTACTCACCATAAGGCACCAGTACACACCATAAGGCACCAGTTTACACCATAAGGCACCAGCACCAGTACACACCATAAGGCACCAGTTTACACCATAAGGCACCAGCACCAGTACACACCAAAAGGCACCAGTACACACCATAAGGTACCAGTACACATCATAAGGCACCAGTACACACTATAAGGTACCAGTACACATCATAAGGCACCATTACATACCATAAGGCACCAGTACACACCATAAGGCACCAGTACATACCATAAGGCACTAGTACACACCATAGGTCACCAGTACACACTATAAGGCACCGGTACACACCATAAGGCACCAGCACCAGTACACACCATAAGGCACCAGTACACACCATAAGGCACCAGTTTACACCATAAGGCACCAGCACCAGTACACACCATAAGGCACCAGTTTACACCATAAGGCACCAGCACCAGTACACACCATAAGGCACCAGTACACACCATAAGGTACCAGTACACATCATAAGGCACCAGTACACACTATAAGGTACCAGTACACATCATAAGGCACCATTACATACCATAAGGCACCAGTACACACCATAAGGCACCAGTACATACCATAAGGCACCAGTACACACCATAAGGCACCAGTACATACCATAAGGCACCAGTACACACCATAAAGCACCAGTACACACCATAAGGCACCAGTACACACCATAAGGCACCAGTACACACCATTAGGCACCAGTACACACAATACGGCACCAGTTTGCACTATAAGGTACCAGCACCAGTACACACCATAAGGCACCAGTTCACATCAAAAGGCACAAGTACACATCATAAGGTACCAGTACACACCATAAGGCACAGGTACACACGATAAGGCCCCAGTACACACTATAAGGCACCAGTACACACTATAAGGCACCAGTACACACCATAAGGCACCGGTACACACGATAAGTCACCAGTACACATCATAAGGTACCAGTACACACCATAAGGCACCAGTACACACCATAAAGCACCAGTACACACCATAAGGCACCAGTACACACAACAAGGCACCAGTACACAGCATAAGGCACCAGTACACAGCATAAGGCATCAATACACACTCTAAGGTACCAGTACACACTATAAGGCACCAGTACACACTATAAGGCACCAGTACACATCATAAGGTTCCAGTACACAATATAAGGCATCAGTACACACCATAATGTACCAGTACACACCATAAGGCACCAGTACATACTATAAGGCACCAGTACACATCATAAGGTACCAGTACACACCATAAGGCACCAGTTTACACCATTAGGCACCAGTACACATCATAAGGCACCTATACACACCATAAGGCACCAGTTCACACCATAAGGCACCAGTACATACCATAAGGCACCAGTACACACCATAAGACACCAGTACACACCATAAGGCCCCAGTACACACCATAAGGCACCAGTACATACCATAAGGCACCAGTACACACCATAAGGCACCAGCACACACTATAAGGCACCAGTACACATTATAAGGCACCAGTACACACCATAAGGCACCAGTACTCACCATAAGGCACCAGTACACACCATAAGGCACCTATATACACCATAAGGCATAAGTACACACCATAAGGTACCAGTACACACTATAAGGCACCAGTACACACTATAAGGCACCAGTACCCATCATAAGGTACCAGTACACAATATAAGGCACAAGTACACACCATAAGGTACCAGTACACACCATAAGGTACCAGTACACACCATAAGGCACTAGTACACACGATAAGGCACCAGTACACATCATAATGTACCAGTACACACCATAAGGCATCAGTACACACCATAAGGCACCAGTACACACCATAAGGCACCAGTACACACCATACGGTACCATTACACACCATCAGGCACCAGTATACACCATGAGGTACCAGTACACACTATAAGGCACCAGTAGACACCATAAGACACCAGTACACACCATAAGTTACCAGTACACATCATAACATGGGTTCATTACACACAGTACAGTACAAACATCAATACACACACATCATTACACACGGTTCAGTACACACATCATGGGTTCGTATCCTGGCCGGGGAGGATTTACTTGGCGCAATTCCTTAACTGCAGCCTCTGTTTAACGCAACAGTAAAATGTGTACTTGGATTAAAAAACGATTCTTCGCGGCAGGGGATCGTATTCCAGGGACCTGCCCGAAACGCTACGCGTACTAGTGGCCGTACAAGAATGTAACAACTCTTGTAAATATCTCAAAAATCTCATAAGGCACCAGTATACAAAATGAGGTACCAGTACGCACCATAAGGCACCCTTACACACCACAAGGCACCAGTACACACCATAAGGTACCAGTACACATCATAAGGCACCAGTACACACCATAAGGCACCAATACACACCATAAGGCACCAGTACACGCTATAAAGCACCAGTACACACCAAAAGGCACCAGTACACACCATAAGGCACCAGTACACGCCATAGGGTACCAGTACACACCCTAAGGCACTAGTTCATACCATAAGGCACTAGTACACACCATAAGGCACCAGTACACACCATAAGGCACCGGTACACACCATAAGGCACCAGTTTACACCATAAGGCACCGGTACACACCGTAAGGCACTAGTTCACACCATAAGGCACTAGTACACACCATAAGGCACCAGTACACACCATAAGTCACCAGTACACACCATAAGGCACCAGTTTACACCATTAGGAACCAGCACCAGTACACACCATAAGGCACCAGTACACACCATAAGGCACCAGTTAACACCAAAAGGCACCAGTACACACCATAAGGCAAAAGTTTACACCCTTAGGAACCAGTACACACCATACGGTACCAGTTTACACTTAAGGTACCAGTTTACACCATTAGGAACCAGCACCAGTACACACCATAAGGCACCAGTACACACCATAAGGCACCAGTTTACACCATAAGGCACAAGTTTACACCATAAGGCACAAGTTTACACCATTAGGAACCAGCACCAGTACACACCATAAGGCACCAGTACACACCATAAGGCACCAGTTTACTCCATAAGGCACCAGCACCAGTACACACCATAAGGCACCAGTACACACCATAAGGCACCAGTTTACACCATTAGGAACCAGCACCAGTACACACCATAAGGCACCAGTACACACCATAAGGCACCAGTTTACACCATAAGGCACCAGTACACACCATAAGGCACCAGTTTACACCATTAGGAACCAGCACCAGTACACACCATTAGGCACCAGTACACACCATAAGGCACCAGTTTACACCATAAGGCACCAGCACCAGTACACACCAAAAGTCACCAGTTTACACCATAAGGCACCAGCACCAGTACACACCATAGGGCACCAGTACACATCATAAGGTACCAGTACACATCATAAGGAACCAGTACACACCATAAGGTACCAGTACACATCATAAGGCACCAGTACATACCATAAGGCACCAGTACACACCATAAGGCACCAGTTCATACCATAAGGTACCAGTACACCCTAGAACGCACCAGTACATACCATAAGGCACCAGTACACACCATAAGGCACCAGTACACACCATAAGGCCCCAGAACACACCATAAGGCACCAGGACGCACCATAAGGCACCAGTACACACCATAAGGCACCAGTACACACCATAAGGCACCAGTTTACACCGTAAGGTACCAGCACCAGTACGCACCAGTACACATCATAAGGCACCAGTACACATCATAAGGTACCAGTACACATTATAAGGCACCAGTACACACCATAAGGCACCAGTACACACTATAAGGCACCAGTACACACTATAAGGCACCAGTACACACCATAAGGCACCAGTACCCACCATAAGGCACCTGTATACACCATAAGGCATCAGTACACACCATAAGGTACCAGTACACACTATAAGGCACCAGTACACACTATAAGGCACCAGTACCCATCATAAGGTACCAGTACACAAAATAAGGCACCAGTACACACCATAAGGTACCAGTACACACCATAAGGCACCAGTACACACGATAAGGCACCAGTACACATCATAAGGTACCAGTACACACCATAAGGCATCAGTACACACCATAAGGCACCAGTACACACCATAAGGCACCAGTAAACACCATAAGGTACCATTACACACCATAAGGCACCAGTATACACAATGAGGTACCAGTACACACTATAAGCCACCAGTAGACACCATAAGGCACCAGTACACACCATAAGTTACCAGTACACATCATAACATGGGTTCATTACACACAGTACAGTACACACATCATTACACACACATCATTACACACGGTTCAGTACACACATCATGGGTTCGTAGCCTGGCCGGGGAGGATTTACTTGGCGCAATTCCTTAACTGCAGCCTCTGTTTAACGCAACAGTAAAATGAGTACTTGGATGAAAAAACGATTCTTCGCGGCAGGGGAGCGTATTCCAGGGACCTGCCCGAAACGCTACGCGTACTAGTGGCCGTACAAGAATGTAACAACTCGTGTAAATATCTCAAAAATCTCATAAGGCACCAGTATACAAAATGAGGTACCAGTACACACCATTAGGCACCCTTACACACCACAAGGCACCAGTACACACAATAAGGTACCAGTACACATCATAAGGCACCAGTACACACCATAAGGCACCAATACACACCATAAGGCACCAGTACATGCCATAAAGCACCAGTACACACCATAAGGCACCAGTACACACCATAAGGCACCAGTACACGCCATAGGGTACCAGTACACACCGTAAGGCACTAGTTCACACCATAAGGCACCAGTACACACCATAAGGCACCGGTATAGACCATAAGGCACCAGTTTACACCATAAGGCACCAGCACCAGTACACACCATAAGGCACCAGTACACACCATAAGGCACCAGTTTACACCATTAGGAACCAGCACCAGTACACACCATAAGGCACCAGTACACACCATATGGCACCAGTTTACACCATAAGGCACCAGCACACACCATAAGGCACCAGTTTACACCATTAGGAACCAGAACCAGTACACACCATAAGGCACCAGTACACACCATAAGGCACCAGTTTACACCATAAGGCACCAGCACCAACACCAGCACCAGCACCAGTTAACCCACTACACCATCAGACCCTACAAAAGAAGTAGAGACCTCGAGATATATATATATATACATCTCAAATATCTCCACTTCCCGAGGGCACCAGATGAGTGTGAGGTTAGTCTGCGTTTTTTGTCAAGCCACTGTCACTGTGAGAGAACTCGTGTCCAGCTTATAAGCCTATACTTGCATAAACCACAAGTGAAGATTAACAATCTTTGGACAACACCTACCAGTGGGACTCGAACCCAGAAAGCACAACTACCTTCCAGTAGCTGCCATAACTAGTACGCTTTAACCCACTACACCATCAGACCCTACAAAAGAAGTAGAGACTTCGAGATATATATATATACATCTCAAATATCTCCACTTCCCGAGGGCACCAGATGAGTGTGAGGTTAGTCTGCGTTTTTCGTCAAGCCACTGTCACTGTGAGAGAACTCGCGTCCAGCTTATAAGCCTATACTTGCATAAACCACAAGTGAAGATTAACAATCTTTGGACAACACCTACCAGTGGGACTCGAACCCAGAACGCACAACTACCTTCCAGTAGCTGCCATAACTAGTACGCTTTAACCCACTACACCATCAGACCCTACAAAAGAAGTAGAGACTTCGAGATATATATATATACATCTCAAATATCTCCACTTCCCGAGGGCACCAGCTGAGTGTGAGGTTAGTCTGCGTTTTTCATCAAGCCACTGTCACTGTGAGAGAACTCGTGTCCAGCTTATAAGCCTATACTTGCATAAACCACAAGTGAAGATTAACAATCTTTGGACAACACCCACCAGTGGGACTCGAACCCAGAAAGCACAACTACCTTCCAGTAGCTGCCATAACTAGTACGCTTTAACCCACTACACCATCAGACCCTACAAAAGAAGTAGAGACTTCGAGATATATATATATACATCTCAAATATCTCCACTTCCCGAGGGCACCAGATGAGTGTGAGGTTAGTCTGCGTTTTTCGTCAAGCCACTGTCACTGTGAGAGAACTCGTATCCAGCTTATAAGCCTGTACTTGCATAAACCACAAGTGAAGATTAACAATCTTTGGACAACACCCACCAGTGGGACTCGAACCCAGAAAGCACAACTACCTTCCAGTAGCTGCCATAACTAGTACGCTTTAACCCACTACACCATCAGACCCTACAAAAGAAGTAGAGACTTCGAGATATATATATATACATCTCAAATATCTCCACTTCCCGAGGGCACCAGATGAGTGTGAGGTTAGTCTGCGTTTTTCGTCAAGCCACTGTCACTGTGAGAGAACTCGTGTCCAGCTTATAAGCCTATACTTGCATAAACCACAAGTGAAGATTAACAATCTTTGGACAACACCCACCAGTGGGACTCGAACCCAGAAAGCACAACTACCTTCCAGTAGCTGCCATAACTAGTACGCTTTAACCCACTACACCATCAGACCCTACAAAAGAAGTAGAGACTTCGAGATATATATATATACATCTCAAATATCTCCACTTCCCGAGGGCACCAGATGAGTGTGAGGTTAGTCTGCGTTTTTCGTCAAGCCACTGTCAATGTGAGAGAACTCGTGTCCAGCTTATAAGCCTATACTTGCATAAACCACAAGTGAAGATTAACAATCTTTGGACAACACCCACCAGTGGGACTCGAACCCAGAAAGCACAACTACCTTCCAGTAGTTGCCATAACTAGTACGCTTTAACCCACTACACCATCAGACCCTACAAAAGAAGTAGATACTTCGAGATATATATATATACATCTCAAATATCTCCACTTCCCGAGGGCACCAGATGAGTGTGAGGTTAGTCTGCGTTTTTCGTCAAGCCACTGTCACTGTGAGAGAACTCGTGTCCAGCTTATAAGCCTATACTTGCATAAACCACAAGTGAAGATTAACAATCTTTGGACAACACCCACCAGTGGGACTCGAACCCAGAAAGCACAACTACCTTCCAGTAGCTGCCATAACTAGTACGCTTTAACCCACTACACCATCAGACCCTACAAAAGAAGTAGAGACTTCGAGATATATATATATACATCTCAAATATCTCCACTTCCCGAGGGCACCAGATGAGTGTGAGGTTAGTCTGCGTTTTTCGTCAAGCCACTGTCAATGTGAGAGAACTCGTGTCCAGCTTATAAGCCTATACTTGCATAAACCACAAGTGAAGATTAACAATCTTTGGACAACACCCACCAGTGGGACTCGAACCCAGAAAGCACAACTACCTTCCAGTAGCTGCCATAACTAGTACGCTTTAACCCACTACACCATCAGACCCTACAAAAGAAGTAGATACTTCGAGATATATATATATACATCTCAAATATCTCCACTTCCCGAGGGCACCAGATGAGTGTGAGGTTAGTCTGCGTTTTTCGTCAAGCCACTGTCACTGTGAGAGAACTCGTGTCCAGCTTATAAGCCTATACTTGCATAAACCACAAATGAAGATTAACAATCTTTGGATAACACCCACCAGTGGGACTCGAACCCAGAAAGCACAACTACCTTCCAGTAGCTGCCATAACTAGTACGCTTTAACCCACTACACCATCAGACCCTACAAAAGAAGTAGAGACTTCGAGATATATATATATACATCTCAAGTATCTCCACTTCCCGAGGGCACCAGATGAGTGTGAGGTTAGTCTGCGTTTTTCGTCAAGCCACTGTCACTGTGAGAGAACTCGTGTCCAGCTTATAAGCCTATACTTGCATAAACCACAAGTGAAGATTAACAATCTTTGGACAACACCCACCAGTGGGACTCGAACCCAGAAAACACAACTACCTTCCAGTAGCTGCCATAACTAGTACGCTTTAACCCACTACACCATCAGACCCTACAAAAGAAGTAGAGACTTCGAGATATATATATATACATCTCAAATATCTCCACTTCCCGAGGGCACCAGATGAGTGTGAGGTTAGTCTGCGTTTTTCGTCAAGCCACTGCCACTGTGAGACAGTGACAGAGGCAAATTCTGGTGCATGCACGGGCCGCACTGAGTCTAACATGTGTGAGAAAGCTGCATGAACGCGCAAGACATATATCACTAAGAACTCTTTGACCCGGCTAGGATTCCAGATTTTAATGGACCTATCCTTTTCCTATATGTTAGACTCAGTGCGGCCCGTGCATGCGCCAGAATTTGATGAAAAACTGTACCCAAATGGATCCATGAGTGTCGTCGGGGGTTGGTCAGTCAGGGAGCTTAGTTAATAAGCGCCAAGACTGACCAATCCTTATAGACGATCATTGGTGCGGTGGTCACGGTACTGTGTACGTTTAGGGGTGATCCTGGACGGCATGGGTTCGAATCCTGAATAATATTATTCAGGATTCCCCTGAATCCCCTGCCCCTCCCGAAGTGAGTGAGGCCCACTGGGCGAGGTGGAGCATGGACCCGCCCAACGGGGGAGTTCACTCTCACAGTATGTAGAGGACAGATAGAGGTTGGAGGCAAACATATTGTGTGATTATTTTTGTTTATGTGTTAAAGGGGAAACATTTTTATTGGAGTGTCGATGGGTTGCAGGTTTGTCTTTGTGGAAGAAGTTGCTGAGAACTTCGAAGCCAGCACAGATGAAGTAATTGATGAGACTCCAAGGTAGTGGAGCAGAGGACCTCGAGCTGTGAGGAGAAGCAGTGAAGAAGAGTGTCACGTGCTTCTGTAGAGGTGGTGAAGCACCATAGTGCTCGAGGGAACTTCATGGTGTAGCAGCCAGGAGAGCTGTGGAGGACCCCAGCAGAAGGGTGAAGCACCGTAGTTGCTCAAGGAAACTTCATGGTAGCAGCCTGGAGGAGCTGCAGAGGATCCTGGTAGTTAAGCCCGGAAGAACCTGAAGATATCAGGGTAGTGAACTTCCAGATGTGGAAGGGAAGTTCTGGTGGATTACTTGTAGGGAGTTGATAGTGTTTGGTTGTCATTAGCGTGCAAGACGCAGTGAGAGGTGAGTGATTGTTTGCATTCTTATGTCAAGGAGTGTTTTATACTGAAGTTTAGAGTTACAGTCGTAGGCTGGATTACCTACAGATGTATGTGTTCTAGGACTGATAGAGGGATCGATTGATCATTGTTGTGTATCAAGGAACATTTATACTGATATATGTTATTGCATTCACATGCTGATTTTCCTTGTACACATTTATATATATATATATATATATATATATATATATATATATATATATATATATATATATATATATATATATATATATATATATATATATATATATATATATATATAATATATATATATATATATATATATAATATATATATATATATATATATATATATATATATATATATATATATATATATATATATATATATTTATTGAATAGACTATTCAATACCCATTGTTTGTGTTCTGTCTTGTGTTGATACTTTTAATACCCTATTAATATCCCCTCTTGTTCTGTCTTGTGTTAATGCCACATCACCCCTCCCACCTCACTCAAATGTAGATATAAAATCGGAGATACGTAAGTTCTAATCAGTTGTGTATTTGTGAACTAAAGTCTTTGAAAATGTAATAAGTTTTACGAAACGCGCCCGTGTCGCGTCAGACTAGAAATAAAAATGAATTTTGGAGAATTGATTTTTGATTTACCTCCAACAGTGAAGCGTAATGTACGAAAGATTGAGAAAATTCGTGTTAGAATTATTAATCTTACTTTTTCGGTCATATTTAATAATATATGTCTACAGGAAAGACTGCTACCAAAATATACTAATATATATATATATATATATATATATATATATATATATATATATATATATATATATATATATATATATATATATATTCACTTCCTGATGGTGCAACAGTGTATGTAGACTTGATCTACTTGAGGAGGTTGATAGTATCAGGTGGTGAAAAAGAAGATAGGATACCACTTGGTAAACTGATAATAGAGTTCTGATGGTGTTGGAGAGCAACCTGATTGTAATAGTATAGAGTATAGGATTCTTTATTATTATATGTGTATATGTATTGTGTATGTGCTCTGTCCAGTAAATGTATTACAATTTGCTGGTGTTCTCCCTTGTCCTAGTGAGGCTTCCCAGGAAATAGTAAAGGAAGAGAGAGAGAGAGAAAGAACCAAGAACCACCGCTGTGGACAGGGTAGGATGGAAGATTAGTAAGTTAAAGGGGAATGAGGAGATCATATCACATAAGGAGAGTGTGGGGAGTCACAGCGGCTCGAGTGGGTGTGTGCACGTGACAACGAGGCTAAGTGTTGGAGCCGCATCCCCTAAACGTGTGACATTGAGCCCCTCTTAAAGAGCCAGAAGCGCCAAGGGTGATCTCCTAGAGAGGTATAAGCCCTCTACCGAGTTGTGGGTTGGGTTGTCTACAAAGGAGGAACAGCAAGGATCAACACCACCAACCCACACTATAAAAATACATAATAATATATACGTGGAAAATAATTGAGGGGCTGGTCCCAAACCTGCACACAGAAGTAACATCACATGAGACCAGAAGACATGGCAGGATGTGCAGAATACCCCCGTTGAAAAGCAGAGGTGCAACAGGTACTCTGAGAGAAACCACCTTGTCAGGGGGCTCTGGGAGGTATAAATTTCCATTGGCATTGTCTTCTTTGCATATCAGACTGCATTTCTGGGTGATTCCATATCTCTCGTAGGCAGGCTTCTCCAACCACTAAATTTGATCCATTGTCGGATATCATTAGTTTGGGGCAAGATCTGTGTGCAGAAAATCTACGAAAGGCTTGGATAAAAGCTTCTGCACTCATATCAGAAGTCACTTCTAAGTACTCACCTAATTGTGCTTGCGGGATTTGAGCTCTGGCTCCTTTGTACCGCCTCTCAACCGTCAATAAAAAGGTGTACAGGTTCCTGAGCCTATTGGGCTCTATCATATCTACACTTGAAACTGTGAATGGACTCAGCCTCCACCACATCACTTCCTAATGCATTCCATTTGCCAACCACTCTTACACTAAAAAAGTTCTTTTTAATATCTCTGTGGCTCATTTCGGCACTCAGTTTCCATGTGTGTCCCCTAGTGTATGTGCCCCTTGTGTTAAATAGCCTGTCTTTATCTACCATATCAATTCCCTTGAGAATCTTTAATGTGGTAATCATGTCCCACTAAATCTTCTAGCGAAGTGAGGTTTAATTCCCATAGCGTCTCTTTGTAGTTCATACCTCTCAGCTCGTGTACTAGTCTCGTGGCAAACCTTTGAACCTTTTCCTGTTTGGTCTTATCCTTGACTAGATATGGACTCCATGCTGGGGCTGCATACTCCAGGATTGGCCTGACATATGTGGTATACAAAGTTCTGAATGATTCTTTACACAAGTTTCTGAGTGCCGTTCTTCTGTTGGTCAGTCTGGCATATGCCGCTGAAGTTATTCTCTTGATATGGGCTGCAGGGGGACAGGTCTGGCGTGATGTCAACCCCCAAGTCTTTTTTTCTCTCTGACTCATGAAGAATTTCATCTCCCAGATGATACCTAGTATCTGGCCTCCTGCTCCCTATGCCTATCCTCATTACATTACATTTGCTTGGGTTAAACTCTAACAGCCATTTGTTCTACCATTCCTTCAGCTTGTCTAGGTCTTCTTGAAGCCTCAAACAGTCCTCCTTTGTCTTAATCCTTCTCATAATTTTGGCATTGTCAGCAAACATTGAGAGAAATGAATCTATACCCTCCGGGAGATCATTTACATATATCAGAAACAAGATAGGACCGAGTACAGAGCCCTGTGGGACTCCACTGGTACCTTCATGCCAGTCCGAAGTCTCACCCCTCACCGTAACTCTCTGCTTCCTATTGCTCAGGTACTCCCTTATCCACTGGAGCACCTTACCAGCTACACCTGCCTGTCTCTCCAGCTTATGTACCAGCCTCTTATGCGGTACTGTGTCAAAGGTTTTCCGACAATCTCCTCAAAGTCCCATCCCTTTCTTACCTGCAGAGCTACACCACCACCGGCTCTTCCTTCTCTCTCTTTCCTCATAACATAATATTCCTGTGGGAACACTGCATTTGTTATGGTTTTCGTTGGCTTTGTTTCTATGAGTGCTATTATGTCTGAGTTTTCCTCTAGTACCCATTCTCCAAGGTCATTTGTTTTATTTGTAATTGCATTTATGTTTGTGTACATTGTCCTGAGGCTCACTTTCTTCTGTCCCTTCTCAAATTGCCTCCTTAGTGAGTGCTCTGCTGGTGGGGGAAGCTGTTCCATTGTGTGAGAAATTGTGAGGTGGATAACAGGGTCTCAGAGAATGCTGGGATGAGGGGCGGGGGGGTCAAGTGAAGGGCGGGGACAGGGAGGGTATGGGATGAAGGAGGAGGGAGAACATGAAGGAAAAGAGGGGAGGGGGACATGGCGGGAGGAGGGGAGAGGTATCAGGGTGATAATGGGGTGTGGGGGTAAGGAGATTTGGCTGAGCATTTGAGTGGGGGCAAGGAGGGTTTGGGGTAGGTGGTTTTCTATGCAGAGGAGGGTGGTGTGGTTGCCCTCCCCTCTGGTGTTACTGGGTAGCTGGTTATGAGTTCTCCCCTCACCTCTGGGGATGATGTGTTGGGAGCTGTGAATTCCTGGTTTCCCCTCTCACCCTGCACCTCTTCCTTGCTTCTGCCGCCATGGCTCTCTCCTCCCTTGTCGTGTCCCTCTGGAGGAATACTTTTTTAATTCTCCCACATGTTGAAGGTGGCTTTTCCTTGTTGGAATCAACTCCTTTGTGTTCTCATTTGCAAACACTATCATTAACACACAATCTCGGTCTTTGTTGTACCAGCCTAGCCTGAAAATCTTCTCAATTCTATGCTCAGCCCCTTCCATCCCTAGTGTTTTCAGTATTTCGTTCACTGTTGTGTTGACCTTATCAATCCACTCTTTCCTGTTGGAGCCTTCCAGGTCTTTGATACCCACAGCTACCACTGATCTTTTTCTTTCCATCAGCTGGCTAGTAGAGCGTGCCGATTCCTGTGAGGTGGCTGCTCTCATGGCCACCTCCATCATTGTGGACATTACTTCAGGGTAATTTCTTTTTTATCATTTTTGCAAATGTTGCTTTTATGGTGGCATTCTCTTCCAGAATACTATTTCCACCTTCCCCCAGGATGATTATCTGAGTTTCAGCATCAACACTGTTCTCTTTGAGGGCTCTGATCTCCTCTTTTGCTGCTGTCAGTTCTCTTTTCGGGTTGCTTATTACATTCTTCATTTCCTGCATCATTCCCTGCATCTCACTCCTGATTTTCTCCACAAACTGGGCAAACATTTCCTTCATTTTATCACCTTGACTTTTTCCTGTTCCCCTGTTTCCTCTGGCCATCATGCTTGCCCCTGTTCCTGTTATGCTGTGATAGAATTTGTCAGTAGGAGGGCAAGAGAGGGAGTGGGTGGAGAGAGAGAAAGAGAGAGAGAGAGAGAGAGAGAGAGAGAGAGAGAGAGAGAGAGAGAGAGAGAGAGAGAGAGAGAGAGAGAGAGAGAGAGAGAGAGAGAGAAGAGAGAGAGAGAGAGAGAGAGAGAGAGAGAGAGAGAGAGAGAGAGAGAGAGAGAGAGACAGTGAGAGAGAGAGAGGGAGAGATAGAGCAAAATAAGGAGAGAGAGAGTGTGTATGTGTGTGTTTGTAGGGGAGGGTATGCCTGGG
This sequence comes from Procambarus clarkii, assembly GCF_040958095.1. Lineage (NCBI taxonomy): Eukaryota > Metazoa > Arthropoda > Malacostraca > Decapoda > Cambaridae > Procambarus > Procambarus clarkii. The sequence goes on along the minus strand of NC_091199.1, from coordinate 19,656,173 downwards.
AAACTGGGGTGGGGGAGGTGGCATAGATGTCACTTCAGTTCAGGTGTCCAGATGATGGGAGGGAGAATGTGTGTGTGTGTGTGAGTGTGTGTGTGTGTGTGTGTGTGTGTGTGTGTGTGTGTGTGTGTGTGTGTGTGTGTGTGTGTGTGTGTACTCACCTAGTTGTACTCATCTAGTTGTGTTTGCAAGGGTTGAGCTCTGGCTTTTTGGTCCCGCTTCTCAACCGTCAATCAACAGGTGTACAGATTCCTGAGCCTATTGGGCTCTATCATATCTACACTTGAAACTGTGTATGGAATCAGCCTCCACCACATCACTTCCTAATGCATTCCATTTGTCAACCACTCTGACACTAACAAAGTTCTTTCTAATATCTCTGTGGCTCATTTGGGCACTCAGTTTCCATCTGTGTCCCCTTGTGCATATGTCCCTTGTGTTAAATAGCCTGTCTTTATCTACACTATAAATTCCCTTCAGAATCTTGAATGTGGTGATCATGTCCCTCCCTAACTCTTCTGTCTTCCAACGAAGTGAGGTTTAATTCCTGTAGTCTCTCTCCTCGTAGTTCATACCTCTCAGCTTGGGTACTAGTCTGGTGGCAAACCTTTGAACCTTTTCCAGTTTAGTCTTATCCTTGACTAGATATGGACTCCATGCTGGGGCTGCATACTCCAGGATTGGCCTGACATATGTGGTATACAAAGTTCTGAATGATTCTTTACACAAGTTTCTGAATGCCGTTCGTATGTTGGCCAGCCTGGCATATGCCGCTGATGTTATCCTCTTGATATGGGCTGCAGGAGACAGGTCTGGCATGATATCAACCCCCAAGTCTTTTTCTTTCTCTGACTCCTGAAGAATTTCCTCTCCCAGATGATACCTTGTATCTGGCCTCCTGCTCCCCCCACTTATCTTCATTACATTACATTTGTTTGGGTTAAACTGTAACAACCATTTGTTCGACCATTCCTTCAGCTTGTCTAGGTCTTCTTGAAGCCTCAAACAGTCCTCCTCTGTCTTAATCCTTCTCATAATTTTGGCATCGTCAGCAAACATTGAGAGAAATGAATCTATACCCTCCGGGAGATCATTTACATATATCAGAAACAAGATAGGACCAAGTACAGAGCCCTGTGGGACTCCACTGGTGACTTCACGCCAATCGGAGGTCTCACCACTCACCGTAACTCTCTGCTTCCTATTGCTTAGGTTCTCCCTTATCCACTGGAGCACCTTACCAGCTACACCTGCCTGTCTCTACAGCTTATGTACCAGCCTCCTATGCGGTACTATGTCAAAGGCTTTCCGACAATCCAAGAAAATGCAGTCCGCCCAGCCTTCTCTTTCTTGCTTAATGTTTGTCACCTGGTCGTAGAATTTTATGAAGCAAGTCAGGCAAGATTTACCCTCCCTGAATCCATGTTGTCGATTTGTCACGAAGTCTTTTCTCTCCAGATGTGTTACTACGTTTTTTCTCACGATCTTCTCTATCACATTGCATCGTATAAAAGTCAAGGACACTGGCCTGTAGTTCAGTGCCTCTTGCCTGTTGCCCTTTTTTGTATATTGGGACCACATTCGCCGCCTTCCATATTTCTGGTAGGTCTCCCGTCTCCAGTGACGTACTATACACTATGAAGAGTGGCAAGCAAAGTGCCTCTGCATTCTCTTTCAGTACCAATGGTGAGATCCCATCTGGACCAACAGCCTTTCTAACATCCAGATCCAGCAGGTGTCTCGACCTCCTCACTCGTAATTTCGAACCCTTCCAAGGCCACCTGGTTTACTTCCCTTTCTCCTAGCACAGTGACCTCACCTTGTTCTATTGTGAAGACCTTCTGGAACCTCTTGTTGAGTTCTTCACACACCTCTTTGTCATTCTCTGTATTCCTGTCCTCGCCTGTTCTAAGTTTCATTACCTGTTCTTTCACTGTTGTTTTCCTCCTGATGTGACTATGGAGTAGCTTTGGTTCGGTCTTGGCTTTGTTTGGTATATCATTTTCATAATTTTTCTCTGCTTCTCTTCTCATCCTGACATACTCATTCCAGGTTCTCTGGTATCTCTCTTTGCTTTCTGGTTTTCTGTTATTCCGGAAGGTTCTCCATGCCCTTTTGTTCAGTCCCTTTGCTTCCATACATGCCCTATTATACCATGGATTTTTCTTTTGCCTCTCGGATTTTTCCCTTTGGGATGGGATGACCCTGTTTACTGCCTCCTGACACTTTTGGGTGACATAGTCTATCATATCTTGTACAGACTTAGCTCTGAGGTCTGTGTCCCAAGGTATTTCCCTTAGGAAACGTCTCATCTCCTCATATTTCCTCTTTCGGTAAGCCAGCCGTTTGTTTCCTAGTTCTTTTTGGGGGGAGATAATTCCTAGCTCCACCAGGTACTCAAAGTTCAATACACTGTGATCACTCATTCCCAAGGGTGCTTCCATCTTGACATCCCTTATATCCCACTCATTTAGGATATGTGTGTGTGAGCATGTAGGCAGAGAGGGGTGGAGGAAGAAGAAGGGGAGAGAGAAAGGAGAGGGAGAGAGAGGAAGGAGAGGGAGAGAGAGGAAGGAGAGAGGGAGAGAGAGGGAGGGTAGGGAGAGCGAGGGAGGTGAGGGAGAGAGGGGAGGGGAGGGAGAGCAAGGGAGAGCGAGGGAGGAGAGGGAGAGAGGAGGAGAGGGAGAGAGGAGGAGAGAGAGAGAGAGAGAGAGAGAGAGAGAGAGAGAGAGAGAGAGAGAGAGAGAGAGAGAGAGAGAGAGAGAGAGAGAGAGAGAGAGAGAGAGAGAAAGAAAGAAAGAGAGAGGGAGAGGGAGAGAGGGGTAGAGAGGGGGAGAGTGTGTGTATGGGGGATGCGGGGGAACTGGGGGGTAGGAGGGGGCGGAGATGGTCACTTCTGGTCAGGTGTGTGTGTGTATTTGTGGTCAGTCGTGGGAGGGGGGAGTGGGGGAGGGGGGAGTGTATTGGGTTAGTGAGATTGGGGTAAGAGAGGGGGTGGAGTATGAGTGAGGTCTTATCCCCTTTCCACAAAAGGTGTTAATCCTTTCTCCCCTGACTGAACGTTTGTGTGTGTGTGCGTGTGTGTTTATGTTTTTGCGTGTGCATGCATACGTACGTGCATGCACACGCAGGGGAGGGGGGAGTGTATTGGGTTAGTGAGATTGGGGTAAGAGAGGGGGTGGAGTATGAGTGAGGTCTTATCCCCTTTCCACAAAAGGTGTTAATCCTTTCTCCCCTGACTGAACGTTTGTGTGTGTGTGCGTGTGTGTTTATGTTTTTGCGTGTGCATGCATACGTACGTGCTCGTGCATGCGTGCTTGTGTCACGAGAGTCCCATAAGTATCAACCTCTAACCAAAATGAGCCACTTTGAGATTTTAAATATATATGATATCCTGAACAAGAATTTGATAATATTTTACCTCACTCTGTACACCTGAATAATTGACCAGAGGGGTACCTACAAGTCATCTTCCTGCTTGCACAACTAGATGAAAACTGACGATGTCTGGATGACGAGGGTGATCCGTCGTCGCCTCCCACGTGGTGATACCCCTAGATATAGGGGTGTCACACTTTGTGATACCCCTAGATCTGTGATCTGTCACAGTAGCCTTAATTAACCAAAAAATATTGCGTTTATCGTGGAGTGCGACCCCATGAGCCTCCCTCGATGGCTGGCTCAACTCGACTCCCTCCCTCCCTAAGTGTACACCTTGTGTGGTTGCACACATGAAGAGGCAAATATAAGCTTTCACTGGTACCTTATCTGGAGTGCCAGTGAGAAGTAAGGCTCCTGAGTAATCGACACCAGTGGTCTCAGAAGGACGAAGATGGACTACTCTCTCCATAGGGAGTGGTGGAAGTCCTGGGAAAGGACACACTGGAGCGTCGTACCTTCTGCAGATTACACAAGACTTAATAAGTGATTTGACAGTTTGACGATCTTGGGGAAACCAATATTTCTGTCTTAGGTCGGTGAGAGTGTCTAACACTTCACCATGTTAAGTACCATATTGACGATGGTGCAAAACAAAAAGTTTTGTTTAATGTTGTGACGTGGTAGAACTATTGGATTTGTTGTATCCAAATCAATTTCTGCATGAAGCAGACGTCCTCCACACCTTAATATATTATAGGTGTTGGCATCACACCAGATACCTAGAGACTTGGTTAATTTATCTGGAAGATTTTCATATTCACTTCCATACATCTCTTGTTGTGCACGTTTGATCCAATAGAGGATAGGTTTGGGAAACTTATGTCTGATTCCTATCTTAGCAGGAAAATCAAATACAAGTGCCGTTATTCTTAGTAACTTACTCAAGTTGGAATAATTGTGAGGGTTAATAGCTAAGGTCTGATGAGGTTCTGGATCTGTCATGAGAGTAGTGAAACCACTATGACTTGTGGTTTCTTTTTAGGCCACTGACCACTAACAAGCCATGAAGGTCCATTAAACCACATCTGAGACTTGATCAGCTGTTTTAATGATAAACCTCTCGAAAGGTAATCGGCTGGATTGTCCTTGGTAGGAACATGTCTGAGTTTATATCCTACAGATAATTCATGGATTTCCCTAACACGATTGCTGACATAGGGAGTTTTATTATTATTGTTTCTTATCCATTGTAAGACTGCCTCATTGTCTGACCACACTACGATCTCACCAAAGTGAATATTATTGAGCGTCTTGGTCAGGCAATGAGCCAATCTTACTCCCACCAGCAATGCAGTCAACTCCATTTGAGGTAAAGATCTCTTGATTTGAGCAACTCTTGCTTTTGATGTAAAAAAGATTGTGCATTATTGACTAAGTAGGCTGAAGTGCCATACGCTTTACCAGAGGCATCGCATAAGACATGCAAATTTGTTGATAAGTTTTGTCCTGAAGCATTACGAGGAAATTTCAAAACACCTAATTGATTGAAATCCGTTGTGAGTGTTTGCCATTTATCGTGCAACTCAATTGGCAACGGATCATCCCATCCCATATTTTTCTGCCAGCATTCCTGCATGAGGAGTTTGCCCCTTAATAAAATAGGACTAAGTAAGCCCAAAGGGTCAAATGATTGACTGACATACGAGAGTAATTTTCTCATGGTAAGGGTTGAATTATTTGTTTGTACTGACTTGACATTCATCTCGTCGGTAACTGTGTTCCATTCCAGGCCCAGAACCTTTAATTGATTAGGTACCCGATAACCAGGAAACTCTTTCTCAATCATCTAGTTTAATTGTTTATTGTTTGAGGCCCATGATTGTAGTGGCATATTGGCTCCTAGCAACTCACGATTAGCCTCATGGTAAATTTCTACCAATTTAAATTTGTTATTAGTGGTTCCCTGGAAGTTGTCTACAAACAAGTTGTCGCTAATTTCTGCTTTATAAGGGTTATTTGACTTCTTCAAATATGTATCTAACATTGCTTGAAGTAGAAACGGTGAAGAGGTCGCTCCGAATAGCCTTAATCCATACAAATTTGGTAAAATCACGATCCTCTTCTTCAAAGGAAAGCTTTACTGATATCAGCAGTATAAGCAAAAATACCAATACAGAATAGTAATTATATGTCATACAGCCTTTGTGTTAGGCTAGGTCCCATTTGGAGCCACTCATTCAAGGACACGCTGTTTGCCTTCACTTTGCCACTACAGTTAAAAATTATAGATATAGGTGTCGTCACTGAATCTTTCATTACAGCGTAATGGGGTAGATAGTGACCTGTTTTCCGGTCATCATTATCAACAACTTTAATGAATTTACTGTCGAGTTGTTGTTTAATTAATTGATGATACATGTTCAATTTATCTGGCTGTTTCTGTAGCCGTATTAAATGAGACTTTAATTGGGAGGCTGCCATGAAACAATTAACTGGAAGTTGTGGATGGTTCAACTTCCATGGCAGTCTCACCCAGTATTGTTGGTCTTTATAGACAACTGTGTCCAGATATTGCTGATAAATCCATGTATCATCAGGGCTTGGTTTATTAGGGACACTACCTAAAGTGTCTAGATCCCACAATTTAAATACAGGTGGATCAGACTCATTATATTCAGATATTTCTCTGAAATGTAGGGGTGACTGTTCCAAGCCTAGTCAAGCCACTATTAAATTGTTTGGTTGTTTGTTGATTGACACAGATTTTTGCTGGAAAAGCACCGGTTCTGTTAGCAATTTGCCTCCAGCAGATGACAACAAATTCATTCCTAGTTGTCGGGTGCATCCTATTATAAATCTGTAATAATAATCAGCACCTATTAGGATACCAATGTCTGTGAGGTGATCAGAATTCATTTTGTGATCCGCTAGCCTCATGCGGTTACGTCTGAGATATTTCGCAGTGTGAGCGAGGTCTGTGACCTGCAGGTCTAAAGGAAGCTTATCCACTACTACCGCTTGTATTGAATTAGTGAAAGATCCAAGTCGTACTAATACCTTGACTACTTGGTATTCACGAGGTCCACTGTTAGTCAAGAATCCAGAGATATTTAATTTCACACGTTTGGCAGGTTTTAATTTCAACTGCTTAACTAATTGTTGTGTGATGAAGGTCTTCTGTGATCCTTGATCGAAAAGACCTTTAGTATTGACTCTAAGCTTAAGTGGAGGCAGAGTAGTATTATTTCCTGACTCAGTTGCAAGTACATTAATTTCTTGGTGTACTTTGCAGTATTGAACTGTGGTAGAATTCATAGAATCCTCCCGAGGTGTTGTAAATTGTGATGATGTCTTTATACATAAGGCATAATGATGCATACCTTTGTTGCATCAACCGCACAACTGTAGATGGACTACACATTTACTGGGGTCATGAGAACCCATGCACTTGGTGCATCAATGTAATTCTTGTAGGCGTTTAATCCTGGTATTAAAGTTAGGATAAACATTACATTTATAAGTGACATGCTCCTGTTCCCAGAACAGACACTTTCTCTCTCTCTTGCTGAGTTTGTCTTCTTGGCAGACACATCAACTACAGTCTCAGAGGTAGATACTGAATAAATATTTGTTACCACTCCACTATGGCCTTGCATAGTAGGCTGAGAAGTGAGTTCTGGCTACGAGGTACGACATATATATATATATATATATATATATATATATATATATATATATATATATATATATATATATATATATATATATATATATATATATATATATATATATATATAGGGTGGCATTAATAGGGTATTAATTTCATCAACACAAGACAGAACAAGAGGTGGCATTAATAGGATATTAATTTCATCAACACAAGGCAGAACACGAAACAATGGGTATTGAATAGAAGTGATTGTAGAAAACCTATTGGTCCATATTTCTTGATGCTTCTATATTGGAGCGGAGTCTTGAGGTGGGTAGAATATAGATGTGCATTAATTGGCTGTTCTTTGCTGGTGTTGACTTCTTGATGTGTTGTGCTTCGCAAACGTCAAGCCGCCTGTTATCGCTGTATCTATCGATGATTTCTGTGTTGTTTACTAGGATTTCTCTGGCGATGGTTTGGTTGTGGGAAGAGATTATATGTTCCTTAATGGAGCCCTGTTGCTTATGCATCGTTAAACGCCTAGAAAGAGATGTTGTTGTCTTGCCTATATACTGGTTTTTTTGGAGCTTACAGTCCCCAAGAGGGCATTTGAAGGCATAGACGACGTTAGTCTCTTTTAAAGCGTTCTGTTTTGTGTCTGGAGAGTTTCTCATGAGTAGGCTGGCCGTTTTTCTGGTTTTATAGTAAATCGTCAGTTGTATCCTCTGATTTTTGTCTGTAGGGATAACGTTTCTATTACCAATATCTTTCAGGACCCTTTCCTCAGTTTTATGAGCTGTGGAAAAGAAGTTCCTGTAAAATAGTCTAATAGGGGGTATAGGTGTTGTGTTAGTTGTCTCTTCAGAGGTTGCATGGCGTTTCACTTTCCTTCTTATGATGTCTTCGACGAAACCATTGGAGAAGTCGTTGTTGACTAGGACCTGCCTTACTTTACAGAGTTCTTCGTCGACTTGCTTCCATTCTGAGCTGTGGCTGAGAGCACGGTCGACATATGCGTTAACAACACTCCTCTTGTACCTGTCTGGGCAGTAGCTGTTGGCATTTAGGCACATTCCTATGTTTGTTTCCTTAGTGTAGACTGCAGTGTGGAAACCTCAGCTCTTTTCCATGACAGTTACAGGATGGAAAGGGCAGCTTCCCATCCTTTTCCATCTCGTAAGTGAAACGCAGCACGGAACTCTGCTCAAATGCCTCCTTCAGCTCCTGCAGATGTCTGACATCAGTTACCTGTGTAAAAATGTCGTCAACATACCTGCAGTATATGGCCGGTTTCAAGTTCATGTCGACTAAGACTTTTTGCTCGATGGTACTCATGTAGAAGTTTGCAAACAGGACACCTAGGGGAGAACCCATGGCGACCCCATCTACTTGCTTATACATGTGCCCATCCGGGCTCAAGAAGGGTGCCTCTTTAGTACAAGCTTGGAGTAGTTTCCTCAGAATATTTTCTGGTATGTCAAGAGGAGTACAGGCTGGATCACGATACACTCTGTCGGCATTCATCCCGATTGTCTCGTCCACAATGTGGATGAGACAATGTCTCGTCTACCTGTGGACGAGACAATCGGGATGATAGCCGACAGAGTGTATCGTGATCCAGCCTGTACTCCTCTTGACATACCAGAAAATATTCTGAGGAAACTACTCCAAGCTTGTACTAAAGAGGCACCATTCTTGAGCCCGGATGGGCACATGTATAAGCAAGTAGATGGGGTCGCCATGGGTTCTCCCCTAGGTGTCCTGTTTGCAAACTTCTACATGGGTTCCATCGAGCAAAAAGTCTTAGTCGACATGAACTTGAAACCGGCCATATACTGCAGGTATGTTGACGACATTTTTACACAGGTACCTGATGTCAGACATCTGCAGGAGCTGAAGGAGGCATTTGAGCAGAGTTCCGTGCTGCGTTTCACTTACGAGATGGAAAAGGATGGGAAGCTGACCTTTCTAGATGTAACAGTCATGGAAAAGAGCGGAGGTTTCCACACTGCAGTCTACACTAAGGAAACAAACATAGGAATGTGCCTAAATGCCAAAAGCGAGTGCCCAGACAGGTACAAGAGGAGTGTTGTTAACGCATATGTCGACTGTGCTCTCAGCCACAGCTCAGAATGGAAGCAAGTCGACGAAGAACTCTGTAGGGTAAGGCAGGTCCTAGTCAACAACGGCTTCTCCAATGGTTTCGTCGAAGACATCATAAGAAGGAAAGTGAAACGCCATGCAACCTCTGAAGAGACAACTAACACAACACCTATACCCCCTATTAGACTATTTTACAGGAACTTCTTTTCCACAGCTCATAAAACGGAGGAAAGGGTCCTGAAATATATTGTTAATAGAAACGTTATCCCTACAGACAAAAATCAGAGGATACAACTGACGATTTACTATAAAACCAGAAAAACGGCCAGCCTACTCATGAGAAACTCTCCAGACACAAAGCAAAATGCTTTAAAAGAGACCAACGTCGTCTATGCCTTCAAATGCCCTCTTGGGGACTGTAAGCTCCAAAAAACCCAGTAAATAGGCAAGACAACAACATCTCTTTCTAGGCGTTTAACGATGCATAAGCAACAGGGCTCCATTAAGGAACATATAATCTCTTCCCACAACCAAACCATCGCCAGAGAAATCCTAGTAAACAACACAGAAATCATCGATAGATACAGCGATAACAGGCGGCTTGACGTTTGCGAAGCACTACACATCAAGAAGTCAACACCAGCAATCAACAGCCAATTAATGCACAACTATATTCTACCCACCTCAAGACTCCGCTCCAATATAGAAGCATCAAGAAATATATATATATATATATATATATATATATATATATATATATATATATATATATATATATATATATATATATATATATAAATATATATATATATATATATATATATATATATATATATATATATATATATATATATATATATATATAAATATATATTAGTATATTTTGGTAGCAGTCTTTCCTGTAGACATATATTATTAAATATGACCGAAAAAGTAAGATTAATAATTCTAACACGAATTTTCTCAATCTTTCGTACATTACGCTTCACTGTTGGAGGTAAATCAAAAATCACTTCTCCAAAATTCATTTTTATTTCTAGTCTGACGCGACACGGGCGCGTTTCGTAAAACTTATTACATTTTCAAAGACTTCACAAATACACAACTGATTAGAACTTACAAGTTCTAATCAGTTGTGTATTTGTGAAGTCTTTGAAAATGTAATAAGTTTTACGAAACGCGCCCGTGTCGCGTCAGACTAGAAATAAAAATGAATTTTGGAGAAGTGATTTTTGATTTACCTCCAACAGTGAAGCGTAATGTACGAAAGATTGAGAAAATTCGTGTTAGAATTATTAATCTTACTTTTTCGGTCATATTTAATAATATATAAATATATATATATATATATATATGAATGAAAACTCACACCCCAGAAGTGACTCGAACCCATACTCCCAGAAGCAACGTAACTGGTAACTACAGGGCGCCTTAATCCGCTTGACCATCACGGCCGTCAAAAGGAAGTGATAGCCGAGGCTATTTGAGCCACTTCCCCGACGGCAACTCGGATGGTAATCTTGGGCATAGCATTTCACCAAATCACCTCATTCTTTGGGGCACACGTGAGGAACACAAATGCGAACAAGCCTGAATGGACCCCAGGACTATATGCGAATGAAAACTCACACCCCAGAAGTGACTCGAACCCATACTCCCAGAAGCAATTTTGCTTCTGGGAGTATGGGTTCGAGTCACTTCTGGGGTGTGAGTTTTCATTCGCATATAGTCCTGGGGACCATTCAGGCTTGTTCGCATATATATATATATATATATATATATATATATATATATATATATATATATATATATATATATATATATATATATATATGTCGTACCTAGTAGCCAGAACGCACTTCTCAGCCTACTATGCAAGGCCCGATTTGCCTAATAAGCCAAGTTTTCCTGAATTAATATATTTTCTCTAATTTTTTTCTTATGAAATGATACAGCTACTCATTTCATTATGTATGAGGTCATTTTTTTTTATTGGAGTTAAAATTAACGTAGATATATGACCGAACCTAACCAACCCTACCTAACCTAACCTAACCTATCTTTATAGGTTAGGTTAGGTTAGGTAGCCGAAAAAGTTAGGTTAGGTTAGGTTAGGTAGGTTAGGTAGTCGAAAAACAATTAATTCATGAAAACTTGGCTTATTAGGCAAATTGGGCCTTGCATAGTAGGCTGAGAAGTGCGTTCTGGCTACTAGGTACGACATATATATATATATATATATATATATATATATATATATATATATATATATATATATATATATATATATATATATATATATATATATATATATATATATATATATATATGGGGGACTGGTACTATTAAGGGGTAAGGGTAGATAGAAGACAGAGTTATCAACTATGGGAGAGCTAAAAGGCCCGGCCCCCAAAATAAACTATCCACAGTAATAATAACTTGCTACTAGACCATATATGTCAGTCTAAAGGTTGATCAATGCACTCCCACACAGGAAGAAGATATACTTTGTTCCAAGGTACTTATTTATTAACCCCTTAACATCCCCCCATACACACTCACACCAATAACAATAATAATAATAACTTTACCACACTACCTTACGTTAAAAGCCTTGGTCCACATAAACAGGATACAAGGTTTTACACTGAGCAGAAGCTAGGGTAAAGCTCTACTATTGAATAACTTGAAGTTAGAGTCAGCTTAGGGTAGGGGACCACGTGGTTCCAATGGGACCCCCTTTAGAATACTAGTAATATAAACCCTAAAAACACCTACTACACACACAGTATACTACTAAACACATAGGACATGAGTATGCCAGAAATGCATAATACTGTGCTCAATATACTTATCTTGAACAAGACATAGAAATAAGGAAACGAAGAGGAAGGATAGGAGGGAGTTCCTTTCACCACAGCCAGCAACCAGAGAAGATGGAGTCTCAGTCCTCTTCCCCACAGCTGCCGGCAGACTGCTCAACTAATCGTATCGCAGCCCTATACCAAGTTTACTCAGGTTTACTTTACAAATGATTAGAAAGTATTAGTAAACATAGTTGGTGCCTATGTTATTATTTAATAATCAACCCCCAGCTCAGTCGTTAAATGCTCTTTGAGAAACAAGAATAGTCTTACGTCTGGCAGGGAAGATACAAACAAAAACACATCGAGTTGCGATTTACTACTCTAACGTAGCTTATTTAGTTTAATTTTGACCTCTGGTTTCCACTGAAGAACCCAGGGTCGTAACACTCCTCCCCCCTTCAGAGAAAAAAAAATGTGACTACTAGAATAGTAGTCATATTTTTTTGTAAGAGAATACAGAGAATAAAAAGAAAAAATATATGACAAAAAAAATCAATCAAAAACAACAATTTCTCTGCAAGAAAAATAGAAAGGAGTTCTCTGAAAGAAAAAAAACATACACAAAAAAAACAGGGAAGTAAATAATTTGGACACGGAATATTTAATGTCACAGGAGAACCTACAAAAAAATAACTAAAGCATGACAGTTGGTAAATGGCTTCCTGTGGCTCAGATGAATGTTATTCAAGCAACCGGGACAGAGCGTCGGCTATCACCTTGAGTCGGCCCGGTAGGTGGGTAATGGAAAGATTGAAGTCCTGTAGGTACAACGCCCACCTGAGGATGCGTTTATTCTTACCCTTCATCTGTGTCAGGAAGACTAGTGGGTTATGGTCCGTGTACACTTCCACTATATTACCTGTGAGGTAAACTTCTAACTTTTTACATGTTAACACTAGCGCCAATGCCTCTTTTTCTACCACTGAATAATTGCGTTGTGCCTTGTCAAATTTCACAGAGTAATAATATACTGGGTGTTCCACCTGATCATCACCAGTTTGCAACAACACTGCACCAGCATCCGAGTCAGACGCGTCAACATGAATTTTAAACAGTCGGTCGAACCTTGGACTAGCAAGCACTGGGGCGGAAGCTAAGATCAATTTCAAATTTTTAAATGCCTCTGCACAGTCTGATGACCACTTAAATTTAACGGCTTTCCACATTGTCTGTGAGAGGAGTGGCAACACTGTAAAAGTTCTGACAAAAACGTCGATAGTACACACACATACCGATAAATCTTTGAACGTCCTTTTTAGACTTTAAGACTGGATATTCTAGAATTGCACTGATTTTATCTTGCCGATAGTCGGTGCATAATCGCCAGGAGTCGTCTGGTTTGGGGACCAAAAGGCAGGGCGAGCACCAAGACCCCTGGCTCGGCCGGATGAGGCCGTGCTGGAGCAAGAAGTCGACCTCCTTCCGTACGATGGCCTTCTTTTCTGGACTCATCCGATAGGGTTGAAGGCGAATGGGAGTGTAGTCCGTCAACTCGACATCATGGCAAATGGCATCAGTCTGGGTCGGGACCTCCCCGAACAGACTGGAGAATTCATCAACCAACGACTGCACCTCTTCACGTTGGGCCATCTGCAAATGGGACAGTCCCTCCACAGCATTCACAGAACTAGAATTATTGAAAATGAGATTAGTTGGGTTCCCAGAACAATCATCCCCTCCCTCACTGGAAATGGAAACATTGGTTAGTGCAATGGGCCTGGGGTCCTGGAACTTCTTCAGCCGATTTACATGTACGAGCATTACCTGGTTACGCTTGTCAGAGTGCCTCACTTTGTACGTGAGGTCCCCCGTCTTTTCTGTCACAATGTAGGGGCCTTCGTACTTGTGGGACATAGTGTTCCCTAGTCGAGGCTTTAATACCAGGACAGGGTTGCCAGGCTGAAATACCCGTAACTTAGCCGTAGCATCGTTTCGGTCTTTCATCTTTTCTTGGGCCTTCCCATGATACTTTAGTGCAGCCGCCTTGCAGTCCTTGAGTCTCTGGTGGTGTTGCGCAAAGAAAGCCGAACCTTCGGTTAACGTTACGTTCCCTAACAGATTCTCCTGTAACATTTGCAAGGGTCCACGAACTTTATGGCCAAAGACTAACTCAAAAGGAGAACAACCCAGTGAACTTTGTAATCCCTCTCTAGCCGCAAACAAAACATACGGTAAATTCTCATCCCAGAAGGTGAGGGAACTCTCGCACGATGTCTTCAACATCTGCTTCAGAGTTAGATGGAAACGTTCAATTAACCCCTGACTCTGTGGATGGTATGGGCTGGAAACCTTATGAGTTATTCCATGGTCCTTACAAAATTGCTCAAAAATATCAGACTTAAAGTTAGTACCATTGTCAGTTTGCACGACCCGAGGCAGTCCAAAAGTGGAAAAAAATTGCAACATACGAGCAACAACAGTTTTTGCTCGGATGTTCCTTACAGCAAAAGCCTCTGGGTAACGAGTAGTGATACACATCATTGTGATTAGGTAAATATTACCAGACTTAGTTCTAGGTAATGGTCCAACACAGTCCATTACCACATGAGAAAATGGTTCCTCTGGCACGACAATAGGCCTTAGAGGAGCTTTAGGTGGAGTCTGGTTTGGTTTCCCAACCAGTTGACAAACAATACATGCATTACAAAATTTTGCCACATCGCTTTTCAGCTTGGGCCAGAAAAAATACTTTAAAATTTTGTGATATGTAATATTAATACCTTGATGTCCCCCCATAGGATCATCATGAGCAGCTGCCAAAACTCTTTCTCTATAGCAGGTCGGCAACATAACCTGGTGGACTACCTCCAACTCATTTGACAAGGGAGCACTCTGTGGTCTCCATTTTCTCATCAAAATCCGATCATTGTAGTAGTACCCAGTTGCTGCGTCTACAATTTCCTCCATAGAGACGGCTGTCTCATGACAATCTGCAAGAGTGGGGTCAGCTTTCTGTAACTCACTCAAGGAGGCATCTAGGCCTTGGTCAGATGCCATTGGCCGAGGCTCAACAGTGTTCTCCTCCACCTCCCCACTACTCTCGGTAGATGGCGGTGGCAGGCTCTCCACAATGTCCTCGGCCACGTCATCGACACGGGCCATGAATGTGTCTGCGAGGTCCACTTGGTTTTCACCACTCGGAAAGTTCCTCGTGTCCTCGGGATTTACCACCTTGGCAAGCACAGGGCTGCCCTTACATTTAAGTCCCATAGACCTGGTCACCGCGCACGCAGGGTACACAACATTATCCTCTGCGGCGGGTGGATCCAGGCAAACCTTAGGGGTAGGCAACATAATAGGCAGTCTGGAGTCCCCTACCTTATTCCCTGCTAAATCATTACCAACTATTACATCAACATTAGGGAAAGGTAGGTATGAAGTGACTCCAACTGTACAAACACCCTTGTGGAAATCAGATTCCAGGGTAACCTTATGGAGGGGTACTGCTCGAGTATCACTAGTGACACCCTCGACCAGTACCACCTCTCCTGTGTCGAGAGTGTTGGCACCTTGCAACGCACTCTCTAAAATTAAAGTCTGGATGGCACCGGTGTCTCGGAAGATCACCACGTCCTTCCAGGAAGAACCCTCAGACAAAAGTAGTCTCCCTTTCGATAAGAATGGGGTAAGCAAGTCCAACCACTTTGGGTTGGAGGTCTTACTCCCTAACCCTTCCGAAGGCCTCAAGCCCTGTGTCACAACTAGAGCATTGGGTCTTTTTTCCGGGTACAGTTGCCAACAACGGCTAATAGTGTGGTTTGGATGCTTACAGTGACCACAAAAACGTCGGGGAGAAGAGACATTACTAACAGAATTACCCTTCGGTTCACCCTTAGGTACCGTGGGGCTAGACACTTTAACAGGGTTAGTTATGTCTGAAACAGAAGGTGCATTAGTTAAAGGGTTAGAATGAGCTGGTCTGGACTGCCTGTGGGTATAAGTTTTGTTACTCTGTGGGGTACAATTATTTTTATTGGGCCTTTTGCCCGCCAATTGGTAGTTTTCTGCCAACTTGGCCAAATCCCATATTTTAGAATTTACCTCTACCCTTCCTCTAATATATTGAGCTACCATGTCTGGCATACTATCTATAAACTGTTCGATTAACAAAGTGTTCTTGAGTGCCTCGTATGTTTCGGCTTTAGCCGAGCGAATCCATTTATCAAACAATCTAATTTGATCATTAGCAAATTCAGTGAGCGGTTGGTTGTGAGTAGGCCTAAGGTTGCGATAAGCTTGGCGGTGAGCTTCAGGAGTAATTGCATATGCCCGCAAAATACGTTCCCTGACTTTATCATATTCAAAACACTCATCGTCAGGCATGTTTATAAAAATATCTTGTGCTTTACCCCTAAGTCTTCCCTGTAGGATTTTCACCCACTCTTCCTTTGGCCAGTTCATGGACATGGCCAATCTCTGAAAATGGTTGAAAAACCTTTCAGGGTCTCACTCGGAAAATTCAGGCAAATTTTGCTTTTTCTCATAATGCCTGGGGTTTGAATCCCCGGCAGGTGGAGGTCCAGTGGCATTCGCTCTAATTCTAGCCTCCTCGGTTTTGAGTCTTTGCTCCTCTAATTTTATTTTTGCTAACTCTAGAGCTAATTCTCTATCCCTATGAGTTGCACTTTCTGCTTGGCAAGGCTGGCATAAAGGTGTATCACTTGCCAATAGTTCTTCATCAATACAATGTTGTAATATTTCATTCACCAAAGTCCACTTTTTATCCGCGTCATTTAATTCTAGGCCAAAATCCATGCCTAACAATACTAAATTAGACTTGGTAAGTTTCTTTATCTCTACTGCTGAAGGCTCCATTGCCAGTCTCTGCATTTCAGATGACGTCACTAATAATTTTAGCTCCCAGCCAAAGAAAAAATTAAAATATAAAAATTGGAAAAAAAACAAAAATTTGAACGGCCCCTAACACAAGGCCACACTAACCTTAATCGTGATGGGATCCAGCTGGGTGTCCAGTCAGTGCAAGAATGTCCTTTGCTAGATGAGCTGGACCCTAGGCTAGCACACAACCGTTCTGCGGAAACAAAAAAGTTTAGTTTTGGCACTCAAGAATCTAATTTTTTATACTTATAATGTTCCTCCCGGACTGGCCAACCACTTGTTATAATATAAATGTTGGTGTTATGGGGGACTGGTACTATTAAGGGGTAAGGGTAGTTAGAAGACAGAGTTATCAACTATGGGAGAGCTAAAAGGCCCGGCCCCCAAAATAAACTATCCACAGTAATAATAACTTGCTGCTAGACCATATATGTCAGTCTAAGGGTTGATCAATGCACTCCCACACAGGAAGAAGATATACTTTGTTCCAAGGTACTTATTTATTAATCCCTTAATATCCCCCCATACACACTCACACCAATAACAATAATAATAATAACTTTACCACACTACCTTACGTTAAAAGCCTTGGTCCACATAAACAGGATACAAGGTTTTACACTGAGCAGAAGCTAGGGTAAAGCTCTACTATTGAATAACTTGAAGTTAGAGTCAGCTTAGGGTAGGGGACCACGTGGTTCCAATGGGACCCCCTTTAGAATACTAGTAATATAAACCCTAAAAACACCTACTACACACACAGTATACTACTAAACACATAGGACATGAGTATGCCAGACCTGCATAATACTGTCCTCAATATACTTATCTTGAACAAGACACAGAAATAAGGAAACGAAGAGGAAGGATAGGAGGGAGTTCCTTTTACCACAGCCAGCAACCAGAGAAGATGGAGTCTCAGTCCTCTTCCCCACAGCTGCCGGCAGACTGCTCAACTAATCGTACCGCAGCCCTATACCAAGTTTACTCAGGTTTACTTTACAAATGATTAGAAAGTATTAGTAAACATAGTTGGTGCCTATGTTATTATTTAATAATAAACCCCCAGCTCAGTCTTTAAATGCTCTTTGAGAAACAAGAATAGTCTGACGTCTGGCAGGGAAGATAAAAAAAAAAAACACATCGAGTTGCGATTTACTACTCTAACGCAGCTTATTTAGTTTAATTTTGACCTCTGGTTTCAACTGAAGAACCCAGGGTCGTAACAGTCGTATATATATATATATATATATATATATATATGTCGTATATATATATATATATATATATATATATATATATATATATATATATATATATATATATATATATATATATATATATATATATATATATATATATATATATATATATGTATATATATATTCTTGGGCACTAGTCCAACTTCAGAGGAATTCGAAGAAGTGTTTGACTTGCAACAATGATCGAACCCGTCTGTGACATTCATCAATGTTTCCCATTGTTGTGTTCTTCAAGAGATCCATAACCTTTAAGCACCTTTTTGCATTATTATTTTTGTATCAACCCATGTATATCTTGTAACCATCAAATATATATATATATATATATATATATATATATATATATATATATATATATATACATATATATATATATATATATATATATATATATATATATATATATATATGTCGTACCTAGTAGCCAGAACGCACTTCTCAGCCTACTATGCAAGGCCCGATTTGCCTAATAAGCCAAGTTTTCATGAATTAATGTTTTTTAGTCTACCTAACCTACCCAACCTAACCTAACCTACCTTTCTCGGCTACATAACCCAACCTAACCTATAAAGATAGGTTAGGTTAGGTTAGGTAGGGTTGGTTAGGTTCGGTCATATATCTACGTTAATTTTAACTCCAATAAACAAGAATTGACCTCATACATAATGAAATGGGTAGCTTTATCATTTCATAAGAAAAAAATTAGAGAAAATATATTAATTCAGGAAAACTTGGCTTATTAGGCAAATCGGGCTTTGCATAGTAGGCTGAGAAGTGCGTTCTGGCTACTAGGTACGACATATATATATATATATATATATATATATATATATATATATATATATATATATATATATATATATATATATGTCGTACCTAGTAGCCAGAACTCACTTCTCAGCCTACTATGCAAGGCCCGATTTGCCTAATAAGCCTAGTTTTCATGAATTAATATTTTTTCGACAACCTAACCTACCTAACCTAACCTAACCTAACGTTTTCGGCTACCTAACCTAACCTAACCTATAAAGATAGGTTAGGTTAGGTTAGGTAGGGTTGGTTAGGTTCGGTCATATATCTACGTTAATTTTAACTCCAATAAAAAAAAATTGACCTCATACATAATGAAATGGGTAGCTTTATCATTTCATAAGAAAAAAAATAGAGAAAATATATTAATTCAGTAAAACTTGGCTTATTAGGCAAATCGGGCCTCGCATAGTAGACTGAGAAGTGCGTTCTGGCTACTAGGTACGACATATATATATATATATATATATATATATATATATATATATATATATATATATATATATATATATATATATATATATATATATATATATATATATATGCAACAATGATCACAAAAACACTGATCCAAGTATGCAGAATAACCACATATGAAAAATAGAAAATGCTTAACGCGTTTTCGGCTAATTCGCCTTCATCAGAGCAAAGTAGAATGAATTCTACTTTGATTCTACTTTGCTCTGATGAAGGCGAATTAGCCGCAAACGCGTTAAGCATTTTCTATTTTTCATATGTGGTTATTCTGCATATATATATATATATATATATATGTCGTACCTAGTAGCCAGAACGCACTTCTCAGCCTACTATGCAAGGCCCGATTTGCCTAATAAGCCAAGTTTTCATGAATTAATTGTTTTTCGACTACCTAACCTACCTAACCTAACCTAACCTAACTTTTTCGGCTACCTAACCTAACCTAACCTATAAAGATAGGTTAGGTAGGGTTGGTTAGGTTCGGTCATATATCTACGTTAATTTTAACTTCAATAAAAAAAATTGACCTCATACATAATGAAATAGGTAGCTTCATCATTTCATAAGAAAAAATTAGAGAAAATATATTTATTCAGGAAAACTTTGCTTTTTAGGCAAATCGAGCCTTGTATAGCAGGCCGAGTACGACGTTCTAGCTACCAGGTACAACATATATATATATATATATTATTAAATATGACCGAAAAAGTAAGATTAATAATTCTAACACGAATTTTCTCAATCTTTCGTACATTACGCTTCACTGTTGGAGGTAAATCAAAAATCAATTCTCCAAAATTCATTTTTATTTCTAGTTTGACGCGACACGGGCGCGTTTCGTAAAACTTATTACATTTTCAAAGACTTTAGTTCACAAATACACAACTGATTAGAACTTACGTATCTCCGATTTTATATCTACATTTGAGTGAGGTGGGAGGGGTGATGTGGCATTAACACAAGACAGAACAAGAGGGGATATTAATAGGGTATTAAAAGTATCAACACAAGACAGAACACAAACAATGGGTATTGAATAGAAGTGTTTGTAGAAAGCCTATTGGTCCATATTTCTTGATGCTTCTATATTGGAGCGGAGTCTTGAGGTGGGTAGAATATAGTTGTGCAATAATTGGCTGTTGATTGCTGGTGTTGACTTCTTGATGTGTAGTGCCTCGCAAACGTCAAGCCGCCTGCTATCGCTGTATCTATCGATGATTTCTGTGTTGTTTACTAGGATTTCTCTGGCGATGGTTTGGTTGTGGGAAGAGATTATATGTTCCTTAATGGAGCCCTGTTGCTTATGCATCGTTAAACGCCTAGAAAGAGATGTTGTTGTCTTGCCTATATACTGGGTTTTTTGGAGCTTACAGTCCCCAAGTGGGCATTTGAAGGCATAGACGACGTTAGTCTCTTTTAAAGCGTTCTGTTTTGTGTCTGGAGAGTTTCTCATGAGAAGGCTGGCCGTTTTTCTGGTTTTATAGTAAATCGTCAGTTGTATCCTCTGATTTTTGTCTGTAGGGATAACGTTTCTATTAACAATATCTTTCAGGACCCTTTCCTCCGTTTTATGAGCTGTGGAAAAGTAGTTCCTGTAAAATAGTCTAATAGGGGGTATAGGTGTTGTGTTAGTTGTCTCTTCAGAGGTTGCATGGCTTTTCACTTTCCTTCTTATGATGTCTTCGATGAAACCATTGGAGAAGCCGTTATTGACTAGGACCTGCCTTACCCTACAGAGTTCTTCGTCGACTTGCTTCCATTCTGAGCTGTGGCTGAGAGCACGGTCGACATATGCGTTAACAACACTCCTCTTGTACCTGTCAGGGCAGTCGCTGTTGGCATTTAGGCACATTCCTATGTTTGTTTCCTTAGTGTAGACTGCAGTGTGGAAACCTCCGCCCTTTTCCATGACTGTTACATCTAGAAAGGGCAGCTTCCCATCCTTTTCCATCTCGTAAGTGAAACGCAGCACGGAACTCTGCTCAAATGCCTCCTTCAGCTCCTGCAGATGTCTGACATCAGGTACCTGTGTAAAAATGTCGTCAACATACCTGCAGTATATGGCCGGTTTCAAGTTCATGTCGACTAAGACTTTTTGCTCGATGGTACCCATGTAGAAGTTTGCAAACAGGACACCTAGGGGAGAACCCATGGCGACCCCATCTACTTGCTTATACATGTGCCCATCCGGGCTCAAGAAGGGTGCCTCTTTAGTACAAGCTTGGAGTAGTTTCCTCAGAATATTTTCTGGCATGTCAAGAGGAGTACAGGCTGGATCACGATACACTCTGTCGGCTATCATTCCGATTGTCTCGTCCACAGGTACGTTGGTAAACAGCGATTCTACGTCCAACGAGGCTCTTATCCCTGTGGCCCGTGTGCCCCGCAGTAAGTCAACAAATTCCTTTGGAGACTTCAGGCTGAAGGCGCAAGGAACATAAGGAGTCAGCAGGCCGTTGAGTCGCTTCGCCAGTCTGTACGTGGGTGTGGGTATCTGGCTAATGATTGGCCGAAGTGGGTTTCCAGGCTTGTGCGTCTTGACATTTCCATACGCATATCCAGGTTTATATTCCCCAATGATCTTTGGCAGGTGGAGTCCGGATTTCTTGGCGTTCACAGTTTCGATCAGTTTGTTGACCTTTGCTTTTAATTCGGCTGTAGTGTCCTTCGTTACCCTTTGGAACTTAGTTTGATCAGAAAGTATGATGTTCTTTTTCGCCAGATATTCGTCTTTTTTAAGAATGACATATATTGGCGACTTGTCACCTCTCCTGACAACTATCTCCTTGTTCTCACGAAGGCTTTTAGCTGCCGCTTTAAGCTCGGGGGACAGTATGGTGCTTCTGTAGTTGCCTCGATTCTTTCCTCCTTCTGCAATAAGTTCTGCTTGTAAGGTATCTTTGGTAGTGACCTTCTTTTGTGTCTCGAGGTCGAATATGTCGTCCAACAGAATTTCCAACTCTACTTTCCGGGCCATCTCACTCGGTCTGGACATAACATGACAGTTTATGCCCAGATTTAGGAGAGTGACTTGGTCCTCAGTGAGGTTAATTCCTGCAAGGTTCAGGAAGCCATCTCTTGGTCGTGGAATTGCCATAGGTCCTCCATATAATGTTGTTAGTTTCTTGATAATCCTTGTTTCAGTGCTGAGGTGATGTTGGTCTGTGAGGATGTCGAGGTGTTGTTCAATGCGGGTACGGATACTATGGTCGATGTTGCTATTTCTCCACTCGTTTGTAGCATGAAGTAGTTGCGTTTTGTTGTCTTTGATTTCATTCTCTGCCTTGTATATCTGATCACGAATCAGATCCTGGCGATATTTTATCGTGAAGGCTTGATTCCTTGCTGCTGGGTCGTGCGCTTTAATATTAGTATATTTTGGTAGCAGTCTTTCCTGTAGACATATATTATTAAATATGACCGAAAAAGTAAGATTAATAATTCTAACACGAATTTTCTCAATCTTTCGTACATTACGCTTCACTGTTGGAGGTAAATCAAAAATCAATTCTCCAAAATTCATTTTTATTTCTAGTCTGACGCGACACGGGCGCGTTTCGTAAAACTTATTACATTTTCAAAGACTTTAGTTCACAAATACACAACTGATTAGAACTTACGTATCTCCGATTTTATATCTACATTTGAGTGAGGTGGGAGGGGTGATGTGGCATTAACACAAGACAGAACAAGAGGGGATATTAATAGGGTATTAAAAGTATCAACACAAGACAGAACACAAACAATGGGTATTGAATAGAAGTGTTTGTAGAAAGCCTATTGGTCCATATTTCTTGATGCTTCTATATTGGAGCGGAGTCTTGAGGTGGGTAGAATATAGTTGTGCAATAATTGGCTGTTGATTGCTGGTGTTGACTTCTTGATGTGTAGTGCCTCGCAAACGTCAAGCCGCCTGCTATCGCTGTATCTATCGATGATTTCTGTGTTGTTTACTAGGATTTCTCTGGCGATGGTTTGGTTGTTGGTAGAGATTATATGTTCCTTAATGGAGCCCTGTTGCTTATGCATCGTTAAACGCCTAGAAAGAGATGTTGTTGTCTTGCCTATATACTGGGTTTTTTGGAGCTTACAGTCCCCAAGTGGGCATTTGAAGGCATAGACGACGTTAGTCTCTTTTAAAGCATTCTGTTTTGTGTCTGGAGAGTTTCTCATGAGAAGGCTGGCCGTTTTTCTGGTTTTATAGTAAATCGTCAGTTGTATCCTCTGATTTTTGTCTGTAGGGATAACGTTTCTATTAACAATATCTTTCAGGACCCTTTCCTCCATTTTATGAGCTGTGGAAAAGAAGTTCCTGTAAAATAGTCTAATAGGGGGTATAGGTGTTGTGTTAGTTGTCTCTTCAGAGGTTGCATGGCTTTTCACTTTCCTTCTTATGATGTCTTCGATGAAACCATTGGAGAAGCCGTTATTGACTAGGACCTGCCTTACCCTACAGAGACTATTTTACAGGAACTTCTTTTCCACAGCTCATAAAACGGAGGAAAGGGTCCTGAAAGATATTGTTAATAGAAACGTTATCCCTACAGACAAAAATCAGAGGATACAACTGACGATTTACTATAAAACCAGAAAAACGGCCAGCCTTCTCATGAGAAACTCTCCAGACACAAAACAGAACGCTTTAAAAGAGACTAACGTCGTCTATGCCTTCAAATGCCCACTTGGGGACTGTAAGCTCCAAAAAACCCAGTATATAGGCAAGACAACAACATCTCTTTCTAGGCGTTTAACGATGCATAAGCAACAGGGCTCCATTAAGGAACATATAATCTCTTCCCACAACCAAACCATCGCCAGAGAAATCCTAGTAAACAACACAGAAATCATCGATAGATACAGCGATAGCAGGCGGCTTGACGTTTGCGAGGCACTACACATCAAGAAATCAACACCAGCAATCAACAGCCAATTATTGCACAACTATATTCTACCTACCTCAAGACTCCGCTCCAATATAGAAGCATCAAGAAATATGGACCAATAGGCTTTCTACAAACACTTCTATTCAATACCCATTGTTTGTGTTCTGTCTTGTGTTGATACTTTTAATACCCTATTAATATCCCCTCTTGTTCTGTCTTGTGTTAATGCCACATCACCCCTCCCACCTCACTCAAATGTAGATATAAAATCGGAGATACGTAAGTTCTAATCAGTTGTGTATTTGTGAACTAAAGTCTTTGAAAATGTAATAAGTTTTATGAAACGCGCCCGTGTCGCGTCAGACTAGAAATAAAAATGAATTTTGGAGAATTGATTTTTGATTTACCTCCAACAGTGAAGCGTAATGTACGAAAGATTGAGAAAATTCGTGTTAGAATTATTAATCTTACTTTTTCGGTCATATTTAATAATATATGTCTACAGGAAAGACTGCTACCAAAATATACTAATATATATATATATATATATATATATATATATATATATATATATATATATATATATATATATATATATATATATATATATATATATATATATATATATATATATATATATATATGTCGTACCTAATAGCCAGAACGCACTTCTCAGCCTACTATTCATGGCCCGATTTGCCTAATAAGCCAAGTTTTCATGAATTAATGTTTTTTCGTCTACCTAACCTACCTTACCTAACCTAACCTAGCTTTTTTTGGCTACCTAACCTAACCTTACCTATAAATATAGGTTAGGTTAGGTTAGGTAGGGTTGGTTAGGTTCGGTCATATATCTACGTTAATTTTAACTCCAATAAAAAAAAATTGACCTCATACATAGAGAAAAGGGTTGCTTTATCATTTCATAAGAAAAAAATTATAGTAAATATATTAATTCAGGAAAACTAGGCTTATTAGGCAAATCGGGCCTTGAATAGTAGGCTGAGAAGTGAGTTCTGGCTACTAGGTACGACATATATATATATATATATATATATATATATATATATATATATATATATATATATATATATATATATATATATATATGTCGTACCTAGTAGCCAGAACGCACTTCTCAGCCTACTATGCAAGGCCCGATTTGCCTAATAAGCCAAGTTTTCATGAATTAATTGTTTTTCATCCACCTAACCTACCTAACCTAACCTAACCTAACTTTTTCGGCTACCTAACCTAACCTAACCTATAAAGATAGGTTAGGTTAGGTTAGGTAGGGTTGGTTAGGTTCGGTCATATATCTACGTTAATTTTAACTCCAATAAAAAAAAATTGACCTCATACATAATGAAATGGGTAGCTTTATCTTTTCATAAGAAAAAAATTAGAAAAAATATATTAATTCAGGAAAACTTGGCTTATTAGGCAAATTGGGCCTTGAATAGTAGGCCAAAAAGTGAGTTCTGGCTACTAGGTACGACATATATATATATATATATATATATATATATATATATATATATATATATATATATATATGTGTGTATATCACGAAAATAAACACGTGATTAAGAATGTGACAATGTCAGACCACGGAGGAAAAATGAAACAGGAAATTTCCTTAAGTACTTTCGTATATTAAATACATCTTCAGAAGGTCATTTTACAGATCGAGTGATGGGTATAAATAGGCAGGAAGGAGTGGTGAAGTAAGGTGAGGTACAATACTTGGACAACGCAGAAGGCCCATTGGCCCATCAGATGCACCCAATTGGCACATCCGATGTAGCACAATGGCCCATCTGATACAGCAGACATACAAGCATAATATATAGGTAATTATAACATAAAGAAATAAATATATACAATAAATTAGTGAGACAAATGTTTTTCAATGATTCTACTTAAATCGCCCTTTAGCTGATCTATTAGAAATGGATCTAAGTTATACCTTTGGACTGGAAAAATCTTCTGATGGATGAAATATATAGTGACTTACGCGGAAAAATTAATCAGTTACAGAAAATTCTTAAGCGCAAGTTAGAAAGTTTGATTAAAAATAGTGATTGGAACAAGAAATCTAATCCTAACAACGTGTTGAATCTGTCGTCCAAAACGATATGTGAAAATGTGGTTACTGCTTTGGGTTATGGTATGTCTTTTGCCATTTCAAATCAACCTTCTGCAGTTAAAATTGCTAGTTCATTGTTACAGCTTGAAAAACATAACTCTCTGTCTTCACAAAACCTAAACCTGGTTAAAGGTATTGTTTATGGTTCTATGTTGACGCCCCAAACAAGCAATTTTCCCGAAAGATTCAGACGAAGCTTACAGGAGTTAAGAGCCGATCCTTCCATTCATATAACAAAGGCTGATAAATCCAGCACTATTGTTATTTTAAACAAGGAGGAATATATTTCGAAAATGAATGATCTCCTCCTAGATTCTTCAACGTACACTAAGCTTAGGAAAAATCCTCTTGAGGACATCATCAAGTTCTTCAATAGTAGCTTGAGGAAGTTGTTAAGTAAACATAAAGATCTTCTTAATCAATTTACTACTTCGTCACCTTCATTACCATATCTATATGGTCTTGTCAAGACGCATAAGCCTAACAATCCCATGAGACCTATCATCAGTTCTGTGGGATCCATTTCTTACAAACTCTCCAAATGGCTTACCAAAATCTTGTCCCCTTTGTTAGGAACTATCTCCTCTTCTCATTTGACAAATTCTCTTGATTTAGTTAACAAATTGAATAGTGTTCCTGTCACTCCTGATGTAAAGTTAATCAGTTTTGACGTTTGTTCCTTGTTCACTAAGGTACCGGTCGATGATATTCTCGATTATCTTGCTCGTGAACTAATGAGCCATGACTTACCTCTTTCTGCTGATATTATTGTCAGTCTTGTTAAGTTGTGCATTAAAGAATGTAAATTTACCTTTAATAATGAGTATTATTTACAGACTTTTGGAATGGCAATGGGGAATCCTCTATCGCCATTGCTCTCAAACCTGTACATGGAATTCTTTGATAAGAAATTCGTTTCAAAAATAACTCCTGGAATCATTCCTTGGTTTAGATATGTTGATGATATCTTGTGTATTTGGCCTTCAGATGTAAACACAGACGAATTTGTAGCCAAACTTAATGACCAAGTCACCTCCATAAAATTTACTATGGAGACTGAAGTTGATAAATGTTTGCCATTCTTAGATGTGCTTATTCATAGGGAAAACTCTTCATTAAAGTTTAGTGTTTACAGAAAACCTACGAACAATTTATCTTATGTTCATTATTTTTCAGGGCATAAATACAATGTAAAAAAGTCAATTTTTTCTTCAATGTATCTAAGAGCTCTTCGAGTTGTGAGTCCAGAATTCTTAGATGAAGAATTTAAGAATATTGATTCGATTGGTCTTAAGCTTTGTTACCCACTGAATTTTTTGGAAGTTTGTCGTAACAAAGCTCGTCGTACATATTATAATAATGTATGCAGTGAAAGGATTCGCCCAAAGAATGTGTTATGTTTACCATATTTCTCTGGGTTTGAGAATATTGTCAAGGCCTTGAAACTTTTTAATATAGATGTAATGT
The DNA here is from genome assembly GCF_040958095.1 of Procambarus clarkii. Classification (NCBI taxonomy): domain Eukaryota; kingdom Metazoa; phylum Arthropoda; class Malacostraca; order Decapoda; family Cambaridae; genus Procambarus; species Procambarus clarkii. The sequence goes on along the minus strand of NC_091199.1, from coordinate 19,628,283 downwards.
TTAGCTACGAAAACACTGTTGGTAAGCTATTAGTAAGGAACAGCCCTCGTAGTGATAATTGCGTCATTTATAAAATACCTTGTAAGGAATGTAATAAGTTCTATGTCGGGCAAACATCTAAAGATTTAAAATGTAGAATATCGCAACATAAATACTCTGTAAAACATGGCCAATTGTCTAATGCTTTGTTTGTGCATTTGTCAGAAAAAGCTCACCAAATTGATTGGGAGAGTGCTTCTTCAATAACAAATTGTAAAAGCACCTATAACAGAAACATAATTGAATCTGCTTTGATACAGATCACCAAAGAAAGTAATTTGAATATTAGCAGTGGTCTATATAACTTAGATCCATTTCTAATAGATCAGCTAAAGGGCGATTTAAGTAGAATCATTGAAAAACATTTGTCTCACTAATTTATTGTATATATTTATTTCTTTATGTTATAATTACCTATATATTATGCTTGTATGTCTGCTGTATCAGATGGGCCATTGTGCTACATCGGATGTGCCAATTGGGTGCATCTGATGGGCCAATGGGCCTTCTGCGTTGTCCAAGTATTGTACCTCACCTTACTTCACCACTCCTTCCTGCCTATTTATACCCATCACTCGATCTGTAAAATGACCTTCTGAAGATGTATTTAATATACGAAAGTACTTAAGGAAATTTCCTGTTTCTTTTTTCCTCCGTGGTCTGACATTGTCATATATATATATATATATATATATATATATATATATATATATATATATATATATATATATATATATATATATATATATATATATATCGTACCTAGTAGCCAGAACGCACTTCTCGGCCTACTATGCAAGGCCTGATTTGCCTAATAAGCCAAGTTTTCATGAGTTAATGTTTTTTCGACTACCTAACCTACCTAACCTAACCTAACCTAACTTTTTAAGCTACCTATCCTAACCTAACCTATAAAGATAGGTTAGGTTAGGTTAGGTAGGGTTGGTTAGGTTTTGTCATATATCTACGTTAATTTTAACTCCAATAAAAAAAAAATGACCTCATACATAATGAAATGGGTAGCTTTATCATTTCATAAGAAAAAAATAGAGAAAATATATTAATTCAGGAAAACTTGGCTTATTAGGCAAATCGGGCCTTGCATAGTAGGCCGAGAAGTGCGTTCTGGCTACTAGGTATGACATATATATATATATATATATATATATATATATATATATATATATATGTCGTACCTAGTAGCCAGAACTCACTTCTCAGCCTACTATTCAAGGCCCGATTTGCCTAATAAGCCAAGTTTTCCTGAATTAATATATTTACTATAATTTTTTTCTTATGAAATGATACAGCAACCCTTTTCTCTATGTATGAGGTCAATTTTTTTTTATTGGAGTTAAAATTAACGTAGATATATGACCGAACCTAACCAACCCTACCTAACCTAACCTAACCTATATTTATAGGTAAGGTTAGGTTAGGTAGCCAAAAAAAGCTAGGTTAGGTTAGGTTAGGTAGGTTAGGTAGACGAAAAAACATTAATTCATGAAAACTTGGCTTATTAGGCAAATCGGGCCTTGAATAGTAGGCTGAGAAGTGCGTTCTGGCTATTAGGTACGACATATATATATATATATATATATATATATATATATATATATGTCGTACCTAGTAGCCAGAACTCACTATTCAGCCTACAATGCAAGGCCCGATTTGCCTAATAAGCCAAGTTTTCATGAATTAATATATTTTCTCTAATTTTTTTCTTATGAAATGATAAAGCAACCCATTTCATTATGTAAGAGGTCAATTTTTTTTTATTGGAGTTAAAATTAACGTAGATATATGACTGAACCTAACCAACCCTACCTAACCTAACCTAACCTATCTTTATAGGTTAGGTTAGGTTAGGTAGCCGAAAAAGTTAGGTTAGGTAGGTTAGGTGGTCGAAAAGCAATTAATTCATGAAAACTTGGCTTATTAGGCAAATCGGGCCTTGCATAGTAGGCTCAGAAGTGAGTTCTGGCTACTAGGTACGACATATATATATATATATATATATATATATATATATATATATATATATATATATATATATATATATATATATATATTTATATATATATATATATATATATAGTGACGGTAAAGCGTTGGTGTTCAGCTGTTTCAAAAGCTAGGGGCAGGGCCTCGTCACATAATAGAAAAAAAAGAGAAAAGCTGGAGCTTTCGTCTGTGGTAAGCTAATGGGAAGACACACAAAACACAAGTAAATTAACAATGAAATTTTAATTACTTTAGAAAAACAAGACATGAATAAAGTTAAGCACATAAAATATGAAAGACAAGTCAACAAACAAAATAATATGAATAATCACTGGCAAATGAAAAGTTACATTAAGACAAGTGAGTTACAGTGATAGCAAAATAAAGTATTAGTGCTGCTGGAATATTGGCTTCGAGCTGCCACCTCCCTTAGTACACGAAAGCCAAGGCTTAGTCTACCAGCGAGAGATGTCAACTGCTTGGAGCACTGAGAAATTCTGACGATATTAGTGCACTGCAGCCCAGACGTCAACTTGTGGCGGAGGCGGAGGGCAGGTGCGACGGGACACCAGCCAATCAGCGACAGGCAGGCAAAGGATGAGCAGTTTGCTGGTTACGGCGGTGGTAGGTAGCAGGTGTCACTTTGTGCTGGGTACGATTTGCTCTCTGGGCAAAACGTTTGGCGATACTTGCTGGACGTATCTTCTATATTATCTTGTATATTGACGTACTTATGAAGGAAAGAGCAGGCTCAATCTCTCTTGAAAGAGATTATCGTCACAACTCTCCCCCGAAGCCTGCGGTTCTGAAAGAAGTTACGTCTTCATGTGGTGGAGTAATAGGTGGAGTTGCTTCTACTTCATAAACTCTGGAGAGGGCGTCGGCTATGATGTTGTCAGAACCCTTGATATAGCGGATCTCCAGGTTGAAATCTTGTAGGTATAAAGCCCATCGTAGAAGACGCTGGTTAGTGAATTGGGCTTGATGTAAGAAGCGGAGAGGATTGTGGTCTGAGAAGATGGTGGTAGACCTGGCACCTTGTAGGTATGGAGCAAAGTGCTGGAGATTCAGGACGATGGATAGTAGCTCCTTTTCAAAAGTGCTGTAGTTCCTCTAGTGGGGTTTCAATTTGTAGCTGTAGTAGCTGACAGGTAGAACCTCCTCGCCTCGTTGCTGCATCAGGACACCACCGATGCCGGTACCACTGGCGTCGACATGAAGGACGAAAGGCTTGGTGATATCTGGCGAGGCGAGAATGGGATTAGAACAGAGGAGGAATTTGAGTTGTTCGAAAGCAACGGTTTGCTGCATGGTCCACTTATACCGTTGCTTGGGACTGGTTAAAATGATTAATGGCGTGGCGACTGTACTGAAATTTCTCACAAACCTACGGTAGTAGGAGGCAAGACCAAGGAAGCGCAAGAGATGCTTCCTGCTGGTAGGCTGTGGATAATGCTGGATGGCTTGAGTGTCTGTGTCTAACGGAGCTAGGCTGCCACTCCCAATTACATGACCCAGATAACGCACTTTACCTTTGGCGAAGGTGGACTTGCCCAGGTTGATGGTGAGGCCGGCTGTCAGGAGCTTGGCGAACAGTCGTTGCAGCTGGAGCAGATGTTCGCTCCAGGTGTTGGATGCTACGACGATATCATCCAAATAGGCGTAGGTGTTATCCAAGCCCTGGATGACGCGGTAGACAGCTCTCTGAAAGGTGGCCGGGGCATTACATAGTCCGAAAGGAAGGCGTTCATATCTGAAAAGTCCAAAGGGAGTGATAAAGGCAGACATTTCTTTGGCTCGCTCTGTTAAACACACTTGGTAATACCCCTTAAGCAAGTCCACTTGGGACAAGTAATGGGCATTACCAATGGCGTCAAGAATGTCATTTATCCTTGGCAAGGGGTATGCATCCTTGACAGTCACATTATTTAACTTACGGTAGTCAGTGCAAAGTCTCACCTTACCTTGGGGTTTTGGCACCAAGATACAGGGTGAGGCCCAGGGGGACTCACAAGGTGTAGCCAGTCCATGATCCAAGAGGTACTGCACCTCAGCACGCATGACTTCCTTCTTGCTAGGGTTAATTCGGTAGAAGGGTTGACGAATCGGCCGGGTGTCAGGGAGCAGTTGGATGTCGTGCTGGGTAACATTACACTCCTGTCGGTCATCTCGGAACAACTCCTGATGTTCTTTGAAGATCTTGACGAGAGGTGCACTATGATTGTCCTGAAAATAGTTGGGAAGATCAGTAAGGATTTCCGAATTAGAAAGCGCTGACTCCTTGTCAGTGCTTTCGGGAGGAGAAGCAGGGAAGGTCTCACTGTGGATGTATGGCTCCTTAAAGGAAGAATATAATGTTAAGACAGTGGGAGGAGTACCGTTATATAGCTTCAGGAGGTTGACGTGGCACAACTGGGTCTTCCGCCGCCTATCTGGAGTCTCTAGAACGTAGTTATGGTTGTTTCTGCACTCCTTGATGCGGTAGGGTCCTGAAAACCTGTTTTGTAAAGGAGAACCTGGGATAGGGAAATAAGCAAGTACGAAGTCTCCCGGCTTAAATTTTCTTACTTTGCTGGTCTGGTCGTAATGAGTCTTCATCCTCTTCTGTGCTTTCAATAGATTATCTTGGGCAAAACTGTGGACTCTCTCTAGAATGTGTTGTAGGTTTTGAAGAAACTGGGGCACATTTTGATGCTCACTGAAGGTGGCATCACGTAGAGAGTCTTTGAAAGCCTTGAGGGGAGTACGGCACTTACGTCCGTAGAGCATCTCATAAGGAGATACTCCTAGGGACTCATTGGGAAGACTTCTATATATACACATGATAAGGTCGATTTGCTTATCCCAAACCTTAGAGGTTTCATTACACAACTTCTTCAGGAGTGCTTTAATAGTCTGATGACCACGCTCAAGAGAACCCTGTGAAGCAGGATGATAGGGGCTGGACAATACCTGTTTGATGTTGAACTCCTCCAGTGTCCTCTTGAAGAGATCACTGGTGAAGTTGGTGCCACAGTCGCTCTGAACCTCCCTTGGAAATCCATACTGGGTGAAGATCTTCAATAAGTGTTTCACAACCGTAGCAGCCGTAATGTTCTTTACTGGAACTGCTATGGGGAATCTGGTGGTAGGACACAGGATGGTTAAGATATAGGCGTTACCTGAACTGGTCCGAGGTAAAGGACCAACACAGTCTATAATAAGTCTGTGGAAAGGTTCCGCAGGCACCTGTATGGGAATCAGTGGCGCTCTGGGAATAGAGATGTTCGGTTTACCTGCCATCTGACATGTATGACACTGACGTACTGTTTGACGCTATTTACCATACCTGGCCAGTAGTAGTCTTGACGGATTCCATGGTAAGTCTTGTTAAATCCGTAGTGGGAGAGTGCTCCGTGGGCCAGGTGTAGAATAGTGGGCCGCAGGCTGGCAGGAATCACTAGTTGTTCGACGTTGGCCCAATCGTCCTCCTCCTTCAGTTTACTGGGTCTATATCTGCGGTAGAGCAACTCGTTCTCTAGGAAGAACCCAGGAATACTGTCGGGTTGAGTCTCAGCCTGGAAAAATAATGGTGTCAAGGTAAGATCTTCCCTCTGTAACTTACGGAACTCCAACTTGGTCAGATTCGGGGGTAGTTTCTGAGGGTCTTGAGGGACAGCGGTAGCAGTAGAGTCAGCTGGCTGTGGTCGTGCGGCTTGTGCACGGGTGGTCACTAAAACCGGAGGAGAAACTTCATCACTCTCTTGAACCTTTGCTGGAACATACTCAAAAATGGGATTATCCATCACAGAGGTACACACCTGGGGTTTGTCCATGACGATCAGGTTGGTCGGTTGCAGGTCTTCTGCCAAGTCGTTGCCCAGGAGAAGTTGCACTCCAGGCACGGGAAAAGGCTTTTCCCTGATGGCGACTTGGACTTCTCCGCTCACGAAAGGACAATCCAGGTGGACTCTGGCGAGAGGGTAAGGAGTGGTAGCAGTGAGGTCAGTGATGAAGACAGTTTCTCCGGTGTAGGCGATGTTGGGCACAGCCGACTTCAAAATAATCGATTGAAGAGCCGCTGTGTCCCTCAAAATCTTCAATTTGAAACGTCCCTCCGGATTTGAACCGTTGGCAGAGACAGTTCCAGTATACAGGTGCTTACTGAAAAGAGAAAGATCATAAACATAAACACCAACATTCATCACAGGCTTACCGGACTTAGGAGGAGTTGGTTTGGGTTTTGGCGATTCGGTGGTTCCTTTGTATGGAGACTTACCACATTTATCTATGGTATGTCCATAGAGTCTACAATACTTACAGTATAATTGAGAGCCAGCTTGATCGGTACTCACTTTCTCGTAACTGTACCACGACTTCTTACTGGAAGATGGTTCTGGTGTCAGCCGGTGGATGAGGCTGTAAGTGTCAGCCGACTTAGCACACTTTAGGTAGTCGGTTTCTTCTTTATCTGCTAAATATAGACGGACAGGAGGCGGCACACGCCTCGAGAATTCTTCAACTAGCATAAGGTTGACGAGTTCTGCAAAGGTAGAGACATGTGCTGCTTTCAGCCATTTCATAAAATATCTCCTTTTGGTATTAGCAAACTCGAGAAAGGTAGTGGTACTTGCCTTCAGGTGGTCACGGAATTTCCTTCGATAACTTTCGGTGGAGAGAAGGTAGGCGTCCAACACTGCTTGTTTCAGAGTCTGGTAGTCATTCTCTGACGCCAAAGTACTGAGTGTAACTGCAGCTCTACCTGTAAGATGTACTCTGAGAAGGGTGGCCCATTGGTCGGCAGGCCAACTAAGTTGATTAGCAAGGGTTTCAAAGGTGGTGAAAAACACATCAACTTCTGTCTCTACGAATGGTGGCATTAACTTACTTGCATGTGATATATTGAAACTGATGGGGAGATTGGCGGTAGCTTGCTGGCGTTGACCGAGGTGTGAAGTTTCCAACGCGAATTCTCGTTGACGACATTCCATAGTCAAAGTTGCTTGTTGTTTGTCATATTCGTGTTGCATCTCCAATTGGCGTTGTTTTGTTTCAAGCTGTATTCGCTCACGTTCACGGAGTATTGCAATCTCACGTTCTTGTTCTTCCTTTCGTATGGCAGCTGCTCGTTCTTGTTGCTCGAGGGCTTCTCTTTGCATGGCAGCTGCTTTCCTTTGCTGCTCGCGTTCAATCTTGGCTAGCACTATTTTGAGTTTCATCGTTGCCAAATCAGTTTTATCTGCAATAAAGTAAGTTTCGTGAGTTTCAGAGTCTATCTTACCTTGCTCTAAAAGATGATCCAGTAACAGGTTATGTATTTCATTTTTGTTGGCTTGGTAGGGAACTTCTAGTTGATACTCATGTGCAAGAGTGTGTAATTCAGTCCTCTTGGCACGACTTAAAGTCCCTATTTTATTTCACCTGCTGGATCTGCACGGAAAGCTTGGAGACGAAACATGGTGAAATTAGCAAATAAATGCACAACGAATATACTGTTGTGATATGGTGAATGTCAGAAACAGGACAACGTGGCAACTGGTACCTATCCTGTGGAATCTTTAACAATTAATGTTAATTACAAGATGATAAATGATTAATTTAATCAAAGTCGCAGGAAATCTTGTACCCGGTACTCATGTAAGAGGATAAGGGCAAGAAAATCCTACTAAACAAGCGAAACTGAGTTTCTAAAACAAATGAAACAGTTAATTGCCTCAAAAGTAAAATTGGTAGTCCAAGAATGTAGGCATACCTTGCAGAGTCTCTATAGGACATAATCAAGTTTTCCCACTGAAATTAATATGATACTTACAGAATTAGCGAACTTTTGTGCTCTGAAAAAGAAAGCTAATTCCCTACCAATGTAAATATCATCATCTCTGACCGACGTGTAGGGGTGCGAGGTGTCAACTGGTGACGAGAACTGCTGCTGAGGTCCCAATTCAGCAACTAAAGTTCGTGCTAGGGGAACTATGGCCCTCTTTATCCTCCTACTGTCAGATTGCAGAAGATTAGGTGCACTTGACCCGGGGACAGACCACAGTACCAGGGTACCAATATGATGATCTGCCGAAAATATGAGAAATATCCTAGGGACAAAAGATGGTAAACACAAGTAATAACATGGAGGGAGAGATGACCAATTAAGAGAATGACTGAGGCCTACAGTCACCACGTAATCCAAAGTTGTCTCACCTTCACCATATGCTACTCTCGGAATGCACAATACACACAGCACCATATCAAAATAAAATTGAATATGAAAATTAGTGAAAAGCTACGTTACCAAAGCCAAATACGCTTACCATAAATTTACTACTTGGCACCAGTACCTGAGTGAAGCTCCCGGACAGGCCCCCACTTTATGTGACGGTAAAGCGTTGGTGTTCGGCTGTTTCAAAAGCTAGGGGCAGGGCCTCGTCACATAATAGAAAAAAAAGAGAAAAGCTGGAGCTTTCGTCTGTGGTAAGGTAATGGGAAGACACACAAAACACAAGTAAATTAACAATGAAATTTTAATTACTTTAGAAAAACAAAACATGAATAAAGTTAAGCACATAAAATATGAAGGACAAGTCAACAAACAAAATAATATGAATAATCACTGGCAAATGAAAAGTTACATTAAGACAAGTGAGTTACAGTGATAGCAAAAAAAATATTAGTGATGCTGGAATATTGGCTTCGAGCTGCCACCTCCCTTAGTACACGAAAGCCAAGGCTTAGTCTACCAGCGAGAGATGTCAGCTGCTTGGAGCACTGAGATATTCTGACGATATTAGTGCACTGCAACCCAGACGTCAACTTGTGGCGGAGGTGGAGGGAAAGTGCGATGGGACACCAGCCAATCAGCGACAGGCAGGCAAAGGATGCGCAGTTTGCTGATTACGGCGGTGGTAGGTAGCAGGTGTCACTGTGTGCTGGGTACGATTTGCTCTCTGGGCAATACGTTTGGCGATACTTGCTGGACTTATCTTCTATATTATCTTGTATATTGACGTACTTATGAAGGGAAGAGCAGGCTCAATCTCTCTTGAAAGAGATTATCGTCACAATATATATATATATATATATATATATATATATATATATATATATATATATATATATATATATATATATATATATATATATATATATATATATATATATATATATATATATATATATATATATATATATATATATATATATACATATATACAGAGTGTTGGGTTATTTCCGCGTTACTAGTGACAGTTGAAAGAGTTATTAAATTAACGTAAATGTAACTTTGTTATTAACGTAAATCAGTTGTTATTGATTGTTGATCGTCCGTGGGACGAAGTGTTAACGTAAAGATTAATTTGTGGAGGGTTGCTGGAGTTGTCAGTGAACCCATTACTCATTGAGGTCATTGACAGGCTACTGATTTGATTGCATTGCAACCGCTACTGCAGGTGTAGACTCCACAGAGACGTAGAACAGTTAGGAGGTAACTGGAGACGTGTTTCAGATCCTACTGTGTCATTTGTTGTAATTGTGATCTGTTAGTTCTTGCTTGCTTGTTGATTCCTCTGTGGTCACGGCTTATGTTCGAGTTAGTTCATTATGAAGTCCGAGGGGCTGGTGTCTAGCTGTTATTGATAGTGTCACAGGAAGGATTTCGAGTAACGTCATTGATATTTCTTTTTGTTTTGTTGTAGTAGTTAGTACTTTATTGAATAAACTAAGTTGTTATGTTGAACACTGTCTTTTCGTTACACCCCCACACATTATGATTGTTATGCAAGTGTCCTGTCACACTTGACTATTAAAATTGAGACTGATTCATGGGTTTTTTACTAAATATACGGCACCACACAACAATAAATTATTGTTGTGTGGTGCCCGCAAAATATAAAATATTGCGGTGCCCGCAAAATATTTTGCGGGCATTTTCATATGCCCGCAAAATACGTTCCCTGACTTTATCATATTCAAAACACTCATCGTCAGGCATGTTTATAAAAATATCTTGTGCTTTACCCCTAAGTCTTCCCTGTAGGATTTTCACCCACTCTTCCTTTGGCCAGTTCATGGACATGGCCAATCTCTGAAAATGGTTGAAAAACCTTTCAGGGTCTCACTCGGAAAATTCAGGCAAATTTTGCTTTTTCTCATAATGCCTGGGGTTTGAATCCCCGGCAGGTGGAGGTCCAGTGGCATTCGCTCTAATTCTAGCCTCCTCGGTTTTGAGTCTTTGCTCCTCTAATTTTATTTTTGCTAACTCTAGAGCTAATTCTCTATCCCTATGAGTTGCACTTTCTGCTTGGCAAGGCTGGCATAAAGGTGTATCACTTGCCAATAGTTCTTCATCAATACAATGTTGTAATATTTCATTCTCCAAAGTCCACTTTTTATCCGCGTCATTTAATTCTAGGCCAAAATCCATGCCTAACAATACTAAATTAGACTTGGTAAGTTTCTTTATCTCTACTGCTGAAGGCTCCATTGCCAGTCTCTGCATTTCAGATGACGTCACTAATAATTTTAGCTCCCAGCCAAAGAAAAAATTAAAATATAAAAATTGGAAAAAAAACAAAAATTTGAACGGCCCCTAACACAAGGCCACACTAACCTTAATCGTGATGGGATCCAGCTGGGTGTCCAGTCAGTGCAAGAATGTCCTTTGCTAGATGAGCTGGACCCTAGGCTAGCACACAACCGTTCTGCGGAAACAAAAAAGTTTAGTTTTGGCACTCAAGAATCTAATTTTTTATACTTATAATGTTCCTCCCGGACTGGCCAACCACTTGTTATAATATAAATGTTGGTGTTATGGGGGACTGGTACTATTAAGGGGTAAGGGTAGTTAGAAGACAGAGTTATCAACTATGGGAGAGCTAAAAGGCCCGGCCCCCAAAATAAACTATCCACAGTAATAATAACTTGCTGCTAGACCATATATGTCAGTCTAAGGGTTGATCAATGCACTCCCACACAGGAAGAAGAGATACTTTGTTCCAAGGTACTTATTTATTAATCCCTTAATATCCCCCCATACACACTCACACCAATAACAATAATAATAATAACTTTACCACACTACCTTACGTTAAATACCCTTGGTCCACATAAACAGGATACAAGGTTTTACACTGAGCAGAAGCTAGGGTAAAGCTCTACTATTGAATAACTTGAAGTTAGAGTCAGCTTAGGGTAGGGGACCACGTGGTTCCAATGGGACCCCCTTTAGAATACTAGTAATATAAACCCTAAAAACACCTACTACACACACAGTATACTACTAAACACATAGGACATGAGTATGCCAGACCTGCATAATACTGTCCTCAATATACTTATCTTGAACAAGACACAGAAATAAGGAAACGAAGAGGAAGGATAGGAGGGAGTTCCTTTTACCACAGCCAGCAACCAGAGAAGATGGAGTCTCAGTCCTCTTCCCCACAGCTGCCGGCAGACTGCTCAACTAATCGTACCGCAGCCCTATACCAAGTTTACTCAGGTTTACTTTACAAATGATTAGAAAGTATTAGTAAACATAGTTGGTGCCTATGTTATTATTTAATAATAAACCCCCAGCTCAGTCTTTAAATGCTCTTTGAGAAACAAGAATAGTCTGACGTCTGGCAGGGAAGATAAAAAAAAAAAACACATCGAGTTGCGATTTACTACTCTAACGCAGCTTATTTAGTTTAATTTTGACCTCTGGTTTCAACTGAAGAACCCAGGGTCGTAACAGTCGTATATATATATATATATATATATATATATGTCGTATATATATATATATATATAAATATATATATATATATATATATATATATATATATATATATATATATATATATATATATATATATATATATATATATATATATATATATATGTATATATATATTCTTGGGCACTAGTCCAACTTCAGAGGAATTCGAAGAAGTGTTTGACTTGCAACAATGATCGAACCCGTCTGTGACATTCATCAATGTTTCCCATTGTTGTGTTCTTCAAGAGATCCATAACCTTTAAGCACCTTTTTGCATTATTATTTTTGTATCAACCCATGTATATCTTGTAACCATCAAATATATATATATATATATATATATATATATATATATATATATATATATATATATATATATATATATATATATATATATATACATATATATATATATATATATATATATATATATATATATATATATATGTCGTACCTAGTAGCCAGAACGCACTTCTCAGCCTACTATGCAAGGCCCGATTTGCCTAATAAGCCAAGTTTTCATGAATTAATGTTTTTTAGTCTACCTAACCTACCCAACCTAACCTAACCTACCTTTCTCGGCTACATAACCCAACCTAACCTATAAAGATAGGTTAGGTTAGGTTAGGTAGGGTTGGTTAGGTTCGGTCATATATCTACGTTAATTTTAAATCCAATAAACAAGAATTGACCTCATACATAATGAAATGGGTAGCTTTATCATTTCATAAGAAAAAAATTAGAGAAAATATATTAATTCAGGAAAACTTGGCTTATTAGGCAAATCGGGCTTTGCATAGTAGGCTGAGAAGTGCGTTCTGGCTACTAGGTACGACATATATATATATATATATATATATATATATATATATATATATATATATGTCGTACCTAGTAGCCAGAACTCACTTCTCAGCCTACTATGCAAGGCCCGATTTGCCTAATAAGCCTAGTTTTCATGAATTAATGTTTTTTCGACAACCTAACCTACCTAACCTAACCTAACCTAACGTTTTCGGCTACCTAACCTAACCTAACCTATAAAGATAGGTTAGGTTAGGTTAGGTAGGGTTGGTTAGGTTCGGTCATATATCTACGTTAATTTTAACTCCAATAAAAAAAAATTGACCTCATACATAATGAAATGGGTAGCTTTATCATTTCATAAGAAAAAAAATAGAGAAAATATATTAATTCAGTAAAACTTGGCTTATTAGGCAAATCGGGCCTCGCATAGTAGGCTGAGAAGTGCGTTCTGGCTACTAGGTACGACATATATATATATATATATATATATATATATATATATATATATATATATATATATATATATATATATATATATATATATATATGTCGTACCTAGTAGCCAGAACGCACTTCTCAGCCTACTATGCAAGGCCCGATTTGCCTAATAAGCCAAGTTTTCATGAATTAATTGTTTTTCGACTACCTAACCTACCTAACCTAACCTAACCTAACTTTTTCGGCTACCTAACCTAACCTAACCTATAAAGATAGGTTAGGTAGGGTTGGTTAGGTTCGGTCATATATCTACGTTAATTTTAACTTCAATAAAAAAAATTGACCTCATACATAATGAAATAGGTAGCTTCATCATTTCATAAGAAAAAATTAGAGAAAATATATTTATTCAGGAAAACTTTGCTTTTTAGGCAAATCGAGCCTTGTATAGCAGGCCGAGTACGACGTTCTAGCTACCAGGTACAACATATATATATATATATTATTAAATATGACCGAAAAAGTAAGATTAATAATTCTAACACGAATTTTCTCAATCTTTCGTACATTACGCTTCACTGTTGGAGGTAAATCAAAAATCAATTCTCCAAAATTCATTTTTATTTCTAGTTTGACGCGACACGGGCGCGTTTCGTAAAACTTATTACATTTTCAAAGACTTTAGTTCACAAATACACAACTGATTAGAACTTACGTATCTCCGATTTTATATCTACATTTGAGTGAGGTGGGAGGGGTGATGTGGCATTAACACAAGACAGAACAAGAGGGGATATTAATAGGGTATTAAAAGTATCAACACAAGACAGAACACAAACAATGGGTATTGAATAGAAGTGTTTGTAAAAAGCCTATTGGTCAATATTTCTTGATGCTTCTATATTGGAGCGGAGTCTTGAGGTGGGTAGAATATAGTTGTGCAATAATTGGCTGTTGATTGCTGGTGTTGACTTCTTGATGTGTAGTGCCTCGCAAACGTCAAGCCGCCTGCTATCGCTGTATCTATCGATGATTTCTGTGTTGTTTACTAGGATTTCTTTGGCGATGGTTTGGTTGTGGGAAGAGATTATATGTTCCTTAATGGAGCCCTGTTGCTTATGCATCGTTAAACGCCTAGAAAGAGATGTTGTTGTCTTGCCTATATACTGGGTTTTTTGGAGCTTACAGTCCCCAAGTGGGCATTTGAAGGCATAGACGACGTTAGTCTCTTTTAAAGCGTTCTGTTTTGTGTCTGGAGAGTTTCTCATGAGAAGGCTGGCCGTTTTTCTGGTTTTATAGTAAATCGTCAGTTGTATCCTCTGATTTTTGTCTGTAGGGATAACGTTTCTATTAACAATATCTTTCAGGACCCTTTCCTCCGTTTTATGAGCTGTGGAAAAGTAGTTCCTGTAAAATAGTCTAATAGGGGGTATAGGTGTTGTGTTAGTTGTCTCTTCAGAGGTTGCATGGCTTTTCACTTTCCTTCTTATGATGTCTTCGATGAAACCATTGGAGAAGCCGTTATTGACTAGGACCTGCCTTACCCTACAGAGTTCTTCGTCGACTTGCTTCCATTCTGAGCTGTGGCTGAGAGCACGGTCGACATATGCGTTAACAACACTCCTCTTGTACCTGTCAGGGCAGTCGCTGTTGGCATTTAGGCACATTCCTATGTTTGTTTCCTTAGTGTAGACTGCAGTGTGGAAACCTCCGCCCTTTTCCATGACTGTTACATCTAGAAAGGGCAGCTTCCCATCCTTTTCCATCTCGTAAGTGAAACGCAGCACGGAACTCTGCTCAAATGCCTCCTTCAGCTCCTGCAGATGTCTGACATCAGGTACCTGTGTAAAAATGTCGTCAACATACCTGCAGTATATGGCCGGTTTCAAGTTCATGTCGACTAAGACTTTTTGCTCGATGGTACCCATGTAGAAGTTTGCAAACAGGACACCTAGGGGAGAACCCATGGCGACCCCATCTACTTGCTTATACATGTGCCCATCCGGGCTCAAGAAGGGTGCCTCTTTAGTACAAGCTTGGAGTAGTTTCCTCAGAATATTTTCTGGCATGTCAAGAGGAGTACAGGCTGGATCACGATACACTCTGTCGGCTATCATTCCGATTGTCTCGTCCACAGGTACGTTGGTAAACAGCGATTCTACGTCCAACGAGGCTCTTATCCCTGTGGCCCGTGTGCCCCGCAGTAAGTCAACAAATTCCTTTGGAGACTTCAGGCTGAAGGCGCAAGGAACATAAGGAGTCAGCAGGCCGTTGAGTCGCTTCGCCAGTCTGTACGTGGGTGTGGGTATCTGGCTAATGATTGGCCGAAGTGGGTTTCCAGGCTTGTGCGTCTTGACATTTCCATACGCATATCCAGGTTTATATTCCCCAATGATCTTTGGCAGGTGGAGTCCGGATTTCTTGGCGTTCACAGTTTCGATCAGTTTGTTGACCTTTGCTTTTAATTCGGCTGTAGTGTCCTTCGTTACCCTTTGGAACTTAGTTTGATCAGAAAGTATGATGTTCTTTTTCGCCAGATATTCGTCTTTTTTAAGAATGACATATATTGGCGACTTGTCACCTCTCCTGACAACTATCTCCTTGTTCTCACGAAGGCTTTTAGCTGCCGCTTTAAGCTCGGGGGACAGTATGGTGCTTCTGTAGTTGCCTCGATTCTTTCCTCCTTCTGCAATAAGTTCTGCTTGTAAGGTATCTTTGGTAGTGACCTTCTTTTGTGTCTCGAGGTCGAATATGTCGTCCAACAGAATTTCCAACTCTACTTTCCGGGCCATCTCACTCGGTCTGGACATAACATGACAGTTTATGCCCAGATTTAGGAGAGTGACTTGGTCCTCAGTGAGGTTAATTCCTGCAAGGTTCAGGAAGCCATCTCTTGGTCGTGGAATTGCCATAGGTCCTCCATATAATGTTGTTAGTTTCTTGATAATCCTTGTTTCAGTGCTGAGGTGATGTTGGTCTGTGAGGATGTCGAGGTGTTGTTCAATGCGGGTACGGATACTATGGTCGATGTTGCTATTTCTCCACTCGTTTGTAGCATGAAGTAGTTGCGTTTTGTTGTCTTTGATTTCATTCTCTGCCTTGTATATCTGATCACGAATCAGATCCTGGCGATATTTTATCGTGAAGGCTTGATTCCTTGCTGCTGGGTCGTGCGCTTTAATATTAGTATATTTTGGTAGCAGTCTTTCCTGTAGACATATATTATTAAATATGACCGAAAAAGTAAGATTAATAATTCTAACACGAATTTTCTCAATCTTTCGTACATTACGCTTCACTGTTGGAGGTAAATCAAAAATCAATTCTCCAAAATTCATTTTTATTTCTAGTCTGACGCGACACGGGCGCGTTTCGTAAAACTTATTACATTTTCAAAGACTTTAGTTCACAAATACACAACTGATTAGAACTTACGTATCTCCGATTTTATATCTACATTTGAGTGAGGTGGGAGGGGTGATGTGGCATTAACACAAGACAGAACAAGAGGGGATATTAATAGGGTATTAAAAGTATCAACACAAGACAGAACACAAACAATGGGTATTGAATAGAAGTGTTTGTAGAAAGCCTATTGGTCCATATTTCTTGATGCTTCTATATTGGAGCGGAGTCTTGAGGTGGGTAGAATATAGTTGTGCAATAATTGGCTGTTGATTGCTGGTGTTGACTTCTTGATGTGTAGTGCCTCGCAAACGTCAAGCCGCCTGCTATCGCTGTATCTATCGATGATTTCTGTGTTGTTTACTAGGATTTCTCTGGCGATGGTTTGGTTGTATATATATATATACATATATATATACATATATATATGTCGTACCTAGTAGCCAGAACTCACTTCTCAGCCTACTATTCAAGGCCCGATTTGCCTAATAAGCCAAGTTTTCCTGAATTAATATATTTACTATAATTTTTTTCTTATGAAATGATACAGCAACCCTTTTCTCTATGTATGAGGTCAATTTTTTTTTATTGGAGTTAAAATTAACGTAGATATATGACCGAACCTAACCAACCCTACCTAACCTAACCTAACCTATATTTATAGGTAAGGTTAGGTTAGGTAGCCAAAAAAAGCTAGGTTAGGTTAGGTTAGGTAGGTTAGGTAGACGAAAAAACATTAATTCATGAAAACTTGGCTTATTAGGCAAATCGGGCCTTGAATAGTAGGCTGAGAAGTGCGTTCTGGCTATTAGGTACGACATATATATATATATATATATATGTCGTACCTAGTAGCCAGAACGCACTTCTCAGCCTACTATTCAAGGCCCGTTTTGCCTAATAAGCCAAGTTTTCCTGAATTAATTGTTTTTCGACTACCTAACCTACCTAACCTAACCTAACCTAACTTTTTCGGCTACCAAACCAAACCTAACCTATAGAGATAGGTTAGGTTAGGTTAGGTAGGGTTGGTTAGGTTCGGTCATATATCTACGTTAATTTTAACTCCAATAAAAAAAAATTGACCTCATACATAATGAAATGGGTAGCTTTATCATTTCATAAGAAAAAAATTAGAAAAAATATATTAATTCAGGAAAACTTGGCTTATTAGGCAAATCGGGCCTTGCATTGTAGGCCAAAAAGTGAGTTCTGGCTACTAGGTACGACATATATATATATATATATATATATATATATATATGTCGTACCTAGTAGCCAGAACTCACTATTCAGCCTACAATGCAAGGCCCGATTTGCCTAATAAGCCAAGTTTTCATGAATTAATATATTTTCTCTAATTTTTTTCTTATGAAATGATAAAGCAACCCATTTCATTATGTAAGAGGTCAATTTTTTTTTATTGGAGTTAAAATTAACGTAGATATATGACTGAACCTAACCAACCCTACCTAACCTAACCTAACCTATCTTTATAGGTTAGGTTAGGTTAGGTAGCCGAAAAAGTTAGGTTAGGTAGGTTAGGTGGTCGAAAAGCAATTAATTCATGAAAACTTGGCTTATTAGGCAAATCGGGCCTTGCATTGTAGGCTCAGAAGTGAGTTCTGGCTACTAGGTACGACATATATATATATATATATATATATATATATATATATATATATATATATATATATATATATATATATATATATATATATATATATATATATATATATAGTGACGGTAAAGCGTTGGTGTTCAGCTGTTTCAAAAGCTAGGGGCAGGGCCTCGTCACATAATAGAAAAAAAAGAGAAAAGCTGGAGCTTTCGTCTGTGGTAAGCTAATGGGAAGACACACAAAACACAAGTAAATTAACAATGAAATTTTAATTACTTTAGAAAAACAAGACATGAATAAAGTTAAGCACATAAAATATGAAAGACAAGTCAACAAACAAAATAATATGAATAATCACTGGCAAATGAAAAGTTACATTAAGACAAGTGAGTTACAGTGATAGCAAAATAAAGTATTAGTGCTGCTGGAATATTGGCTTCGAGCTGCCACCTCCCTTAGTACACGAAAGCCAAGGCTTAGTCTACCAGCGAGAGATGTCAACTGCTTGGAGCACTGAGAAATTCTGACGATATTAGTGCACTGCAGCCCAGACGTCAACTTGTGGCGGAGGCGGAGGGCAGGTGCGACGGGACACCAGCCAATCAGCGACAGGCAGGCAAAGGATGAGCAGTTTGCTGGTTACGGCGGTGGTAGGTAGCAGGTGTCACTTTGTGCTGGGTACGATTTGCTCTCTGGGCAAAACGTTTGGCGATACTTGCTGGACGTATCTTCTATATTATCTTGTATATTGACGTACTTATGAAGGAAAGAGCAGGCTCAATCTCTCTTGAAAGAGATTATCGTCACAACTCTCCCCCGAAGCCTGCGGTTCTGAAAGAAGTTACGTCTTCATGTGGTGGAGTAATAGGTGGAGTTGCTTCTACTTCATAAACTCTGGAGAGGGCGTCGGCTATGATGTTGTCAGAACCCTTGATATAGCGGATCTCCAGGTTGAAATCTTGTAGGTATAAAGCCCATCGTAGAAGACGCTGGTTAGTGAATTGGGCTTGATGTAAGAAGCGGAGAGGATTGTGGTCTGAGAAGATGGTGGTAGACCTGGCACCTTGTAGGTATGGAGCAAAGTGCTGGAGATTCAGGACGATGGATAGTAGCTCCTTTTCAATAGTGCTGTAGTTCCTCTGGTGGGGTTTCAATTTGTAGCTGTAGTAGCTGACAGGTAGAACCTCCTCGCCTCGTTGCTGCATCAGGACACCACCGATGCCGGTACCACTGGCGTCGACATGAAGGACGAAAGGTTTGGTGATATCTGGCGAGGCGAGAATGGGATTAGAACAGAGGAGGAATTTGAGTTGTTCGAAAGCAACGGTTTGCTGCATGGTCCACTTATACCGTTGCTTGGGACTGGTTAAAATGATTAATGGCGTGGCGACTGTACTGAAATTTCTCACAAACCTACGGTAGTAGGAGGCAAGACCAAGGAAGCGCAAGAGATGCTTCCTGCTGGTAGGCTGTGGATAATGCTGGATGGCTTGAGTGTCTGTGTCTAACGGAGCTAGGCTGCCACTCCCAATTACATGACCCAGATAACGCACTTTACCTTTGGCGAAGGTGGACTTGCCCAGGTTGATGGTGAGGCCGGCTGTCAGGAGCTTGGCGAACAGTCGTTGCAGCTGGAGCAGATGTTCGCTCCAGGTGTTGGATGCTACGACGATATCATCCAAATAGGCGTAGGTGTTATCCAAGCCCTGGATGACGCGGTAGACAGCTCTCTGAAAGGTGGCCGGGGCATTACATAGTCCGAAAGGAAGGCGTTCATATCTGAAAAGTCCAAAGGGAGTGATAAAGGCAGACATTTCTTTGGCTCGCTCTGTTAAACACACTTGGTAATACCCCTTAAGCAAGTCCACTTGGGACAAGTAATGGGCATTACCAATGGCGTCAAGAATGTCATTTATCCTTGGCAAGGGGTATGCATCCTTGACAGTCACATTATTTAACTTACGGTAGTCAGTGCAAAGTCTCACCTTACCTTGGGGTTTTGGCACCAAGATACAGGGTGAGGCCCAGGGGGACTCACAAGGTGTAGCCAGTCCATGATCCAAGAGGTACTGCACCTCAGCACGCATGACTTCCTTCTTGCTAGGGTTAATTCGGTAGAAGGGTTGACGAATCGGCCGGGTGTCAGGGAGCAGTTGGATGTCGTGCTGGGTAACATTACACTCCTGTCGGTCATCTCGGAACAACTCCTGATGTTCTTTGAAGATCTTGACGAGAGGTGCACTATGATTGTCCTGAAAATAGTTGGGAAGATCAGTAAGGATTTCCGAATTAGAAAGCGCTGACTCCTTGTCAGTGCTTTCGGGAGGAGAAGCAGGGAAGGTCTCACTGTGGATGTATGGCTCCTTAAAGGAAGAATATAATGTTAAGACAGTGGGAGGAGTACCGTTATATAGCTTCAGGAGGTTGACGTGGCACAACTGGGTCTTCCGCCGCCTATCTGGAGTCTCTAGAACGTAGTTATGGTTGTTTCTGCACTCCTTGATGCGGTAGGGTCCTGAAAACCTGTTTTGTAAAGGAGAACCTGGGATAGGGAAATAAGCAAGTACGAAGTCTCCCGGCTTAAATTTTCTTACTTTGCTGGTCTGGTCGTAATGAGTCTTCATCCTCTTCTGTGCTTTCAATAGATTATCTTGGGCAAAACTGTGGACTCTCTCTAGAATGTGTTGTAGGTTTTGAAGAAACTGGGGCACATTTTGATGCTCACTGAAGGTGGCATCACGTAGAGAGTCTTTGAAAGCCTTGAGGGGAGTACGGCACTTACGTCCGTAGAGCATCTCATAAGGAGATACTCCTAGGGACTCATTGGGAAGACTTCTATATATACACATGATAAGGTCGATTTGCTTATCCCAAACCTTAGAGGTTTCATTACACAACTTCTTCAGGAGTGCTTTAATAGTCTGATGACCACGCTCAAGAGAACCCTGTGAAGCAGGATGATAGGGGCTGGACAATACCTGTTTGATGTTGAACTCCTCCAGTGTCCTCTTGAAGAGATCACTGGTGAAGTTGGTGCCACAGTCGCTCTGAACCTCCCTTGGAAATCCATACTGGGTGAAGATCTTCAATAAGTGTTTCACAACCGTAGCAGCCGTAATGTTCTTTACTGGAACTGCTATGGGGAATCTGGTGGTAGGACACAGGATGGTTAAGATATAGGCGTTACCTGAACTGGTCCGAGGTAAAGGACCAACACAGTCTATAATAAGTCTGTGGAAAGGTTCCGCAGGCACCTGTATGGGAATCAGTGGCGCTCTGGGAATAGAGATGTTCGGTTTACCTGCCATCTGACATGTATGACACTGACGTACTGTTTGACGCTATTTACCATACCTGGCCAGTAGTAGTCTTGACGGATTCCATGGTAAGTCTTGTTAAATCCGTAGTGGGAGAGTGCTCCGTGGGCCAGGTGTAGAATAGTGGGCCGCAGGCTGGCAGGAATCACTAGTTGTTCGACGTTGGCCCAATCGTCCTCCTCCTTCAGTTTACTGGGTCTATATCTGCGGTAGAGCAACTCGTTCTCTAGGAAGAACCCAGGAATACTGTCGGGTTGAGTCTCAGCCTGGAAAAATAATGGTGTCAAGGTAAGATCTTCCCTCTGTAACTTACGGAACTCCAACTTGGTCAGATTCGGGGGTAGTTTCTGAGGGTCTTGAGGGACAGCGGTAGCAGTAGAGTCAGCTGGCTGTGGTCGTGCGGCTTGTGCACGGGTGGTCACTAAAACCGGAGGAGAAACTTCATCACTCTCTTGAACCTTTGCTGGAACATACTCAAAAATGGGATTATCCATCACAGAGGTACACACCTGGGGTTTGTCCATGACGATCAGGTTGGTCGGTTGCAGGTCTTCTGCCAAGTCGTTGCCCAGGAGAAGTTGCACTCCAGGCACGGGAAAAGGCTTTTCCCTGATGGCGACTTGGACTTCTCCGCTCACGAAAGGACAATCCAGGTGGACTCTGGCGAGAGGGTAAGGAGTGGTAGCAGTGAGGTCAGTGATGAAGACAGTTTCTCCGGTGTAGGCGATGTTGGGCACAGCCGACTTCAAAATAATCGATTGAAGAGCCGCTGTGTCCCTCAAAATCTTCAATTTGAAACGTCCCTCCGGATTTGAACCGTTGGCAGAGACAGTTCCAGTATACAGGTGCTTACTGAAAAGAGAAAGATCATAAACATAAACACCAACATTCATCACAGGCTTACCGGACTTAGGAGGAGTTGGTTTGGGTTTTGGCGATTCGGTGGTTCCTTTGTATGGAGACTTACCACATTTATCTATGGTATGTCCATAGAGTCTACAATACTTACAGTATAATTGAGAGCCAGCTTGATCGGTACTCACTTTCTCGTAACTGTACCACGACTTCTTACTGGAAGATGGTTCTGGTGTCAGCCGGTGGATGAGGCTGTAAGTGTCAGCCGACTTAGCACACTTTAGGTAGTCGGTTTCTTCTTTATCTGCTAAATATAGACGGACAGGAGGCGGCACACGCCTCGAGAATTCTTCAACTAGCATAAGGTTGACGAGTTCTGCAAAGGTAGAGACATGTGCTGCTTTCAGCCATTTCATAAAATATCTCCTTTTGGTATTAGCAAACTCGAGAAAGGTAGTGGTACTTGCCTTCAGGTGGTCACGGAATTTCCTTCGATAACTTTCGGTGGAGAGAAGGTAGGCGTCCAACACTGCTTGTTTCAGAGTCTGGTAGTCATTCTCTGACGCCAAAGTACTGAGTGTAACTGCAGCTCTACCTGTAAGATGTACTCTGAGAAGGGTGGCCCATTGGTCGGCAGGCCAACTAAGTTGATTAGCAAGGGTTTCAAAGGTGGTGAAAAACACATCAACTTCTGTCTCTACGAATGGTGGCATTAACTTACTTGCATGTGATATATTGAAACTGATGGGGAGATTGGCGGTAGCTTGCTGGCGTTGACCGAGGTGTGAAGTTTCCAACGCGAATTCTCGTTGACGACATTCCATAGTCAAAGTTGCTTGTTGTTTGTCATATTCGTGTTGCATCTCCAATTGGCGTTGTTTTGTTTCAAGCTGTATTCGCTCACGTTCACGGAGTATTGCAATCTCACGTTCTTGTTCTTCCTTTCGTATGGCAGCTGCTCGTTCTTGTTGCTCGAGGGCTTCTCTTTGCATGGCAGCTGCTTTCCTTTGCTGCTCGCGTTCAATCTTGGCTAGCACTATTTTGAGTTTCATCGTTGCCAAATCAGTTTTATCTGCAATAAAGTAAGTTTCGTGAGTTTCAGAGTCTATCTTACCTTGCTCTAAAAGATGATCCAGTAACAGGTTATGTATTTCATTTTTGTTGGCTTGGTAGGGAACTTCTAGTTGATACTCATGTGCAAGAGTGTGTAATTCAGTCCTCTTGGCACGACTTAAAGTCCCTATTTTATTTCACCTGCTGGATCTGCACGGAAAGCTTGGAGACGAAACATGGTGAAATTAGCAAATAAATGCACAACGAATATACTGTTGTGATATGGTGAATGTCAGAAACAGGACAACGTGGCAACTGGTACCTATCCTGTGGAATCTTTAACAATTAATGTTAATTACAAGATGATAAATGATTAATTTAATCAAAGTCGCAGGAAATCTTGTACCCGGTACTCATGTAAGAGGATAAGGGCAAGAAAATCCTACTAAACAAGCGAAACTGAGTTTCTAAAACAAATGAAACAGTTAATTGCCTCAAAAGTAAAATTGGTAGTCCAAGAATGTAGGCATACCTTGCAGAGTCTCTATAGGACATAATCAAGTTTTCCCACTGAAATTAATATGATACTTACAGAATTAGCGAACTTTTGTGCTCTGAAAAAGAAAGCTAATTCCCTACCAATGTAAATATCATCATCTCTGACCGACGTGTAGGGGTGCGAGGTGTCAACTGGTGACGAGAACTGCTGCTGAGGTCCCAATTCAGCAACTAAAGTTCGTGCTAGGGGAACTATGGCCCTCTTTATCCTCCTACTGTCAGATTGCAGAAGATTAGGTGCACTTGACCCGGGGACAGACCACAGTACCAGGGTACCAATATGATGATCTGCCGAAAATATGAGAAATATCCTAGGGACAAAAGATGGTAAACACAAGTAATAACATGGAGGGAGAGATGACCAATTAAGAGAATGACTGAGGCCTACAGTCACCACGTAATCCAAAGTTGTCTCACCTTCACCATATGCTACTCTCGGAATGCACAATACACACAGCACCATATCAAAATAAAATTGAATATGAAAATTAGTGAAAAGCTACGTTACCAAAGCCAAATACGCTTACCATAAATTTACTACTTGGCACCAGTACCTGAGTGAAGCTCCCGGACAGGCCCCCACTTTATGTGACGGTAAAGCGTTGGTGTTCGGCTGTTTCAAAAGCTAGGGGCAGGGCCTCGTCACATAATAGAAAAAAAAGAGAAAAGCTGGAGCTTTCGTCTGTGGTAAGGTAATGGGAAGACACACAAAACACAAGTAAATTAACAATGAAATTTTAATTACTTTAGAAAAACAAAACATGAATAAAGTTAAGCACATAAAATATGAAGGACAAGTCAACAAACAAAATAATATGAATAATCACTGGCAAATGAAAAGTTACATTAAGACAAGTGAGTTACAGTGATAGCAAAAAAAATATTAGTGATGCTGGAATATTGGCTTCGAGCTGCCACCTCTCTTAGTACACGAAAGCCAAGGCTTAGTCTACCAGCGAGAGATGTCAGCTGCTTGGAGCACTGAGATATTCTGACGATATTAGTGCACTGCAACCCAGACGTCAACTTGTGGCGGAGGTGGAGGGAAAGTGCGATGGGACACCAGCCAATCAGCGACAGGCAGGCAAAGGATGCGCAGTTTGCTGATTACGGCGGTGGTAGGTAGCAGGTGTCACTGTGTGCTGGGTACGATTTGCTCTCTGGGCAATACGTTTGGCGATACTTGCTGGACTTATCTTCTATATTATCTTGTATATTGACGTACTTATGAAGGGAAGAGCAGGCTCAATCTCTCTTGAAAGAGATTATCGTCACAATATATATATATATATATATATATATATATATATATATATATATATATATATATATATATATATATATATATATATATATATATATATATATACATATATACAGAGTGTTGGGTTATTTCCGCGTTACTAGTGACAGTTGAAAGAGTTATTAAATTAACGTAAATGTAACTTTGTTATTAACGTAAATCAGTTGTTATTGATTGTTGATCGTCCGTGGGACGAAGTGTTAACGTAAAGATTAATTTGTGGAGGGTTGCTGGAGTTGTCAGTGAACCCATTACTCATTGAGGTCATTGACAGGCTACTGATTTGATTGCATTGCAACCGCTACTGCAGGTGTAGACTCCACAGAGACGTAGAACAGTTAGGAGGTAACTGGAGACGTGTTTCAGATCCTACTGTGTCATTTGTTGTAATTGTGATCTGTTAGTTCTTGCTTGCTTGTTGATTCCTCTGTGGTCACGGCTTATGTTCGAGTTAGTTCATTATGAAGTCCGAGGGGCTGGTGTCTAGCTGTTATTGATAGTGTCACAGGAAGGATTTCGAGTAACGTCATTGATATTTCTTTTTGTTTTGTTGTAGTAGTTAGTACTTTATTGAATAAACTAAGTTGTTATGTTGAACACTGTCTTTTCGTTACACCCCCACACATTATGATTGTTATGCAAGTGTCCTGTCACACTTGACTATTAAAATTGAGACTGATTCATGGGTTTTTTACTAAATATACGGCACCACACAACAATAAATTATTGTTGTGAGAGCCCAGGACCTACTCGTAAGATTTGCTTCGGCGATTTGCGAAGGTCGACGACCAAGTGGAGGAGATTTCAACTTTTTGGGGTCTCGGCGATTGCTCGCGCCTAGTCAATTGTTCATAAATGGTCCCAGAGTGATGAATGAGCTGCTTACTACACTGGTGTGTTAGCTAAGCAAGTCCTTCCTCAGGCGACCTAATTGAATATCACGACAGGAATAAAGGTTAAAGAGTTAAAGAATATTTTTATAAATTTTCCGAGCTCAATTCTTCAACCATTTCATTATTTCACTTCAAACTCTCACAGCATGGAGTGTACTTCAGGGTTTGGAGAACCCTTCAGTGCCAGCAATGCACTCAGTATATATGTAAACATGGTAAAATTGGATTGTTTCGAGATAAATAATTGTTATATAATTGCTGAAAAAGTACCTGACAATTCAGTATTAAGACTTGAAGCAATATCAGTGTAGCTGCAAGTTTTTATGTTCGGAATTTATGTATAAAATTTTAGGATGATTAGATTTTAAAAATTTAGAACTGATATTAAAAAATTATAGTTTAATATTTGATGTGTTGGCAGGTGTGAAGGAGAGGGAGAACGCCACCCGCCGCCTCCTGGACACTCTGGACCAGCTGGAGTGGGTCAACAAGGCTCACCAAGCTGACAACCTCAAGCTGAAGGAGGAAAACACTCGCCTAAATACAGCGAATCATTTGCTCGAGGAGGACAACAGGAAGACTAAGAACGAAGTGCAGCTTGCTCAGGAGGAGATTGTTCTATTAAAGTCCCAGATCCGTCAAGTGCAGGAGGTCTCCAGGTTAATCAAGCAGGATACCATGAAGACTAAGAACGAACTGCGCCTTGCTCAGGAGGAAAATATTCAATTAAAGTCCCAGATCCGTCAAGTGGAAGAGGACTCGAAGCTGGTCAAGGAGGAGATCATTCTGGTCGAGGAGGAAAACAGGAAGACTAAGAATGATGTTCGTTTATCACAAGAGGAGAATCGCCTCGTGAGGGCCGAGCTACGCCAAGTGGAGGAGGACGCGAGGCTGGTTAAGGAGGAAAACAGGAAGACTAAGAATGATGTTCGTTTATCACAAGAGGAGAATCGCCTCGTGAGGGCCGAGCTACGTCAAGTGGAGGAGGACGCGAGGCTGGCAAAGGAGAGGAACCGAGAATTGGAGTTAGCTGAAACCCAAGCCCAAGATAGGAACAATGCGGCCTCGACCAGGATAGCTGAGCTAGAGAGAGAGATCAAACTGCTACAAGAGACGAATAATAAGACAGAGGGAGAGAAGAGACATGTTGAGGACCAACTCTCACTCTTGAAAAAGGAAAAGAGAGATGTTGAGGACCAACTCTCACTCTTGGAGGAGGAGAAGAGAGATGTTGAGGACCAACTCTCACTTTTGGAGAAGGAGAACAGAGATGCTTATAGTCAACTCTTACTCTCGGAAGATCAGGTCAGGGTCCTACAAACAGCAATTGCAGTTCTACAGGAAGACAAAGAAGGACAAGCACAGAAAATCAACAGTATGGAAAGTGAGAAAAACAGAACTGAAGACAAGAGTCGCTTGATGGAAGAGGAGAACCAGGAGTGCAAGAAGAATGTTACTGAACTTTCCGCCAGGTAAACTGTGCTGTTTGACTTGTACACAGATATAGCATCATAGGGTGTTTCCTACATTTGTTGTTGTACTTAGAGAAATAGTTAAAGAATTTTTGTGGAGATATATATGGTGAGAAAAATGCAGAGGGAACAAACAGAGGGAAGGAAGAAACATATTCTTTACAACTAGGTATGTAAATATTACAGAATCCTTATTAAAAACTAATTGTAATTTGAACTGTGAATATTTTTCTTCTCAGGCCACTTTGAGTTTTAGCTGTGGAAGATTTTGTTTTGTATGTGGTGTTAAAGCTTCTGAGTACGTCCAGTTACTTGACTGTGGACTAATATATTCCCTATTCCCAGGTTACTGTCAGCGAGGGACTGTGCGGAGCTGTACTGTAAGGGAGCTCGGCAGGATGGCGTCTATCTCATCATTCCCGGCAGGTAAACACACACAAGCTTCCTCAGATTAAGTTACACTTTGACTCTCTCCTGTTGTTACAGTTTCTGTGAGGAAGATGGTTAGTCCTGATCCTGAGGCTCTAAATTGTATTCAACCTGTCCACTCATCTAAAACATCGCATTTTTAACGGAATCTACAAATCCATTAAAATTGCAGGGTTTCAGTACAAATTAGAGCACCATAATTCTGACGTCTTGAGAACATCGGTCACGATAAGTTAGGTAGGCTGCTCAGGTTTGAACGTTTATGGATAGGCAAAACAATTGTGAGAATGTGATGCCTAATGTCCAGGCTCTAGCTGGTGACCATTGTCTCTCCTGGTCACCAGAAACCAGGTGGGGAAGATTGTTTCTCCTGATCACCAGGAACCAGGTGGGGAAGATTGTCTCTCCTGATCACCAGGAACCAGGTGGGGATGATTGTCTCTCCTGATCACCAGGAACCAGGTGGGGAAGATTGTCTCTCCTGGTCACTAGGAACCAGGTGGGGATGATTGTCTCTCCTGATCACCAGAAACCAGGGGGGGAAGATTGTCTCTCCTGGTCACCAGGAACCAGGTGGGGAACATTGTCTCTCCTGATCACCAGGAACCAGGTGGGGAAGATTGTCTCTCCTGGTCACCAGGAACCAGGTGGGGAACATTGTCTCTCCTGATCACCAGGAACCAGGTGGGGAAGATTGTCTCTCCTGGTCACCAGGAACCAGGTGGGGAAGATTGTCTCTCCTGGTCACTAGGAACCAGGTGGGGATGATTGTCTCTCCTGATCACCAGGAACCAGGTGGGGAAGATTGTCTCTCCTGGTCACCAGGAACCAGGTGGGGAAGATTGTCTCTCCTGGTCACTAGGAACCAGGTGGGGATGATTGTCTCTCCTGATCACCAGGAACCAGGTGGGGATGATTGTCTCTCCTGATCACCAGGAACCAGGTGGGGAACATTGTCTCTCCTGATCACCAGAAACCAGGGGGGGAAGATTGTCTCTCCTGGTCACCAGGAACCAGGTGGGGAAGATTGTCTATCCTGATCACCACAACACATATAGTTGTGCACAACTATATTCTACCCATTTCAAGACTCCGCTCCAATATAGAAGCATCAAGAAATATGGGCCAATAGGCCCTCTGCAGTTACTTCCATTCTTCCCTTTAATTTACCCAATATATACCCATTGTTTCGTGTTCTATCTTGTGTTAAAAGTTTTGTTCACCTCATCCAAACCTGTTGTAACATATCACCTCACCCAAAATGCGGGTATAAATTGAAAAATGAAAGCTGTTTAAATCATTGCATAGTAAGAACTCTGTTTAGTGTTTGCAGGTTATAGTTGTGTGTGTGTAAACTAAAAGTCTTTGAAAATGTAATAAGTTATTACGAAACGCGTTCAAGTGTCGCGTCAGACTACAAATAAAAATGAATTTTGGAGAATTCGTTTTTCAATTACCATCAACAGTGAAAAGAAACATAAGAAGTATCGAGAAAATTCGTGTTAGAATTATTAATTTTACTTTTTCGGTCATATTTAATAATATATATATATATATATATATATATATATATATATATATATATATATATATATATATATATATATATATATATATATATATATATATATATATATATATATATATATATATATATATATATATATATAAAATTTGTGAGGGTACCACCTGTGGTGCCAATTTGGGGACCCATAGCCTCGGAGAAGAAAATAAAAAGTATTCAGAGGAGACCTTGTGGTTTCTCACTGAACACTAATATTATCTTCTCCTACCACCCCCATTCTTTTGTATGTACACATATATATTTACTTTATTTGAACTTTGTTACAAAAAATGAGTTACATATGGGTTACAAAGATGGTTATCATAGGTTGTCGAGTTCCTCCAGCTCCTCAGATGGCGGGCAGGAACCCTGGATGCAGTGCGCATTTCCCCACTGTATCGCCACACTGAGGCGCTGGAAAAGAAAGCTTGCAGCTCTTGGGTCCCTTGTCGTTTCAATGAGCCTAGAACCCAGTTCCTTCAAAAAACTGGTAGCACTTTTACCCCAGGCGCCGAGTGTCTCAGAAGCAATGGGGACAAAATTGTAGTGGTGATCCAGTTCTCTATACTTACGGGATTTTGCTGCTTCCCTGTGGGTGGTAGCGCCACCTGGTTGTGCAACACTGAGGTTAATGTAGGTGTTAGCCAGGGTTGATACGCACGTGTAGTCCCATACCAACTGCTTGCAATTCTTCCAGGGGTTCACTGTGATACCATCCGGGCAACCAATAAGAGCATCAGAGTTACGGGGCGTTAGGTAACGGGGCTCTCTTTCTGCTGGGCATCCAGCTGGGGTGAGGCTCCTCTTGATGATGTCGTTAACTTCACTGTGCCCCGTGCACTGATGCCCCGTTAACTTCACTGTGTTTCAATGGGTCCCCACATTGGCACCAGAGGTGGTACCCTCACTATATATATATATATATATATATATATATATATATATATATATATATATATATATATATATATATATATATATATATATATATATATATAAATATATATATATATATATATATATATATATATATATATATAAATATAAATATATATATATATATATATATATATATATATATATATAAATATATATATATATGTATATATATATATATATATAAATATATATATATATATATATATATATATATATATATATATATATATAAATATAAATATATATATATATAAATATATATATGTATATATAAATATATATATATATATATATATATATATATATATATATATATATATATATATATATATATATATATATATTTCCCCGGTTATATATACAATATATACACACAATCCCCGACAGCACTCGGTCACGTTCCGGGTACAGATATTTCATCAAATAACTTCACCTGCTGGACCACTCACGTGGCCCCAGCAGTGGCTTGTATTGTTTCATTGACTTTCTGTCTGCCTTTCCCTGCTTTTAAGACTGTCTGATCTCTCCCACAGGGAGGGACGGCTGGTGTCTGCCTGGTGTGACATGACTACTGACGGAGGTGAGTAATCTCTCCCACAGGGAGGGACGGCTGGTGTCTGCCTGGTGTGACATGACTACTGACGGAGGTGAGTAATCTCTCCCACAGGGAGGGACGGCCAGTGTCTGCCTGGTGTGACATGACAACTGACGGAGGTGAGTAATCTCTCCCACAGGGAGGGACGGCTGGTGTCTGCCTGGAGTGACATGACTACTGACGGAAGTGAGTAATCTCTTCCAAAGAGGGGGGGGGGGGTGAGGAGGCCAGGGTCTTCCTTGTGTGACGTGACTACTGACGGGGTCAGTTGTCTGCCCAACAAGGAGGGCGACTGCTGGTGTGACATGACTACAGACAGAGGTCAGTTGTCTCACCTCCTGAATTAGTTATGGTGGCACTTTGCTGGTCGTAATATTATTTATTGAGGAAAAATAGTCACTTCCTACAAGTCAAATCAACTTGATGCAACGTGGAAATAATAAATTACATGTTCCTTAGCTGCGTGAACAAGTTCGTTCACTTTTAGAAGAACCATTATTGTGTAAAGTGCAACGTGGTCTCTCCGGCAGACCATCCCCGTAAAGGTTGTTCTGAATTGACTGACAAGGTTACAGGTTATATCTTGTGACTATATCTTTCATGTAAGTAGTTCCCATATAAATAGGTTTGTTATGTTTAAACTAATCTATTCATTGGGAATTTCCATAGATCGCAGAATATTAAATCAAGATTGATTATGGATGAAATTGGTATCTATTGTACTGCAAGTTACCGAAGACAAACATTCGAACATGTCTCGCCTACTTTTGTTGGTTGGCATGCTTCATTACTGGCTTGTAGTTAGGCTGCATCTTTACACACGACAGACCCATAACAGTGGGCGGATTCATGGAGTCTGCAACCGTAGTATGTAAAAGCTCTTGAAGATGTGTTCCCACGATGTAAATACATCCTTAATGATAAATTCCTTGAACACGCCTTGGGTTGTTACAAGATCGGGGCCTAGATGGTCCTAATACCTGGCTGGACATAGGCCAACGTAGGCATGCAGGATACCTGGCCCAACACTCCTCTCTCTGGTGGTTCAAGTCACACTTACTCGTGCTAACCTTTACCCACAATTCCACTTTCTCTTCTATAACGTGTTGCTGAGAAGAGCCTCTTTGTGAGAGTTTGAAATTGATATAGTGAGAATAAAATGAAATGGTTGAGGAATTGTGCTCGGAAAATTTCTAAGAATTTTTATTAATTCTTTAACCGTTATTCCTGTCTTCATATTCAATTAGGTCGCCTGAGGAAGGACTTGCTTAGCTAACACACTAGTGTAGTAATAAAAAAAGCAGCTCATTCCTCACTCTGGGACAAGATATGAAAAATTGACTAGGCGTGAGCAAACGCCGAAACCCCCCCAAAAAATTGAAATCCCCTCCACTTGGTCGCTGACCTTCGCAATTCGCCGAAGCGAATCTTACGAGTAGGTCCTGGGCTCTCACAACAATAATTTATTGTTGTGTGGTGTCGTATATTTGGTCCAAAACTCATGAATCAGTTTCAATTTTAATAGTCAAGTGTGAAGAATCACTTGCATAACCATTATAATGTGTGGGGGTGTAACGAAAAAACAGTGTTCAACATAACAACTTAGTTTATTCAATAAAGTACTAACTACTAAAACAAAACAAAAAATATATCAATGACGTTACTCGAAATCCTTCCTGTGACACTATAAATGACAGCTAGACGCGAGCCCCTCGGACTTCGTCATGAACTAACTCGAACGTAAGTGTGAACACAGAGGAATCAATCAAGACACAAGAAATAACAGATCTATAATCACAATTACAACAAATGACACAGTAGGTTCTGAAACACCTCTCCGGTAACCTCCTAACTGTTCTAGGCCTCTGTGCAGTCTACACCTTCAATAGAGGTTGCAATGCAATCAAATCAGTAGCCTGTCAATGACACAATGACTAATGGGTTCACTGACAACTCCAGCAACCCATCCTCAAATAAATATTTACGTTAACACTTCGTCTCACGGACGATCCACAATCAATAACAATTTGATTTACGGTTGACATCAACCAATTTTCTCCAAAATTGGCATCCTTACAGATAGGCTTACGTACAGTCAGGTGTGTAAGTTTGATGCAAATCGCCCGAAAAAAAAAAAAAATTGAAAAAAAAAACATTTTTTTTTTCTTAACAAATTTTTCCAATGAAACTAATTATAATATTTGTTTAATATATGCTATTGTGATAGCAAAGAGTCATAGCTATGATTTCAGTTGACACTTTTGATTGATAATCGATTTTGACCATTTTGGCATAATTTTCACAACTACTTCAATATTTTTTTTCTCCCTTCCTATTTATGCTACGATGCTGAAACTTGGACCAGATGAAACACTTTTTATATAGAACTTGTCAAACAAATTTGATTGAAATCGAACGAGATTTCATTTTTGCATATTTGGACCCAAATGCCCCCTTTACGTAATAATACAAAATAACATTTACATTAATAACAAGGTAACATTTACGTTAATTTAACAACTCTTACAACTGTCACTAGTAACGCAGAAATTACACAACACCCTACCCGTCGAGCATTCAGTGAGTAAATCCCATTAATAGTACTTCCAGAAAGCTCATAAATCTCTTTACTAGTTACGTTAATTTACGTTATCGGTTATAATTATTCAACGATGGTAAACTCTGATTTACAATGTCCAACGTGCTAAGAGAACGGTAAAAAACTTGTGATTACCTTTAGAGTAATTAATTATTATCCTCAAGATCAATAATTAAATAAATAAATTCGCAACCTTTCACACTGGCCCGGCAATTTTCATTAAGGTATGAATTCCGTCTGAGCCTTCCATACTCAGACCAATTCAGGTGGCTAATAACAGTAATTAGGCACCACGTTTACGTTATTCTAAAATGACGTTACTCCTCCCACGAGCCAATCAAGTGCTGCTACTTCCGGACGGATAAATAAGAATGGTACGTTAATGGAACAATAGAGCCTTTGTGTGAGTCGATGAAACACGGATCGAGGTTAATTGACTTTGACATCGGAGTCGGTCGGCCGAGCGGACAGCACGCGGGACTTGTGATCCTGTGGTCCTGGGTTCGATCCCAGGCGCCGGCGAGAAACAATGGGCAAAGTTTCTTTCACCCTATGCCCCTGTTACCTAGCAGTAAAATAGGTACCTGGGTGTTACTCAGCTGTCACGGGCTGCTTCCTGGGGGTGGAGGCCTGGTCGAGGACCGGGCCGCGGGGACACTAAAAATCCCAGAAATCATCTCAAGATAACCTCAAGATAACCTGAAACACGTCAATTACCAGGCCCACTGACCATTGATTACGACAGACAATACTCTAATTCTTATCTGGTTGATGGCTAGGCTACCCTGAGACTACCATAGCTGCTTGCAGGAAAGTAAATTAACCCAAACGTATTCTGAGTTACTCAAATTGTCAAAGAACAAATTCTCTTAAAGCAATGGTCGTTCCCTTGGTTACGTTATATTAATTGCCTCGCAATCACCTCACTGAATACTGGACATCGATGTCCTACCAGATAAACAGGAGAATATAAAACCCAAGTACTCGTCTACGGCCGAGTTCACCCACAACAATGATAAATCAATCTAACAAATCACAGTAATTTACGTTACAATCCGGCTGCAATGACAATACTGCAGAACACTAGTAAATAACACTTGGGAGATGAACCTACAAGAACACGGCCCCACAATGACTTACTGAACTGCAATCACATACGGTGATTGCTCAACACTAGCAACAATCACCATCAATAACAACCCCTTTACAATAACACACACGGCAAGTACTCTAATTTCCAAGTATTAGAATACTGCACAAAACTTACTGTTGCAAATGGCCCAGTGCTCTAATTACACACTTAGAACACAGGTCCACACATTGCAATCACCACAGTAAATAACACAATAATACTGGGTACCGTGACACTACGATCATATATATATAACTACTACTGACACATGTAGCCTACAGCTATCAAACGTTAATGGGAACAATCAGAAGATCTCGCACTCTATTAAATCACATGGGTGAGTGATTTATCGATCCCGCAGGCCGATAAACACTCCCGAGAATTACGTTACTCGACAGAGCGATGGCTGTCACTCACCATATTCTACCAAAATTATGTTAATACTGCAACCACAATATTATATATATATATATATATATATATATATATATATATATATATATATATATATATATATATATATATATATATATATATATATATATATATATATGTCGTACCTAGTAGCCAGAACGTACTTCTCGGCCTACTATGCAAGGCCCGATTTGCCTAATAAGCCAAGTTTTCCTGAATTAATATATTTTCTCTAATTTTTTTCTTATGAAATGATAAAGCTACCCATTTCATTATGTATGAGGTAAAAAAATTTTTATTGGAGTTAAAATTAACGTAGATATATGACCTAACCTAACCAACCCTACCTAACCTAACCTATCTTTATAGGTTAGGTTAGGTAGCCGAAAAAGTTAGGTTAGGTTAGGTTAGGTAGGTTAGGTAGCCGAAAAACAATTAATTCATGAAAACTTGGCTTATTAGGCAAATCGGGCCTTGCATAGTAGGCATAGAAGTGCGTTCTGGCTACTAGGTACGACATATATATATATATATATATATATATATATATATATATATATATATATATATATATATATATATATATATATATATATATATATATATATATATATATATATATATATATATATATATATATATTCAATATTTCATTGAATATGACCGCATATTCTGTATTTATTATTTTCTGGTTTAGGGCTTCTATCCCTCTAACTATTTTCTTAGCATCAGGGCTTAATTGAAATAGGAGTTCTCCAAAACTCATTTTCGTACTTTTAAGGTGAAGAAAAGAAGTGATTTACTATAGAGTGTATTACACTTATTTGTATAATTTGCACGACGTTTCGAACCTCCATGGTTCATTCTCAAGTGAACAGATCTTACAATACTAGTTGATTTTATACCCGCATTAGGTCAGGTGATAATACAATGAAGGTGAAAACATGGGGGGATACATAAGGGATAAACATAGGGGCTGCATAAGGCTTATTGGCCCATACGAGGCATCTCCTATCTAAACACAAAGATTAATCCAGTGTAATTGGCCTGTTATGTTGGACATTGTCTTCTGTGTTGGCATCGATATGTTCTTGTCTTGTCCTTACTCTCATGGTGGGTAGAGTAAATAGTTCCGTGATTTGGGTGTTCATGGTAGGTCGCTCTATTCTTATGTGAATTGCCTCAAGAATTTGTAATCTTCTTGAATCTTGGGTTTTGTCTATTATGCAAGTATTCTTGTTCAACATTTCTCTTGTTAGAGTAATGTCATGGGCTTGTCTCATGTGATTCCTAGGGGCACCAGATTGAAGATGGCATGTCAAACGCCTCGTCAGCTTGGTCGACGTCATACCTATGTACTTACATTGAAGGTTACATCCTTCGTGGGGGCAAGTGTACAACGCTTGACTGCTGTAGAGGGTTCTCCGTCGGCTTCGGGCTGTTTTTGATAAGGAGTTCGGAAGTCTTCTTGGTTTTGTAGAATATTATCAGGTTTATGTTTTGGTTAGGAGTAGTGCTTTTTACTCCTTTACGGATTATTTCTTTCATTATTCTTTCCTCTTTTATATGTTCACTGTGCATGGTTGATTTGTAATATAATTTTATTGGGGGTGTTGTGGTTTCTGTTTTAGGTTCTGAATTATACCAACGGTCCAAGTGTCTTCTTATAGCAGCGTTTATTTCCGCGTTGCTATATCCGTTGTTCACCAATACCTGAGTTACTCTTTCAAACTCTCTACTCACGTTGCTCCATTCAGAGCAGTGGGTAAGCGCTCGACGAATATAAGCATTGAGAACACTGGCTTTGTATCTTTGGGGGCACTCACTTCTACCGTTCAGGCATAATCCTATGTTGGTGGGCTTGGTATATACGTTGGTGCTTAAAGAGGTTCCTGTTTTTGTTATTAGTACATCCAAGAATGGTCGACTGTTATTTTCACTATTTTCATGTGTAAATCGGAGTACTGACTCTCTCTCTAGGTGTCTTTTTAGGTCAATTAGTTCATCTGAGTCTTTTACTATTACGAATATGTCATCTACATAACGGCAGTATACAGTTGGTTTTTGTCTGCTACTGAAGACCCTATCTTCGATGGTTCCCATATAAAAATTAGCAAATAAAACTCCTAAGGGGGAGCCCATTGCTACTCCGTCTATTTCTAAATACATGTCTCCTTGTGGACTGATGAAAGGGGCTTCCTTTGTACATGCTTCGAGAAGACTTTTCAAGTGTGGCTCAGGTATGTCTAATTTGGGGGTGCTCTCGGCATCAACTAAACAAGAAGAAGGAAGCCCTCCAAACCTTTATAGAGCAGGCGGAGCATCTGTTAAACAAATGGACCCAGTACGACATCCCTATCCAACTCAAGCAAACCATCAACAGTGAACTATTTAACCTGAAACAACAACATAAAACTCTTGTAGAAACAAAGACACTCCGTAAGTTAACATCCCTAAACGGCGGACAGCTAAAAATCCCTCGTCCTAAAGATGGCTACTTTAACCTGACTTCTTATGATCTTACCCAGGACCAACGAGACCTCTTAAATCTTGGTCTAAATTGTCAATTCTTATCTAAACCAAAGATGCATAAAAAACGCCTGGAAATCGAAATGCTTCTGGACGATATCCATAAGCTAGAAGACAACAAAAAAGTCATCACCACTAACACACTTCAAGCTGAACTACTTGCAGAAGCAGGGAAAAAACGAGGAACATATTCATCTACAATCTTAACCCCACGACTCAAAGAAGCAGCGAAACAACTAAAAAATCTGAAAGACGTAACAATAAGAAAAGCCGACAAAACAGCAGCATATGTATTGATTCCTACCCATGAATACATGAACAAAATTAGCGACATCCTAAGTGACGACTCCAAATTTCAACGAATCACGAGGAACCCCGTAGAAGACCTTAAGCGAAAAGTAAACAAAACAATTACAGCAATCAACGCAAAGAAAGGTAGTGTGCATTTCAATAAACTTCAAGGCGACTATGGCTTAGGATATGCCTACGGCAATGTTAAGACGCATAAACCAGGTAACCCACTACGCCCTATAATCAGCCAAATACCAACCCCAACTTATCACCTGGCAAAGAAACTCAATGAACTCCTAACTCCATACACTCCAAGTAAGTTTAGTCTACAATCATCAGCAGATTTCCTAGAATTGATCAAATCTACCCAGCCCGATAGAATCATCGCTTCCCTGGACGTTGAATCCCTTTTTACCAACGTCCCAGTCGACACAACCATAGGAATGATACTGGACAGAGTATACAGAGACGAGAGCACCCCCAAATTAGACATACCTGAGCCACACTTGAAAAGTCTTCTCGAAGCATGTACAAAGGAAGCCCCTTTCATCAGTCCACAAGGAGACATGTATTTACAAATAGACGGAGTAGCAATGGGCTCCCCCTTAGGAGTTTTATTTGCTAATTTTTATATGGGAACCATCGAAGATAGGGTCTTCAGTAGCAGACAAAAACCAACTGTATACTGCCGTTATGTAGATGACATATTCGTAATAGTAAAAGACTCAGATGAACTAATTGACCTAAAAAGACACCTAGAGAGAGAGTCAGTACTCCGATTTACACATGAAAATAGTGAAAATAACAGTCTGCCATTCTTGGATGTACTAATAACAAAAACAGGAACCTCTTTAAGCACCAACGTATATACCAAGCCCACCAACATAGGATTATGCCTGAACGGTAGAAGTGAGTGCCCCCAAAGATACAAAGCCAGTGTTCTCAATGCTTATATTCGTCGAGCGCTTACCCACTGCTCTGAATGGAGCAACGTGAGTAGAGAGTTTGAAAGAGTAACTCAGGTATTGGTGAACAACGGATATAGCAACGCGGAAATAAACGCTGCTATAAGAAGACACTTGGACCGTTGGTATAATTCAGAACCTAGAACAGAAACCACAACACCCCCAATAAAATTATATTACAAATCAACCATGCACAGTGAACATATAAAAGAGGAAAGAATAATGAAAGAAATAATCCGTAAAGGAGTAAAAAGCACTACTCCTAACCAAAACATAAACCTGATAATATTCTACAAAACCAAGAAGACTTCCGAACTCCTTATCAAAAACAGCCCGAAGCCGACGGAGAACCCTCTACAGCAGTCAAGCGTTGTACACTTGCCCCCACGAAGGATGTAACCTTCAATGTAAGTACATAGGTATGACGTCGACCAAGCTGACGAGGCGTTTGACATGCCATCTTCAATCTGGTGCCCCTAGGAATCACATGAGACAAGCCCATGACATTACTCTAACAAGAGAAATGTTGAACAAGAATACTTGCATAATAGACAAAACCCAAGATTCAAGAAGATTACAAATTCTTGAGGCAATTCACATAAGAATAGAGCGACCTACCATGAACACCCAAATCACGGAACTATTTACTCTACCCACCATAAGAGTAAGGACAAGCCAAGAACATATCGATGCCAACACAGAAGACAATGTCCAACATAACAGGCCAATTACACTGGATTAATCTTTGTGTTTAGATAGGAGATGCCTCGTATGGGCCAATAAGCCTTATGCAGCCCCTATGTTTATCCCTTATGTATCCCCCCATGTTTTCACCTTCATTGTATTATCACCTGACCTAATGCGGGTATAAAATCAACTAGTATTGTAAGATCTGTTCACTTGAGAATGAACCATGGAGGTTCGAAACGTCGTGCAAATTATACAAATAAGTGTAATACACTCTATAGTAAATCACTTCTTTTCTTCACCTTAAAAGTACGAAAATGAGTTTTGGAGAACTCCTATTTCAATTAAGCCCTGATGCTAAGAAAATAGTTAGAGGGATAGAAGCCCTAAACCAGAAAATAATAAATACAGAATATGCGGTCATATTCAATGAAACATGTTTGAAAGAAAACCTGCTGTCAGTATACACCAATATATATATATATATATATATATATATATATATATATATATATATATATATATATATATATATATATATATATATATATATATATATATATATATATATATATATATATATATATAATCACACTTGTCACGGCCCTGGGAACAAAACAAGAAATTAACACCACAATCTGGTATTACTCCACAATAACCATTGCCAGGAATCCCTGACGTTACTCACTGACACTAATCCTGAGCGCTCAGTACTGGAATTCCACACCTGCAAGATTACACATGGAATAATATCACTCCGTCCCACGGACGATCAAAAACGATTGAATTACCACAATTCTACCAGAATGGAATATAAAATATTACATGGACATCCTCTCAGTCCTTGGCGTATCAATATATACTATGTTCCGGTGTGTACCCACACACACACACACTGTACGTCTGTGTACACAAGTTAGTCCCTCTGGACTGACAAGATGAATACAAGGGTGATTCCTCGTCCACACTTCACTTCACCTCTACAGGTGCTTAGCGACAATGCGACGGAGCACCTGACTTCGAATCCAGGCTTAGAGACTGACTAACCACCTGAAATACACACATAAGTACTTACTCATTTATAAGGCCGGCCTCACACACACCATTACCATACATCAGGCACCCTGCTGGCGGGTGGCTGGCTCACAGCGGTGGAGATGGCTAGAGCGGTCCTCATTCAAGTTCAAGTAAGTTTATTGAGACAAGAAAAAAAATACATCTCAATGGGATAGAGTAGCTTAGGCTATTTCTACCCCCCCGCGGTCCTCATGTGGTATCTTACATACAATTGGCGCGTCTTTCAAACCCCCCTCACAACACGGCCTGGTTCGCACCCTCGACCTACCGGTGAAGCGGAGCGTTCGTACCCAGGTGACGCACACAACGAATAGCGTCTTACACAAACATGGGAAATCCGCCTTAAACACTGACACAAATTTCCCCGTTCCCATCGACTGCTACAGAGCACTAGCAGGAATTAGAACGTCTATAATCACTGGTATGGGGATC
The DNA here is from genome assembly GCF_040958095.1 of Procambarus clarkii. NCBI lineage: Eukaryota > Metazoa > Arthropoda > Malacostraca > Decapoda > Cambaridae > Procambarus > Procambarus clarkii. The sequence continues at coordinate 19,587,135 of NC_091199.1, read as the reverse complement.
CACGAGTCTGTTACTGCTCTTATGCAAATTGCTCACGTCCCAGATTTCTATCACTCGTTCCCTATCTTTCTACCCCTCGACGAGGACTCCAGCTGGATTCTGAATGTGCAGATGGCGGTCTTGGTGGAGGCGGCAGTGGAGAAGCTGAGGAGACAGTCACGACGACGTCGTCTTGCCCAATTTGGCCGAATGGGCAAGAGAGACGTCAGGCTATGGTGGTGACTGGAGCAGAATAACGTCTTGAGGGAAGGACACCGCCGATTCCCGCGTCCTCCTCGAAATAACCAATGAGAGGGAGGCACACAGCGGCCTACCCCTCTCAACCAATTAGCTGCGGTGTAACATGGCCCCTAGGGCAACTTCAAGATGGCGGACTACCCCAGATGTTTACTAAGATGGCGGCTGTTGCCATGATGACTAGTCAAGTGGCTGGCGGGAGGCCCACGCTCGCCAGGCGGCCTGACTGTTCCCGTGCAAATCTTGAGTCCTCGTTCCAAGCCATACAATGAAATGATGCTATCGGCTTTATCTCTGTCCACAGACGTGCTACCCCGGCCAGGGTTGCATTTTTGGAATGCATATGACTGGGGCTCTCACATGAGCCCAAACACTAGATATTTTCGGGCACTGGTTACTAAACTCCAGTCTGTGCACTTAACAATTGTACTGGCCTCCACAGGCATAAAAGCACCATTGTAAGTGAGCTGGTGAACCATCCCCTCACATCATATCTGTCCTAATGTGGGTGGCCACCATTATCTCGCTCTCATAACAACGCTCACACACCCACATGAAACACACCTCTCTTGGAGGGTAACTTCTGGAGTGTTCCGCATGCCTACGTTGGCCTATCACCCTTCAGGTGTTTGAACCACCTAGGCCGCCATCTTGTAACAGCCCGAGGCTGTTCAAGGAATTTTTCATTAAGGATATCGCTTGCTTCTGTTTCAGTTTTTAAATTAAAATTACTGATTACAATATTCCTACTCAATTCGCGAGGAAGAACGTGAGAAGGCCTGAGTTTGTACTGTGTCTGAGATTGATGTGCCGACAGTTCGTCACCCCAGCGGGTCATCCATGACATCGAATTTTCTTTTAAAAATGGCAATGCTTTGTGATCGGTATAAACGATAAAATATCAGCTGAAAATACCTGACATACTCTACAACCGCTGTAGCGCCTCCTTATCCGGAGCCCTTCACCTTCCAACTGAAATATGCTACTGGGTGAGGATCATTCTCTGATTCACTTCATCATCATCTTTAGTCCTCATCAATTTGGCTGTTTCCTTCATGGGATTCGGCAGTGAAGCCGACGTTCCCGCAAAGCACTCTGTATTGTCGGAAATGACCAGCTGCACTCGGAAATCTGTGCACATTCTTTGCTGTTTTTGGTATTTGCATTGCAGCAATAACATGACAGGAATCTGGGTCAGGACATATTCCATCTGTGCTCACTTGAAACCCTCAGATTTATGAGACGCCAGAGTACACTTCTGAACATTTAATATAAAACCTGCTTCGTTCAACAGTGACAACGTCACTTTTAAATCACAGAAAAGTTCATCATAGACTTTAGAATATATAATTACATTATCAAGCTATGCTAATGAAATGAAGAAGGGACTGTCAATGTCTCTCTGAAATGATGAAGGGACTGTCAATGTCTCTCTGAAATGATGAAGGGACTGTCAATGTCTCTCTGAAAGGATGAAGTGACTGTCTTTAAGCCAAATGGCATTCGCTTGAATTGGTAGTAGTAAACGCCGTCAGAAAATGGCTGAATATAGGCTGGAAAAATACGTTGCAGTGCCAAAGTTATCCAGGATCATCCGGATCAATGCCGTGGAAGTTTTGTTTACTCTATGGTTATCTACCCTGAACCTATAAATGTCATCAGGTTTGCATAACAGCACCACTGCAGAAAGCCAGCGTGACGTGCTTAGGACTATGATATTCGGTCAAAACATCTTTTTACATTCATCCCTAATTACCTGTTTGGACTCTTCTGAGAGTCTCAACTGCCGTGTCTGGACTGGAGGTTGGTCACCTGTTAAAATAGTGTGTCCAATTCGAGGAAGAAGGCCTATTTCATCATCCTCCATTGTAAATAATTTTGAAAATTTCCTGAGCATATCTCATATATATCTTCTCTCAGAAGGTGATGTTATTTAAACCAAGGGTTGACATCAGTATGTACAGGGATCCCTTATCTAACAGATCTCCTGGGAACTCTGCATTACTCTGAGAGCACTGACATGGTGCTACATTGCGCTGAGACCGCTGCTGTCTGGGCTGATGCAGTTATTAACCTGATTCAGTGATCATTTCCTGAGACAGTCTATCACCTGCTCTGAAGTGACAGAATTAATGGTAGTGGTTGATCACTGGAATCATAGCATATTAGTTATAAATATATGCTAAATGGTGGTGTATATACTGTTCATCAAATCTGCCCACTTTCTGAAGGGTACGACTGGGTTGAACATCTCTTCGCCTGGTCACTTTGATAATCTTTAATGACAACTATTGGCATACTTGCTTGCTTAGTGACCACGGCGAGCATACTTGCTTGCTTAGTGACCACGGCGAGCATACTTGCTTGCTTAGTGACCACGGCGAGCATACTTGCTTGCTTAATAGCCACGCTGAGCATACTTGCTTGCTTAGTGACCACGGCGAGCATACTTGCTTGCTTAGTGACCACGGCGAGCATACTTGCTTGCTTAGTGGCCACGGTGAGCATACTTGCTTGCTTAATAGCCACGCTGAGCATATTTGCTTGCTTAGTGACCACGCTGAGCATACTTGCTTGCTTAGTGACCACGGCGAGCATACGTACTTGCTTTATGACCACGGCGAGCATATTTGCTTGCTTAGTGACCACAGCGAGCATACTTGCTTGCTTAGTTACCATGGCGAGCATACTTGCTTGCTTAGTGGCCACGGCGAGCATACTTGCTTGCTTAGTGGCCACGGTGAGCATACTTGCTTGCTTAAAGACCACGCTGAGCATACTTGCTTGCTTAGTGACCATGGCGAGCATACTTGCTTGCTTAGTTACCATGGCGAGCATACTTGCTTGCTTAGTGACCATGGAGAGCATACGTGTTTGCTTAGTGACCACGGTGAGCATACTTGCTTGCTTAGTGACCATGGCGAGCATACTTGCTTGCTTAGTGACCATGGCGAGCATACGTGTTTGCTTAGTGACCACGGTGAGCATACTTGCTTGCTTAGTTACCATGGTGAGAATACTTGCTTGCTTAGTGACCATGGCGAGCATATTTGCTTGCTTAGTGACCACAGCGAGCATACTTGCTTGCTTAGTGACCACGGTGAGCATACTTGCTTGCTTAGTGACCATGGCGAGCATACTTGCTTGCTTAGTGGCCACGGTGAGCATAATTGCTTGCTTAAAGACCACGCTGAGCATACTTGCTTGCTTAGTGACAACGGTGAGCATACGTGTTTGCTTAGTGACCACGGCGAGCATACTTGCTTGCTTAGTGACCACGGCGAGCATACTTGCTTGCTTAGTGACCACGGTGAGCATACGTGTTTGCTTAGTGACAACGGTGAGCATACGTGTTTGCTTAGTGACCACGCTGAGCATACTTGCTTGCTTAGTGACCACGGCGAGCATACGTGTTTGCTTAGTGACCAATGCGAGCATATTTGCTTGCTTAGTGACCACAGCGAGCATACTTGCTTGCTTAGTTACCATGGTGAGAATACTTGCTTGCTTAGTGGCCACGGCGAGCATACTTGCTTGCTTAGTGGCCACGGTGAGCATACTTGCTTGCATAAAGACCACGCTGAGCATACTTGCTTGCTTAGTGACCATGGCGAGCATACTTGCTTGCTTAGTTACCATGGCGAGCATACTTGCTTGCTTAGTGACCATGGAGAGCATACGTGTTTGCTTAGTGACCACGGTGAGCATACTTGCTTGCTTAGTGACCATGGCGAGCATACTTGCTTGCTTAGTGACCATGGCGAGCATACGTGTTTGCTTAGTGACCACGGTGAGCATACTTGCTTGCTTAGTTACCATGGTGAGAATACTTGCTTGCTTAGTGACCATGGCGAGCATATTTGCTTGCTTAGTGACCACAGCGAGCATACTTGCTTGCTTAGTGACCACGGTGAGCATACTTGCTTGCTTAGTGACCATGGCGAGCATACTTGCTTGCTTAGTGGCCACGGTGAGCATACTTGCTTGCTTAAAGACCACGCTGAGCATACTTGCTTGCTTAGTGACAACGGTGAGCATACGTGTTTGCTTAGTGACCACGGCGAGCATACTTGCTTGCTTAGTGACCACGGCGAGCATACTTGCTTGCTTAGTGACCACGGTGAGCATACGTGTTTGCTTAGTGACAACGGTGAGCATACGTGTTTGCTTAGTGACCACGCTGAGCATACTTGCTTGCTTAGTGACCACGGCGAGCATACGTGTTTGCTTAGTGACCAATGCGAGCATATTTGCTTGCTTAGTGACCACAGCGAGCATACTTGCTTGCTTAGTGACCACGGTGAGCATACTTGCTTGCTTAGTGACCACGGCGAGCATACTTGCTTGCTAAGTGACCACAGCGATCATACTTTCTTGCTTAGTGACAACGGTGGGCATACTTGCTCGCATAATGCGTAGAGAACACTCTTTTTCATGACTGGTTCTTGAAGAGACTCAGACAATAGCTTAGGGCCTGGTCAAGAGACCGGAGGAGCAGAAAGAGACCTGATTAGAGACAGGGCCGCGCTGACCTTGGCCCTCGGAATCAACACAAGGTAACTGTAAGGTAGGGTAATTTGCATGACACTTACTATTTCTATGAATAGTCATGGCAATAGAAGGATGACGTTAATTTTGCTGTGAAAGATACAGTGCCCAGTTGCAACCTATACTACCTGGCTCCCTTCTCAGCAGATAAACGATACCTGTATCTTTAATAAAAAAAAAGTCCATTACACTTAATATCAACAGGAAATGGTCAGTTATCTACCACAGTACATGGGTGGGGTCTACCTCCTTCTCTGTCAGAAGTCACAGTGCATTGCCATACTATGTCAATATGATGACTGTGGTAAGCTCTTTCTCACAGTGCTGGAGATGTCCTTGATTGATGGTCCTCAAAGGGTTTCTTTTTTAATAAGAGTCACTTGATTTCCGATGTCCAGAAATGTGATCTACCACTTACCTTCATCTCAAAAGCGGGCCTCCCTCCCTCCCTCTCTGGGTGATCTTATCTCACAAGAAAAAAACAAAGTAAACTAATTGAACACTAGTGCACACCCAGACTCAACTGCAAACAACTCTTGCAGTGACAACCAACAATGATTCAATTCAAAACAATAGCAATACCAACAAAACAATTCTTCAATTGTCACTAAGACAATCTTTAATTTAATTATTTACGTTAACTCTTGTCCCTTGGATTGCAATCAAATCAAATATACAACAAATTAATTACGTTAATTCTTCTGTCAAACTGACAGTAACAATGAATGAGTAATTACATTAACACTGTCACAAAGAATAGTATCAAATCAAATCATTAATTTTTATGTTAACACTTTCTCACTAAAGACAACAATAATCAAATCAATAACTCTTTACTTTAAATCTCCTGTCACCAAGACAGTTAACTAAGATGGATAATTATACTCAACACTGTACGATAACACACAAAATTACAACACTGTGTAAACACAACACAATAATCAATGAGTAACATTATAATAATATATAGGATGTCACCTAAACACAACACTCAATAATTATAGTAGTAGAAATAGAGACTATGACCGACCGTTTTGCTTTATCCAACGGTCGGTCTTAGCATCGGGTGTGTTTTCAATTTTTTTCCAGTTGGTTCGTCAATGGCATAGGGTGTGTTTTCATTTTTCATATTGTTTATCAACTGCTCCCTTTAATCATATAAAATTTCCTAAAAAGTCAGAATTAAAAGGATTTGTCCACTCAATGACTTACTCTTCCATTGGTGTCTGGAATGGATATAATGCAAGGTATCGCATAGACACAGAAATGAATATTAATGAATTAATAATAAAAACACCATACAATTTAAATGCACAAAAGTATCACAGATACTAAATGTGTTTTCGTGTGTATCACGCTTTTACCCAAGACAGTGACGGATACAGTGACATGCGGATGGCTGTACCGACAACGGCCTTATTGTTCCCTCGACCAGTTTAACTCACACTTGTTACAAGTGATAACGAAATAACTGTAAGTCGGACAGTTGATCCTAGATCACTGCAAGGAAACACTAGAAACAAGACAAATATCTGTACTCACTTTAAAGACCGGCCTGTTACACACTCCTTGCATACATACAACGTTGAACTGAAGATGCTCCGATGAAATACTCCAGCAATTTCCACACGTGGTAACATGTAAGTAACAATCAAACAGAGGGTGGCAGATAAAGACAACTCAAGCAATGACCGCACGTGGTTAACATGCGAATAACACGAGTGGTACACTAGGTGGCAGATACAGGCTAATAGATCAGGTGCACCATGGTCAAGCATGGCGCAACAAGCTGGGTTGCGAGCGACAGCTATACACATGGTGGTAATGGCGAGTGCTAAACTCTTGGGTGGCACTCGTGGTAGGTGGGTAAAACACTAAGTCCACAAAAAAACTGAAAATGCAGTTATCTCCCTCCGAGAAATTAAGAGCAACAATGGGGAATCAATGCATTTCACTCTAACCCTTTTCTCGAGGCAGTAGGCTCACGGATCCCTTCCACAATCCTCTTAGATAAAGGAAACTAGCCAATCAGTCACCAGGCACTGAGACCTATCCAATCATAGCAGTCTCCTCTGGTTGGCAAGAGGCTGTGACGTCATGACTATGTCATGTCACGGGAAAAGCCTAATCACACAAGGAATGGATGATCTCGCTGGCCCTTTCCTGACCATGACACTCAAAGTACCACTTGTCTCTGATTTTGGATTTTAACTCCTTGGAGTAAACTAGTTGTTGCACATATTCCTCCTTGCTGTCATTGCTAAATGGTTAAGCACACGACGGCCTTCGTGGTACCAATAGCTTCCTGTTGACATAAGCTAAACAATGATATCCAATAAGGCAAAGCAGAGTCCGATATTAGCCAAAACGTGCCCTAGTGCACACCCTCTGTGCACTCGTGAGAATTCAATTGTCACTGTACACACATTAAGACAGCTGGCACAATCTATTCCCTCACATCAACTAATACCTAAAGAACAAATTCCACTGGAGGTGAAGAATTGTTCCACCCACAACCAACCTAGCTTAATGTGCACCAGTAATTTTTCAACTACCATACCTGAGCTGAGTGACAGGGTGGTGGGTGAGTCGTCGTTTTCTAAACCTTTAGACCAAGGGGTTCCTTGTCTAGACTTTCTGTTGTCTCAAGCGGAGGAAAGTGTAGCTCTACCAGGTCACATGTGGGGGTGCTGCTTGACCAACAGTGAGTGTCATGGTCGGCTCTAGCTCTGGGTCCAGGCCGGCTCGATGCCTCGCAACCTTTCCCATCACTAGGCTCTTCCCGTTATTGCTTCCAGTCTGTGTTAGGCCGGAGACACTTGCAACACACTGGGATTGGTTTCCAGCTAGGTAGTAATCATTTTTTCTTGTTGTTTGTAGATTTTAGTTAATCCTTTCATTAGGGTTGAATAATTAGTAGATAGCTCTTCATAGCGTTTCAACATATTTACGTGGTATATCTTCTTTACTCTGTTCACCCACAAGATGTAGGTTAGCGAGTGAACACACTCAGCGATCTTGAACGGACTCTTCCACTGCAGCAGGAGCTTGTTCTTACTCGTGGGGAGTAGTAAGAGTACCTTATCTTCCACCATGAATTTTCGTTCTTTAGCTTTCTTATCATACGTGCATTTCTGATATTCCTTGGCTTTGGAGAGTTCCTCTTGAGCTAGCTTACACATTTTTTTAAGACGATCTCGAATATTGATGACGTATTCATATATTGTTTTGGTTTCTGCGGTGTAGTGTTCATCTTTCCACAAATTTTTCAACACCTGTAGAGGGCCCCTTTACGGTGTAACCGTAAAGTAGTTCAACTATCGAGAAGTGGGTGCTAGCCTGAGGTACTTCTCTAAAGGCAAAGAACACTATGTTAATATATCTCGACCATTCTTTGGGATGTCCTATGCACATCCTTCTCAACATGCATTTTAGTGTTCCCTTGAAACATATTACCAATCCGTTTCCCATGGCATGATAGGGCGTGGTAAATGATACTCTCAACATTAGCAGATGCCCTATTTCTGTCATCATTTCACTGGTGAAATGCATCCTGCGGTCGCTATGAATCCACTCAGGAAAACCGAGATGACTGAAAAATCCTATCAGCACCTCTGTTTCCGTGGCCGTCTCGATGTTCGATTGATCGGACCAATCAGATCAGTGCTGACCATCTTGAAGGGCCGGTTGTTAACATGGAAGGACAGAAGCTTCCTAGACTTCACTCTTCTTCTTCTATCTGCTGTGTTGTGGAATGGGACTTTAACTCAACTCTAATAATATTTAATTAAGAAATTGAACTACTCGAAGGACCACCCACTTTTGAAAAAAAAGGGAAAACAAGTAAATGGATTCTAAGACTGACACTGTGGTACCAGTGTCTTCGGATGTTAGATTATTTGATAATTATTTCAGGGGCATGAATGGACTGTAATAATAATAAATTAATTTTTTTTTTATTTTTTTTTTGAGATATATACAAGAGTTGTTACATTCTTGTACAGCCACTAGAACGCGTAGCGTTTCGGGCACGTCCCTGGAATACGATCTCCTGCCGCGAAGAATAGTTTTTTCATCCAAGTACACATTTTACTGTTGCGTTAAACAGAGGCTACAGTTAAGGAATTGCGCCCAGTAAATCCTTCCCGGCCAGGATACGAACCCATGACATAGCGCTCGCGGAACGCCAGGCGAGTGTCTTACCACTACACCACGGAGTTAAAATAGTTAAAATCCTCAAACATCAACATTGGGGGGTATTACAAGAAGTTCATATATATCTAGGAACTAGTGTGGTTCGTCACCAGTTCATTCATAATTTTAGTAAAGGTTATAGAATCTTGAATGTAGATTCTAAAAGATCATAAGATAATGAATGATCAAATCTATGAAATATTATCAAACCATAGGAAATAATAGGTGCAAACTTATTAAGCACTGAGCAATAAATTATTGACTTACATTACTCCTCTTGAATAGTATATACATAAGAAAAGTACATATCAGAAATAATAATGGTAATAGTAAAATATTCTACGAAATGTGATTTATGGCTTAGCTGTGAGATGACTTCACTAAACCCGTTTCACTACTCGTAGTCGTGATCACATCGCCCAAATAATGGATGAAACACCAGTAGGAAAGGTCGTGTGTTGAGGAACAGGTTCTCTGCTTGTCCTCACCAACACGCTGCAATCAGAGAAATGGTATAATATTTGACTAGGCTAGAAATTTCTCCACTATTCATTGAGAACTTGAGAATAACGTGGAATGGAGCTAACGTTGGGTTGGTGGTCGGCAGATGACATAACGGGGAATCACCTACAGTAAAAATTTTTACACTAAGTGCACTTAAATACAAAAATAATACTTAACGTAGGTATGTTGCAACATTTACGTTCCCCGATATCACGTCTGATAGTCCCTGACGTTCACTGCTCTTTAAGGTCGATTGCGGGACGTAATTGTCTTCTCAGACGTTCGATTATACAGTAATTCACACTGTATGACCACGGGTTGGTATCTTCAATGACTGCTGCCTGCAGATGTGCGTATGCTCGTGACGGAGTCGTGTCATAGAGAGACTTGTGATCGTGGCGGAGCCGTGTGTGTTAGAGCACTTGAGCTCGTGGCCGAGCCGTGTCTTCAAGTGCTTCCTCCCTCATTCCCTGACGCCCTATCACGCATGCACAGAGACGCTCATGTTTCAGTCTACTATCGACGCTTGGTGTCATGGTAGTTGGGTAATTTCTGGCTAAATTATGCCTTACTATATAAACACTAACGAAATTCTACATGTTAGTGTAAACTCCTAATGTAAATATTTTTCACACTGAAATCATCTGTTGGTTATTTCCAACATGCTGTATGTCGATAGGTGTCACTGGAATGAGTGTAACGCTGTACATCACCCGTCACTCCTCGCTAATAGAATGAAAACTGGATACGGTCATTCGTCTTGGCATGACCCATGTGACTTCCCGTCACTCCCTCGTGCCCCAGGTTGAACATGGCCAGCCGGTGCTCCTGGGGTATGATCACCTGTTCCCAGGAACCGTGAGGCATTTCCACTTTACATATCAGTTTTCCATTCGCCTTTAAGTAACGCTACTTGCGTTCGTTCTATTGATTATCTCTTTCCTCTGCTGAATGCTCTCTCAAGTTACTGAGCGTAGGGACTTTCCCCAGCGCTTCCTGAAATTCTTTAACCGCCACTCCCTTAATTAATAGCGTGCAGCATCAACTGCTTGATGGGATGAGGTGGCTGCATGCTCATTGAGCGGATGGTGACAGCAACTATGAACGACCGACCACCGTCGTGAGTGACAGCAGCATCGACTGGTGCTCGTTGGTTTCCTTTCTGCTGATGCCTCTCTTCAGTTCTCCAGGTAGAGGAAGCCTTCCCATGGCCAGGGATGTAGTTAGGGGTGGCTGGGTCAGCTGACTCTGGTCGGTTCCGCATTCCAAGGTTCCCGGCTTTCTGTCCAGTGGTAGTGGAGGGCGGACTAACCTGATCTGCTACTCCCAGAGTATTTCCTAGTAACAAACCATAAATAGCTCGTTCGTTTTGTACAGCCCGTATTTTCCCTTGTACATACTGTGTGTCAAAAAGAAGGAAAGCCTCCACCATGTCCTTGCTGGACCCTTCTCGTCTATCTGACCCAACTCCTCCCTACTTTTTTGTTGTAGCTCCCCTATCTCGGAAGAATCTGGTCCATTTACCAGACCATTCGCTGTTTCCAGCATATGTTCTAGAGGGTTCTTTCCCCCTAATGAATTTACCCTTATAATTTGTCATTCGTTTTATTCCTAATTTCTGCAGTGTTCCTCTTACACTCAGCTGCCCTATGACCGAGGAGTCCATAATTATAACATCTCTGACGGTGTCCTCTGGGTTGCTGGTTGCTCGACCCTGACATATTGTTCTTTGGTTTCGTTCCTCTGCCACAGGCTTCAGTGAAACGTTTTACAGTCAGCGGCATTTCCTTTGTAGATCTGCGGGCTTCAGCCCAGAGATCGGCTTGTTTCGCCATAGAGACATTAGACCCTAAAATACTCTCCTTGGCACTTCACATGGAGAGCTGGCTCACATGCAACCAGAAAATGCTCTCATAAGCTCATAAAATGGTCCCTGTTCTGGGACGATCTTCATTAAATCACAATATCTAGTGAGACTTAATTCCAGCCATTGCAACATTAACATGTATGTTTCTCCAGAAGGTAACTTTATTCGATGGAAATTTTCCATCACGCTGTCTGCTGAAATATCAAAGCCCTTCATAAAGGCGATCTTCAGAGCATCATATTCACCTTGCTGGTGATGTCCTAAACCATGATAAATTTCTGGAGCACAGCCCTTAAACAAGGTGGCCAGCGCTCCAGCCCACAATGATTTATTCCATGCTGCGTCGGAAGCAATTCATTCAAATCGTCTGATGTATGCAACCATCTGATTGATTTTCTCATCAAAGGGTTCCATGCACGGCATCTTGCTTTTTATACCTTGCTCCGCAGGTTGTTATGTTGTAGGGTTATGCGCTTGAGCACCCTGTCTTGCTTGTGCTTGCAAGACCGCCATGCGCTCACTGCTCAGCCTATCTTGCTGTGCACTCCACATGTCAGCAACGAAACTGACTTTTTCATCTCCTTTGAGATTCATGCCCTCGGCCTGATCTTTAAGGTCTTTGATAGTGAACTCCCCCTGGGGTACAATACTCCCCCTGCTGACGGGTGATTCACTTAATTGTCTGTTAGCTGACAAACTTTCCCTTCCTCTGAAGGATTCTCCCTGATTATTATGAGAGGTTCGCAACTCCCTCTCAATATTCCGGGGTGTGACAACTGGCGCACCCCTGACACACTGCCGTGTTGTCCTCCACCGGGGTCTCTTGCTCCCCCTTCATCGGTGTCTGCGCCTTTATCAACCATGACAAAGCTGTTATTCAGCGCTACTGGATCCTCACGAGTGCTGGCCAGCAACATCCGTTGAACCCTCTCTTGGTGTCTGCACACCTCTATCTGACATTCCTCCTCCGTGAGGGTGTCATAATCCTCCACCAAGCATTCATATATATGGTAATATAATTCTATAAATACCTGACCTTGAAAGTCACTGCATTAGACATACTTTTGATGTATTCACCTAGTTGTGCTTGTGCGGGTTGAGCTCTTCTCTTTCCACCCGTCTCTCAACTGTCAATCAATCAACTGATTTCCCCCCCTAAACACACACACACACACACACACAAGAGCAAGAAGGCTCTAATAGGACAGAGTGAAATGACAAGGACAAAGCAGCAGTGAATGAAGTACTAAAGGCGCTAGACATGGAAGGGGCTGAGCATAGCATTGAGAAGGTTTTCAGGCTAGGTTGGTACAACAAAGACCGAGACCGAGTAATAAAGATAGTGTTTGCAAATGAGAGCACAAAGGAGAAGATTCTATCAAGGAAGAGCTCCCTGAAAAAGGTGGGAAAATTAAAAAATGTATTCCTCCAGAGAGACATGACAAGGGAGGAGAGAGCCGTGGCGGCAGAAGCAAGGAAGAGGCGCAGGGCGAGAGGGGAAAACCAAGAAGTCACAGCTCCCAACACAACACCCCCAGAGGCGGGGGTGGGGGGGGGGGGAACCCACAACCAGCTACCCAGTAACACCAGAGGGGAGGACAACCCCGCCACCCTCCTCTGCATAGAAAACCCCCCTACTCCAAACCCTCCCTGCCCCCACTCAAATGTTCAGCCAAATCTCCCTCTCCCCACACCCAATCCCCACCTTTCTACCCCCTCCCCTCCTCCTGCCGAGTCTTCCCTCCCCCCCTCCCTTTCCTTCCTGTCCTCCCTCCCCTTTCACCCTATACCCTCCCTGTCCCTTCCCCTTCACTGGATCCCCTGCCCCTCATCTCAGTATCCTCTGAGACCCTGTTATCCACCTCACAGGTCCTCACACCCATGGAACAGCTTCTGCCACCAGCAGAACACTCACCAAGGAGGCGATTTGAGAAGGGACAGAAGAAAGTGAGCCTCAAAGCAATGTACACTAACATAGATGGAATTACAAATAAAGCAAATGTGCTTGGAGAACGGGTACTAGAGGAAAGCCCAGACATAATAGACCTCACAGAAATAAAGCTAACGAAAACGATAACAAACTCAGTGTTCCCACAGGACTATTATGTTATGAGGAAAGAGAGGGAAGGAAGAGGTGAGGGTGGTGTAGCTCTGCTGGTAAGAATGGGCTGGGATTTTGAGGAGATGGTTATTCAGGGCTGTGAAGGTTTCAGTGAATACATAGCAGGTACCATAAGAAATGGGGGGAAAAAAAATTATAGTCGTAGTCATATATAATCCACCACCAAATGACAGAAGACCTAGACAGGAATAAGATAGAAACAACATGGCCACCATTAACATAATAGAAAGAGCAGCTTCTGTTGCTTGCAGGAATGGATCTGGATTACTAATTATGGGAGAAATCAACCATGGCAAGATAGATTGGGAGAACAGAGACCCGCATGGAGGACCAGAAACATGGAGAGCTAAGCCTCTGGACGTGGCAACAAGAAACTTTCTAAGCCAGCACATCAAAGAACCAACAAGAATGAGAGGAGAAGATGAACCAGCAATGCTTGATTTCATATTTACCCTAAATGAGTGGGATATAAGGGAAGTTAAGATGGAAGCGCCCTTGGGAATGAGTGACCCCAGTGTATTGAGCTTTGAGTACCTGGTAGAACTAGGAATTATCTCCCCCAAAAAAGAACTAGGAATCAAAAGGCTGGCATACCGAAAGAGGAATTATGAACAGATCAGAAGTTTCCTAAGTGAAATACCTTGGGACACAGACCTCAGAGATAAGTCTGTACAGGGTATGATGGACTATGTTACCCAAAAGTGTCAGGAGGCAGTAAACAGGTTCATCCCGGCTCAAAGGGAAAAATCCGAGAAGTAACAGAAGAATCCATGGTATAATAGGGCATGTATGGAAGCGAAGAAACTGAACCAAAGGGCGTGGAGGAACTTCCGGAATAACAAAACACCAGAAAGCAGAGAGAGATACCAGAGAACCAGGAATGAGTACGTCAGGGTGAGAAGAGAAGCAGAGAAAAGTTTTGAAAATGATATAGCAAACAAAGCCAAGACCGAACCAAAGTTACTCCACAGTCACATTAGAAGGAAAACAACAGTGAAAGAACAGGTATTGAAACTTAGAACAGGCGAGGACAGGTATACAGAAAATGACAGAGAGGTGTGTGAAGAACTCAACAAGAGGTTCCAGGTTCCAGTGGCTTTACAAGAGTGTAAATACTCTACTATGCTATATATTCTCACAAACCCAATGTTAGAAAGGCTGTTGGTCCAAACGGGATCCCACCATGGATACTGAAAGAGTGTGCAGAGGCACTTTGCTTGCCACTCTCCATAGTGTATAGTAAGTCACTGGAGACGGGAGACCTACCAGAAATATGGAAGATGGCGAATGTGGTCCCAATATACAAAAAGGGCGACAGGCAAGAGGCACTGAACTACAGGCCAGTGCCCTTGACTTGTATACCATGCAAGGTGATGGGGAAAATCGTGAGAAAAAACCTGGTAACACATCTGGAGAGAAGGGACTTCGTGACAAACCGCCAACATGGGTTCAGGGATGGTAAATCTTGCCTTACAGGCTTGATAGAATTCTACGATCAGGTGACAAAGTTTAAGCAAGAAAGAGAGGGCTGGGCGGACTGTATTTTCTTGGATTGTCGGAAAGCCTTTGACACAGTACCGCATAAGAGGCTGGTACATATGCTGGAGAGACAGGCAGGTGTAGCTGGTAAGGTGCTCCAGTGGATAAGGGAGTACCTAAGCAATAGGAAGCAGAGAGTTACGGTGAGGGGTGAGACCTCAGATTGGCGTGAAGTCACCAGTGGAGTCCTAAAGGGCTCTGTACTCGGTCCTATCTTGTTTCTGATATATGTAAATGATCTCCCGGAGGGTATCGATTCATTTCTCTCAATGTTTGCGGACGATGCTAAAATTATGAGAAGGATTAAGACAGAAGAGGACTGTTTGAGGCTTCAAGAAGACCTAGACAAGCTCGACAAATGGTCGAACAAATGGTTGTTAAAGTTTAACCCAACCAAATGTAATGTAATGAAGATAGGTGTAGGGAGCAGGAGGCCAGATATAAGGTATCATCTGGGAGAGGAAATTCTTCAGGAGTCAGAGAAAGAAAAAGACTTGTGGGTTGATATCACGCCAGACCTGTCTCCTGAAGCACATATCAAGAGGATAACATCAGCGGCATATGCCAGGTTGGCCAACATACGAACGGCATTCAGAAACTTGTGTAAAGAATCATTCAGAACATTGTATACCACATATGTCAGGCCAATCCTGGAGTATGCAGCCCCAGCATGGAGTCCATATCTAGTCAAGAATAAGACTAAACTGGAAAAGGTTCAAAGGTTTGCCACCAGACTAGTACCCGAGCTGAGAGGAATGAGCTACGAGGAGAGACTACGGGAATTAAACCTCACTTCGCTGGAAGACAGAGGAGTTAGGGGGGACATGATCACCACATTCAAGATTCTGAAATGAATTGATAGGGTAGATAAAGACAGGCTATTTAACACAAGGGGCACACGCACAAAGGGACACAGGTGGAAACTGAGTGCCCAAATGAGCCACAGAGATATTAGAAAAAACTTTTTTAGTGTCAGAGTGGTTGACAAATGGAATGCATTAGGAAGTAATGTGGTGGAGACTGACTCTATACACAGTTCCAAGTGTAGATATGATAGAGCCCAATAGGCTCAGGAACCTGTACACCTGTTGATTGACGGTTGAGAGGCGGGACCAAAGAGCTAAAGCTCAACCCCCGCAAGCACAACTAGGTGAGTACACACACACACACATACACACACACACACACACACACACACACACACACACACACACACACACACACACACACACACACACACACACACACACACACACACACACAAAGAGTCAGATAGTGCAAGAGTCAAATAGAGAGAAAGATCTGGGGGTTGATATCACACCGAACCTGTCCCCAAGGGCCCACATCAAAAGAATATCATCAGCGGCATATGCTAGACTGGCCCACATAAGAACTGCCTTTAGAAATTTGTGTAAGGAATCTTTCAGAACCCTGTATACCACTTATGTAAGACCAATCCTGGAGTATGCAGCTCCTGCCTGGAGTCCATACCTAGTTAAACACAAGACAAAGCTAGAGAAGATTCAGAGGTATGCCACCAGGCTCGTCCCGGAACTGAGAGGAATGAGCTATGAGGAAAGGCTAAAGGAGCTGAACCTCACATCCCTGGAAAACAGAAGAGTAAGGGGAGACATGATAACCACCTACAAAATTCTCAGGGGAATTGACAGGGTGGACAAAGACAAACGGTTCAGCACAGGTAAGACACGAACAAGGGGACACAGGTGGAAACTCAGTACCCAGATGAGCCACAGAGACGTTAGAAAGATTTTGTTCAGTGTCAGAGTAGTTAATAAATGGAATGCACTAGGAAGTAATGTGGTGGAGGCTGACTCCATACACTGTTTCAAATGTATATATGATAGAGCCCAGTAGGCTCAGGAATCTGTACACCAGTTGATTGACAGTCGAGAGGCGGGACCAAAGAGCCAAAGTTCAACCCCCGCAAGCACAATTAGGTGAGTTCACACACACACACACACACACACACACACCCACCCCAGCATGCAGAGTGTGCGTGTGTGATCAGGCGTGAGCTATACTCACTCGGCCACCAGTGAGCTTGGTGGCCGAGTGGACAGCACTCTAGACTCGTGGACCTAGAGACCGGGGTTCGAGCCCCTGGCACCGGCGGAAAAACAAATGGGCAGAGTTTCTTTCACCATGATGCCCCTGTTACCTAGCAGTAAATAGGTACCTGGGAGTTAGACAGCTGCTACGGGCTGCTTCGTGTGTGTGCACTCACCTATTTTTACTCACCTATTTGTGCTTGCGGAGGTTGAGCTTTGGCTCTTTGGTCCCGCCTCTCAACTGTCAATCAACTGGTCAACTGGTGTACAGATTCCTGAGCCTACTGGGCTCTATCATATCTACATTTGAAACTGCATGGAGTCAGCCTCCACCACATCACTGCCTAATGCATTCCACCTGTTAACTACTCTGACACTGAAAAAGTTCTTTCTAATGTCCCTGTGGGTCATGTGGGTACTCAGTTTCCACCTGTGTCCCCTTGTTCGCGAACCACCAGTGTTGAATAGGTTATCCTTGTTTACCCGGTTGATTCCCCTGAGGATTTTGTAGGTTGTGATCATGTCTCCCCTTACTCTTCTGTCTTCCAGTGTCGTAAGGTGCATTTCCCGCAGATTTTCCTCGTAACTCATGCCTTTTAGTTCTGGGACTAGTCTAGTGGCATACCTTTTGACTTTTTCCAGCTTCGTCTTGTGCTTGACAAGGTACGGGCTCCATGCTGGGGCCGCATACTCCAGGATTGGTCTTACGTATGTGGTGTATAAGATTCTGAATGCTTCCTTACACAGGTTCCTGAACGCTGTTCTGATGTTAGCCAGCCTCGCATATGCCTCAGACGTTATTCTTTTTTTGTGGGCTTCAGGAGACAGGTTGTTACGGCTCATATGGGACGCAACCGGGTTCTTTTCTGATGGTATTAGAGTTTGGGTATCCGGCCCCAAGTTAGTAGAGGCTTTCAAGGGGTGAGCTCAGTAATACGAGTAAAATGAAAAGGGGAGGCACATTAAACACACAAGTTCGTCACTTTATACCATGTATAATTAGTCTTCCCACCACCGTAGATATATAAAAGTCATAAACGGGAAATATCACTACACAATGTACATCATCGTCTCACTCTGAAGATGCTGAACACTTGGCGAAGCTCACTCCGTGCAGTCTTGCCTGATTTCCTATTCCGCGGCACTACCCTCTGCAAGAACCAGGAAACCACGATGAGTCTACCCTGGGCCTCAGGCCAGTCAAATCACAATTCCACTGGGTGCCTCGTCGTGAAGGCCCACAACCACAGTCCAGCCTGTAGCTGGTAGGTACCAATCAGCCTCACGCTGTTAGGGCACTTCACGAGCGAATACTAGGGTTGCGAGCCCTAGGCAGGAGCCTCGTGTAACTCGCTGGTTACTCTTCTCGTTCGGCACCACAATCGGCCGTCTCTTCCACCTGTCAGCCCCGGGTATGGCAAATCCCGTCACTGCCACTCCTCAGGCAGACAGTTGAACACTCTACAGTTCTCGTCCGGTGGCGGCTCAATGCTACTACAAAGCAGACGGGTGAAGAGACCTTGGCTGCCTTGGGTAGATTGACTCATCGTACATCCCAGCAGCCCTACGTTGACTATGAATACAGACACGTCATCAGTACACTGGGACACTACCTGGGACCACTAGGAAACATCACTTACTGGCTTAGCCACAAACGTACACCTTTTTGCTCCGGAGATGGCGCTGATTGTCTAAGCGTCACCTCACCAGAGGTCAGCACCGGCTACCTCTCGAGCCGACTAGGACAGGAATCCAGCGCCTATTGCCGGTATATTCCCTTCATCACTAAATGACGTTGTCCATGTTTTGGGGGTTTTCGGGAGCGGACTCACAGATGGCGTTGACGTCACTGCTCCGTGTTCTGACGATGAACTTGGGTTCGTAACACAGGTTTGGTGTGATATCAACTCCAAGATCTTTCTCTCTGTCCGTTTCATTAAGTACTTCATCTCCTATTCTGTATCCTGTGTCTGGTCTCCTGTTTCCACTGCCTAGTTTCATTACTTTGCATTTACTTGGGTTGAACTTCAACAGCCATTTGTTGGACCATTCACTCAGTCTGACTAGGTCATCTTGTAGCCTCCTACTATCATCCTCTGTTTCAGTCCTCCTCATAATTTTTCCATCATCAGCAAACATTGAGAGAAAAGAGTCTATACCCTCTGGGAGATCATTTACATATATCAGAAACAGTATATGTCCAAGGACTGACCCCTGCGGGACTCCACTTGTAACGTCTCGCCAATCTGAGACCTCACCCCTCACACTGACTCGTTGCCTCCTGTTGCTTAGGTACTCCTTTATTCAATGGAGTACCTTCCCTTTCACTTCAGCCTGCGTCTCCTGCTTTTTAACTAGCCTCTTGTGTGGTACTGTATCAAAGGCTTTCTGACAACCAAAAATATGCAGTGTGTGTGTGTGTGTGTGTGTGTGTGTGTGTGTGTGTGTGTGTGTGTGTACTCACCTGGTTGATACCTGGTTGATGGGGTTCTGGGAGTTCTTCTACTCCCCAAGCCCGGCCCGAGGCCAGGCTTGACAAAGCCTGGCCTAGTTGTGTCTGCAGGATCGAGCATTGACTCTTGGATCCCGCCTTTAGAGCATCAGTTGTTTACAGCAATGACTCCTGTCCCATTTCCCTATCATACCTGGTTTTAAAATTATGAATAGTATTTGCTTCCACCACCTGTTCCTGAAGTGCATTCCATTTTCCCAGTACTCTCACGCTAAAAGAAAACTTCCTAACAACTCTGTGACTCATCTGAGTTTCCAGCTTCCATCCATGTCCCCTCGTTCTGTTACTATTCCGTGTGAACATTTCGTCTATGTCCACTCTGTCAATCCCTCTGAGTATTTTATACGTTCCTATCATGTTCCCTCTCTCCCTTCTTCTTTCTAGTGTCGTAAGGCACAGTTCCCTCAGTTCCCACTCCTCATACCCCATCCCTCGTAGCTCTGGGACGAGTCTCGTTGCAAACCTCTGAACCTTTTCCAGTTTCATTATATGCTTCTTCAGATGGGGACTCCAGGATGAGGCGGCATACTCTAAGACTGGCCTCACGTAGGTAGTGTAAAGCGCCCTAAATGCCTCCTTACTTAGGTTTCTGAATGATGTTCTAACTTTTGCCAGTGTAGAGTACGCTGCTGTCGTTATCCTATTTATATGTGCCTCAGGAGATAGATTAGGTGTTACGTCCACACCCAGGTCTCTTTCGCGCGTCGTCACAGGTAGGCTGTTCCCCTTCATTGTGTACTGTCCCTTTAGTCTCCTATCTCCTAGTCCCATTTCCATAACTTTACATTTGCTCGTGTTGAATTCCAGTAGCCATTTCTCTGACCATCTCTGCAACCTGTTCAGGTCCTCTTGGAGGATCCTGCAATCCTCATCTGTCACAACTCTTCTCATCAACTTTGCGTCATCCGCAAACATCGACATGTAGGACTCTACGCCTGTAAACATGTCGTTAACATATACAAGAAATAGACTTGGTTCCAGCACCGATCCTTGTGGTACTCCACTTGTTACTGTTCACCAGTCCGACTTCTTGTCCCTTACTGTAACTCTTTGGCTCCTTCCTGTTAGGTAGTTCCTTATCCATGCTAGGACCTTTCCCCCCACCCCCACTTGCCTCTCGAGCTTGAACAGCAGTCTCATGTGCGGTACTGTATCAAAGGCTTTTTGGCAGTCCAGAAATATGCAGTCTGCCCAACCATCTCTGTCCTGTCTTATCCTCGTTATTTTATCATAGAATTTCAGAAGGTTTGTTAGGCACGATTTCCCTGTCCAGAACCCATGTTGATGTTTGTTCACAAACCTAATGTTCTCCAGGTGTGCAACCAGTCGTAGCCTAATTATTCTTTCCAGTATTTTACAAGGAATGCTTGTCAGTGATACAGGTCTATAGTTAAGTGCCTCCTCCCTATCGCCTTTCTTGAAGATCGGCACGACATTTGCCTTCTTCCCGCAACTGGGCAATTCTCCCGACATAAGAGACTCATTAAAGATCTTTGCCAGAGACACGCTGAGGGCCTGCGCTGCTTCTTTTAGTATCCACGGTGATACTTTGTCTGGTCCAACTGCTTTAGTTGCATCTAGAGTTGTCAACTGTTTCATTACCTCCTCTGCTGTCACCTCTGTATCTGATAGTCTTTCATCTAGGGTAACCCCTTCCAACAATGGGAGCTGCTCAGGCTCGGTAGTGAACACTCCATGGAAACTGGCATTCAGTGCCTCGCAGATTTCCTTCTCACTTTCAGTATATGCCCCTCTGTCTTCCTTTGTCTTGTCACTTGGTCGTTCACCGACATTTTTCTTCTTTTATGACTGTGTAGTAACTTAGGTTGTTTTTTCACTTTGATTGCGTGTATGTGTGTGTGTGTGTGTGTGTGTGTGTGTGTGTGTGTGTGTACTCACCTAGTTGTGCTTGCGGGGGTTGAGCTCTGGCTCTTTGGTCCCGCCGCTCAACCGTCAATCAACAGGTGTACAGGTTCCTGAGCCTATTGGGCTCTATCATATCTACACTTGAAACTGTGTATGGAGTCAGTCTCCACCACATTACTTCCTAATGCATTCCATTTGTCAACCACTCTGACACTAAAAAAGTTCTTTCTAATATCTCTGTGGCTCATTTGGGCACTCAGTTTCCACCTGTGTCCCCTAGTGCGTGTGCCCCTTGTGTTATATAGCCTGTCTTTATCAACCCTGTCGATTCCCTTGAGAATCTTGAATGTAGTGATCATGTCCCCCCTAACTCTTCTGTCTTCCAAGGAAGTGAGGTTTAATTCCCGTAGTCTCTCCTCGTAGCTCATACCTCTCAGCTCGGGTACTAATCTGGTGGCAAACCTTTGAACCTTCTCCAGTTTAGTCTTATGCTTGACTAGATATGGATTCCATGCTGGAGCTGCATACTCCAGGATTGGTCTGACATATGTGGTATATAATGTTCTGAAAAATTCCTTACACAAGTTTCTAGAGGCCGTTCTTATGTTAGCCAACCTGGCATATGCTGCTGATGTTATCCTCTTGATATGAGCTTCAGGGGACAGGTCTGACGTGATATCAACCCCCAGGTCTTTCTCTCTCTCTGACTCTTTAAGTATCTCATCTTCCAAATGATACCTTGTATCTGGTCTCCTGCTTCCTACCCCTATCTTCATTACATTACATTTGCTTGTGTTAAACTCTAACAGCCATTTGTTCGACCATTCCTGCAGCATGTCCAGGTCTTCTTGAAGCCTCAAGCTGTCTTCCTCTGTCTTAATCCTTCTCATAATTTTGGCGTCGTCAGCAAACATTGAGAGGAATGAGTCTATACCCTCTGGGAGATCATTTACGTATATCAGAAACAGGATAGGTCCAAGCACAGAGCCCTGTGGGTCTCCACTGGTGACTTCACGCCATTCTGAAGTCTCACCCCTCACTGTAACTCTTTTCTTCTTATTGCTTAGGTACTCCCTTATCCACTGGAGCGCCCTACCAGTTACTCCTGCCTGTTTCTCCAGCTTATGCATCAACCTTTCATGGGGTACTGTGTCAAAGGCTTTCCGACAGTCCAAAAAAATGCAGTCCGCCCATCCTTCTCTTTCTTGCTTAATCTTTGTCACCTGATCGTAGAATTCTATCAAGCCTGTAAGGCAAGATTTACCCTCCCTGAACCCATGTTGATGGGTTGTCATGAAGTCTCTTCTCTCCAGATGTGTTACTAGATTTATTCTCATAATCATCTCCATCACCTTGCATGGTATACAAGTTAAGGACACTGGCCTGTAGTTCAGTGCCTCTTGTCTGCCACCCTTTTTGTATATTGGTACTACATTAGCAGTCTTCCATATGTCTGATAGGTCTCCCGTTTCCAGTGACCTACTATACACTATGGAGAGTGGCAAGCAAAGTGCTCCTGCACACTCTTTCAATACCCATGGTGAGATTCCGTCCGGCCCAACAGCTTTTCTCACATCCAGCTCCAATAGGTGCTTCTTGACCTCATCTCTTGTAATTTCGAACCTTTCCAAGGTCACCTGGTTTGCTGCCACCTCTTCTAGCGCCGTGACTTCTCCCTGTTCTATTGTAAAGACCTCCTGGAACCTTTTGTTGACTTCTTCACACACCTCTTTGTCATTCTCTGTGTACCTGTCCTCGCCCACCCTAAGTTTCATCACCTGTTCCTTCACTGTTGTTTTCCTCCTGATGTGACTGTGTAGTAGCTTTGGTCCGGTCTTGGCTTTATTAGCTATATCATTTTCATACCTTTTCTCAGCTGCTCTTCTCACACTAACATACTCGTTCCTGGTTCTCTGGTACCTCTCTCTACTTTCTGGTGTTCTGTTATTACGGAAGTTCCTCCATGCCCTTTTGTTCAGCTCCTTTGCTTTCATACATTCCCTATTAAACCATGGATTCATCCTTTTCTTCTCTGTTTTTCCTGTCGGGCTGGGACAAACCTGCTTACAGCCTCCTGACATTTTTGGGTGACATATAGTCCATCATGTCTTGTACGGACTTGGTTCCGAGTTCTGTGTCACAATGTATATCCCATAGAAATTTATTCATCTCCTCATAGTTTCCCTTTCGGTATGCCAGCCCTTTGTTTCCCAGTTCTTTTTTGGGGGTGATAATTCATTGCGCACCCAGGTACTCAAAGCTCAATACACTATGATCATTCATTCCCAAGGGGGCTTCCAACTTAACTTTCCTTATATCTGACTGATTTAGGGTAAATATCAGATCAAACAAGGCTGGTTCATCCCCTCCTCTCATTCTTGTCGGTCCCTTGACGTGTTGACTTAGAAAGTTTATTGTTGCCACATCCAGCAGCTTAGCTCTCCATGTGTCTGGGCCTCCATGTGGGTCTCTGTTCCCCCAATCTATCTTCCCATGGTTGAAGTCTTCCATGATTAGTAGTCTGGATCCGTTCCTGCTAGCCACAGAAGCTGCTCTCTCTATTATATTGATGGTGGCCAAGTTGTTTCTATCATATTCCTGTCTGGGTCTTCTGTCATTCGGTGAAGGGGTATATATGACCGCTACAATAATTTTCTGTCCTCCAGTTGCTATGGTGCTTGATATGTAGTCACTGAAACCTTCACAGTTCTGAATTACCATCTCTTCGAAACTCCAACCTTCTCTTAGTAGCAAAGCTACACCACCTCCTCCTCTCCCTTTTCTCTCTTTCCTCACTACATAGTAGCCCTGTGGAAACACTGCATTTGTTATAGTTTTCGTTAGCTTTGTTTCTGTGAGTGCTATTATGTCTGGGTTTTCTTCTAGTGCCCATTCTCCGAGTTCACTTGTTTTATTTGTAACCCCATCTATGTTAGTGTACATTGCCTTGAAGCTCACTTTCTTCTGTTCATTTTCTTGTCCCTTTCCTGGCGAGCATTCTGCTGGTGTGGGAAGCTGTTCCGTGGGTGAGAAGATCTGTGAGGTGGTTTGCAGGGTCTCAGAGCATTTTGGGGTGGGGGTGGGGGTTTAAGGGTAGGTGGGACAGGTAGGGTGTGGGTTAAGGAGACAGGGGGAACATGGAGGATACGGGGTGAGGGGGGTGGAGGGATAGGGAGGGTATGGGATGAAGGGGGAGGGGAGACAGGGGGGAAAGGTGGGAAGGGGGACATGATGGGAATGGGGAAGGGGTGACAGGGTCAGAATGGGGTGGGGGGGAGGGAGGGTTGGGTGGGGGCAGGTAGGGTGAGAGGAAGGGAGGGTTTCTATGCAGAGGGGGGTGGTGGTGTTGCCCTCCCCTCTGGTGTTGCTGGGATGCTGGTCGTGGGTTCCCTCTCTTGTCTCTAGGACTGTTGTGTGTGTGTGTGTGTGTGTGTGTGTGTGTGTGTGTGTGTGTGTGTGTGTGTGTGTGTGTGTGTGTGTGTGTGTGTGTGTGTGTGTGTGTGTGTGTGTGTGTGTGTGTGTGTGTGTGTGAAAAAATTAATTAGTAGTTAGTAACAGTTGATTGACAGTTGAGAGGCGGGTCGAAAGAGCAGAGCTCAACTCCCGCAAGCACAACTAGGTGAATACAACTAGATGATTACACACACACACACAGGTAAGGATGGAGGGAACTGAACAAAATGTTGAAAAGGTTTTCAGGCTTGGAAAGTACAACAAGGACAGAGACCGAATGATAAAGGTGGTATTCATGAGCGAAATCATGAAAGAGGAACTGTTAGCAAGGAAGTGCTGTCTAGCAAATGTAGAGGAGTTCAGAAAAGTATTTCTGCATAGGGATATGACAAGGGAAGAGAGCAAGCAGGCAGCAGATGCAAGGAAGGAGAGCAGGGAGAGAGAAAGGAATCAGGGAGCCACAACCCCAATCCCTACAATCCCAGAGGGGAGTGGGGAACCATCCTCAAACAGTGCACTAGCCACAGGGAGTGTGGCACCATCCCCACATTCTACCCAACAGACACCCTACCTGCCCCAACCCCTGTCAGCCCCCCACTAAGTACCCACCTAAGGCACCCTCCCCCCCAACCACCCCTCTCCTCCCACTCACCCCCCTCCTCCCACCCCCCCTCCCCCCAGGACCTCCCTTCTCCCACATCCCCCAAGCCCTCCCTTCTCCCACATGCCCTCCCGTCTCTCCCACCCACAAGACCTCCGTTCTCCCCCGCCCCCTAAGCCCCCCACTCTTCCCCATCCCACCTAAGCCTTCCTCTCTCCACCACTCCCCAAAACCCTCCCCTCTTCCTCACCCACCTCAGCCTTCCCTTCCCCCCACGCCCCGCAAGCCCTCCCCCCTTTATTGCCCCCCCAACCCCCCTTCTCCCCCATCCCCCCAAACCACCTCCTCTCACCCCCCTCAACCCTCCCTCTCTCACCCACCCCCCTACCCACCCCCTCCCCCCACCCCCCCAAGCCCTTCCTCCTCCACCAGTCTCCCCGTACCAGATCCTCCCAGCTCCTGCTCACCCCAGACCCCACAGGTCCCCCCCAGAGGAGAAGCAGAAGAGAGTCAGTTTCAGGGTAATGTACTCGAACATAGATGGGATCACAAGCAAGGCAAGTGAACTAAGGGAAAGACCACAAGAAGTGAACCCAGATGTAATCGGAATCACTGAAACAAAACTCTCTGGAATCATAACGAATGCCGTGTTTCCCCAGGAGTACACAGTAATAAGGAAAGAGAGGGAAGGTAGGGGAGGAGGCGGAGTGGCCCTACTCATGAGAAAGGAATGGAGTTTTAAGGAGATGGCTATCCCTGGCTGTGAGGGTTTCAGAGACTACATAGCAGGTACCATGACAATGGGAGGACCAAGGATAGTAGTAGCAGTAATATATAACCCTCCACCAAATGACAAAAGACCCAGTCAAGAGTACGAAAACAACAACATGGCAGTTAACACTATAATTGAGAGGGCAGCCTCTGCTGCCTGTAGAAATAGATCCCACCTGCTCATCATGGGGGACTTCAATCACGGAAGGATTGATTGGGAGAACAACGAACCGCATGGAGGCGAGGATATGTGGAGAGCCAAACTACTGGAGGTGGTGACTAGAAACTTCTTAACCCACCATGTCAGAGAACCCACAAGGATGAGAGGAAATGACGAACCAGCGAGACTCGACCTGGTCTTCACCCTGAACGACTCTGACATAAGAGAAATCGGTTTTGAGGCCCCAGTAGGAATGAGCAACCACAGTGTATTGGTGTTTGAGTACCTGATTGAAGAAGGGTTATTGAACTCGAGGAGGGATACCGAAACCAAAAGGTTAGCATACCGAAAGGGAAACTATGAGGAGATAAGAAAATTCCTAACAGATATAGCATGGGAAACAGAGCTCAGGGAAAAGACGGCCCAAGATATGATGGACTACATCACGCAAAAGTGCAAGGACGCAGCAAACAAGTTTGTCCCAGCCCAAAAGGAAAACAGTGAAATGAAGATGAGAAACCCATGGTTTAATCAGAGATGTAGGCTAGCTAAGCAGCAAAGTAAAACGGCATGGAGAAACTATAGGAATAACAGGACATTGGAGAGCAGAGAAAGATACCAGAATGCCAGGAATAAATATGTCAGGATGAGAAGAGAGGCAGAAAGACAATACGAAAATGATATCGCAAGCAAGGCAAAGACTCAGCCTAAATTGCTGCATACCCACATCAGGAGAAAAACAACAGGTAAAGGAACAGGTTATGAAATTAAGGATAGGGGCAGAAGGATTCACTACAAACGACAAGGAAGTGTGTGAGGAACTGAATAAGAAATTCCAAGAGGTCTTCACCTTAGCGCAAGGAGAAATCCCAGATATAAGAGAGGGAATAGCTAACCCGGAACCACTGGAAGAGTTTGAGATTACCAGCGGGGAAGTAAGGAAGTGTTTACTAGAGTTGGATGTGACAAAGGCTATAGGCCCAGATGGAATCTCCCCTTGGATACTAAAGGAAGGAGCAGAAGAACTGTGCCTACCTCTCTCCATAGTGTATAACAAATCTCTGGCAACAGGGGAACTGCCAGAAATTTGGAAAGCAGCAAACGTAGTCCCGATATACAAGAAAGGGGATAGAAAGGAGGCACTGAATTACAGGCCAGTGTCCCTAACATGTATACCATAAAGCTGATGGAGAAGATTGTGCGAAGAAAGCTAGTGGAACACCTGGAGCGAAAGAACTTTGTAACACAGCATCAACATGGATTCAGAGATGGCAGGTCCTGCCTCACAGGGTTACTTGAAATCTACGACCAGGCAACAAAAATACGGCAAGAAAGAGAAGGGTGGGCAGACTGCATATTTTTGGATTGTCAGAAAGCCTTTGATACAGTGCCACACAAGAGGCTAGTGAAAAAGCTGGAGATGCAGGCTGGAGTAAAAGGGAAGGTACTCCGTTGGATACAGGAATGCCTATGCAACAGGAGACAACGAGTCAGTGTGAGGGGTGAGGTCTCAAATTGGCGAGACGTTACGAGTGGAGTCCCGCAGGGGTCAGTCCTTGGACCTATCCTGTTTCTGATATATGTAAATGATCTCCCAGAGGGTATAGAATCGTTTCTCTCAATGTTTGCCGATGATGCAAAAATTATAAGGAGGATTGAAACTGAGGACGATAGTAGGAGGCTACAAGATGACCTAGACAGACTGAGTGAACGGTCCAACAAATGGCTGTTGAAGTTCAACCCGAGTAAACGCAAAGTAATGAAACTAGGCAGTGGAAACAGGAGGCCAGACACAGGATACAGAATAGGAGATGAAGTACTTAATGAAACGGACAGAGAGAAAGATCTAGGAGTTGATATCACACCAAACCTGTCCCCTGAAGCCCACATAAAAAGAATAACGTCTGCGGTATATGCGAGGCTGGCTAACATCAGAACAGCGTTCAGGAACCTGTGTAAGGAATCATTCAGAATCTTGTACACTACATATGTAAGACCAATCCTGGAGTATGCGGCCCCAGCATGGAGCCCGTACCTTGTCAAGCACAAGACGAAGCTGGAAAAAGTCCATAGGTATGCCACTAGACTAGTCCCAGAACTAAGAGGCATGAGTTACGAGGAAATGCTGCGGGAAATGCACCTTACGACACTGGAAGAGAGAAGAGTAAGGGGAGACATGATAACCTACAAAATCCTCTGGGGAATCGACCGGGTAAACAAGGATAAACTATTCAACACTGGTGGTACGCGAACAAGGGGACACAGGTGGAAACTGAGTACCCACATGAGCCACACAGACGTTAGAAGGAACTATCTCAGTGTCAGAGTAGTTAACGGATGGAATGCATTAGGCAGTGATGTGGTGGAGGCTGACTCCATGCACAGTTTCAAATGTAGATATGATATAGCCCAGTAGGCTCAGGAATCTGTACACCAGTTGATTGACAGTTGAGAGGCGGGACCAAAGAGCCAAAGCTCAACCCCCGCAAGCACAAATAGGTGAGTACAAATAGGTGAGTACACACACGAAGCTAAAACAAGTTTAGAGGTATGCCGCTAGGCTAGTCCCAGAACTACGAGGAAAGGCTGTGTGAAATGCACCTCACGACACTGGACGACAGAAGAGTAAGGGGAAACATGATCAGTACCAACAAATTCTCAGAGGAATTTATAGGGTAGATAAGGATAACTTTTTAACATGGGTGGTATGCGAACAAGGGGACAGGTGGAAACTGAGTACCCAAATGAGCCACAGGAACGTTATAAAGGATTTTTTCATTGTCAGAGTAGTTAACAGGTGGAATGCATTAGGCAGTGATGTGGTGGAAGCTGACTCCATACACAGTTTCAAATGTAGATATGATAGAGCCAAGTAGGCTCAGGAATTTGTACATCAGTTAATTGACGGTTGAGAGGCGGGACCAAAGAGCCAAAGCTCAACCCCCGCAAGCACAACTTGGTGAGTACAACTAGGTGAGTACACACACACACACACGCACACACACACACACACACACACACACACACACACACACACACACACACACACACACACACACACACACACACACACACACACACACACACACACACACACGCACGGTGTATACCACATATGTCAGACCAATCCTGGAGTATGCGGCTCCAGCATGGAGTCCATATCTAGTCAAGCATAAGACTAAACTGGAAAAGGTTCAAAGGTTTGCCACCAGACTAGTACCCAAGCTGACAGGTATAAGCTATGAGGAGAGACTACGGGAATTAAACCTCACTTCGTTGGAAGACAGAAGAGTTAGGGGGGACATGATCACCACATTCAAGATTCTCAAGGGAATCGACAGGGTTGATAAAGACAGGCTATTTAACACAAGGGGCACACGCACTAAGGGACACAGGTGGAAACTAAGTGCCCAAATGAGCCACAGAGATATTAGAAAGAACTTTTTTAGTGTCAGAGTGGTTGACAAATGGAATGCATTAGGAAGGGATGTGGTGGAGGCTGACTCCATACACAGTTTCATGTGTAGATATGATAGAGCCCAATAGGCTCAAGAACCTGTACACCTGTTGATTAACGGTTGAGAGGCGGACCAAAGAGCCAGAGCTCAACCTCCGCAAGCACAACTAGGTGAGTACTAGGTAAGTACACACACACACACACACACACACACACACACACACACACACACACACACACACACACACACACACACACACACACACACACACACACACACACACATACACATACACACACACACAAAGAAAGCAGCCACTGACAACTGTCTAACTCGAAGGTACCTATTTACTGCTAGGTAACAGAGGCATCAGGGTGAAAGAAACTCTGCCCATTTGTTTCAGCCATCACCGGTGTGTGTGTTCAGCCATGTGTGTATGTACCTAGCAGTGTCGATAGTGAAAACCATTTCTAACAACTGCTCACCACTCAAGATCTGCAACAATTTCCAAGTTTCCTTTTTTCTACTTGCTCTTGCAACTTTAACTTGGGTCTAAGCTCATAGGCTCAACTTTAGCTTCACAAGTTGGGCGCCAGATGTGAATAATCCCGATTTTCATTGATTTTTTAATTGTGCAAATTTTCGATTTGCATTTTCATTTCAGATGTGAATAATCCCGATTTTCATGTTGGGCGCCAGGTATGAAATGTTGCCTAGTTTGCCTTATCACTTTTACAAGCCCCAGAGTGGGTGCCAAGTGTGATAGTTATTCCTTATTTACTTGACAATGGTAATTAAGAAGCGAGAGCAAAAACCAAGGTCCAATTACTTAGCCTCCAATCACTAGGTCGTTAGCTCCTAAACTGAGTAAACAATCTTAGAGTTTGCAAATGGGTTCTCACACCAAATTTAGTATTTAGTATTTGAAGCTGTGGGCTTAATTCCTGAGCTTAAATCTGTTAAATTCAAGATTTCAGAAGTAGCTGTAGCTGTGAGAAAAAATTACCAGCGGGAATTTACTTATTTAACGTTTATTTAATTTCTTGTTTCTTAGTTTCTTTATTTCTTGAATATTTATTTATAATATAAGTGGACTGCAATTTCTTAGTGGACTGTTTGATTCTGTTACTGTCCTGCTTCGCAAACTTTGGGGAGTTTATTTAATGATATCATAATCAAAATTTATCGATTGGTATAACTACACTGCTAAGGGTTAGTTAACTAACTAATAATGGGTTATTTATACAAGGAAGTACAGCTTAGCTGTTACGTAGAATGTTGCATATTTAATAAGCCATGAACATGTCCTGACCAAATAATCCGCATCGTCTCGTGGTCGATCAATTATGGCGTCAGGGCGTGTTTCGTGTAGAACCATTGTCTCGTGGTCGATCAATTTTGGCGTCAGGGCGTGTTTCGTGTAGAACCATCGTCTCGTGGTCGATCAATTATGGCGTCAGGGCGTGTTTCGTGTAGAACCATCGTCTCGTGGTCGATCAATTATGGCGTCAGGGCGTGTTTCAAGTAGAACCATCGTCTCGTGGTCGATCAATTATGGCGTCAGGGCGCGTTTCGTGTAGAACCATTGTCTCGTGGTCGATCAATTATGGCGTCAGGGCGTGTTTCGTGTAGAACCATCGTCTCGTGGTCGATCAATTATGGCGTCAGGGCGTGTTTCGTGTAGAACCATCGTCTCGTGGTCGATCAATTATGGCGTCAGGGCGCGTTTCGTGTAGAACCATCGTCTCGTGGTCGATCAATTATGGCGTCAGGGCGTGTTTCGTGTAGAACCATCGTCTCGTGGTCGATCAATTATGGCGTCAGGGCGTGTTTCGTGTAGAACCATCGTCTCGTGGTCGATCAATTATGGCGTCAGGGCGTGTTTCAAGTAGAACCATCGTCTCGTGGTCGATCAATTATGGCGTCAGGGCGCGTTTCGTGTAGAACCATCGTCTCGTGGTCGATCAATTATGGCGTCAGGGCGTGTTTCGTGTAGAACCATCGTCTCGTGGT
The DNA here is from genome assembly GCF_040958095.1 of Procambarus clarkii. Classification (NCBI taxonomy): domain Eukaryota; kingdom Metazoa; phylum Arthropoda; class Malacostraca; order Decapoda; family Cambaridae; genus Procambarus; species Procambarus clarkii. The sequence continues at coordinate 19,555,221 of NC_091199.1, read as the reverse complement.
CGATCAATTATGGCGTCAGGGCGTGTTTCGTGTAGAACCATCGTCTCGTGGTCGATCAATTATGGCGTCAGGGCGCGTTTCGTGTAGAACCATTGTCTCGTGGTCGATCAATTATGGCGTCAGGGCGCGTTTCGTGTAGAACCATTGTCTCGTGGTCGATCAATTATGGCGTCAGGGCGCGTTTCGTGTAGAACCATTGTCTCGTGGTCGATCAATTAAGGCGTCAGGGCGTGTTTCGTGTAGAACCATCGTCTCGTGGTCGATCAATTATGGCGTCAGGGCGTGTTTCGTGTAGAACCGAAGAATTACCAATGCCTAAAGTCGTCACAGGATACCTGCAGGATTAATACACCGTAAAAGATGCAATAACACCTTTATCACAGATAAAACATATCATTGGATAGTATAATTTGGGTATTTGGGTCCCGGAAGTACAGTTGGATTTGTTCTCGACGCACAATCGAGAATTCCGGGTTCGAATCCCGTACACGACAGAAATAGTTGTGCACATATCCTTTCCCCTAATGCCTCTGTTCACCTAGCACAAAGTAGGTACTAATGAATTAGTCAGCTTGTTGTCGGGTTGCATGATGGGATGGGTCAGTTATTCAACCCTGAGGTTGGGGGGGGAGACCTAGATAAAAGCCTAACGTGTAAGAATACACTCTGGCTTCCTGTCCCCTGACCCAGTGAATTATTATAATTATAAGATAAATGTGAGATGCTCACTCGTTTGGACATTTCTCGCAGCACGTAACTGAAATGACATTAACTAATATTATCAGGCCAGAGAGTGTCTAGTAAGAGGTCAAAACAGACATTAGGTACTTCTCAGCAAGTGGTGAGTTAGCTACACAGCTTAACCCAACATAACTCGTGGTATTCGATGATTGGTAGCTCTGTGAAGCCTGTGTCTCACATTGACGTTTTCTTAATGGCGACTCTCGTGCCAGTCCTCGTGCAAGTGGCATCACTCCTCCCTCACCTCTTGCACTTGAACTATATGTTTAACACTTCTCTAACCCTGTCCATGGAGGACAGGAGAAAATGTATATATGCTGGTTAGCATTGTAAATGTGTGGCCACGTCTGTGGTAGAAAATAATAATAATAATAATAATAATAATAATAATAAACCGCTTGCACGCCTTCCAAAACGGTTCGGGTTTAATTTCGTCAGGAATGACATTTATTTAACATTTTGATTGTAAATGATTCTATGAGACGTGAGGTGTTTTTTATCATATACAGTCAGCTGACTGCTTGTTTTAAGATTATTTTACAGATAAATAGAGGTCTGGTGACGTGGCAAATGTTCCAGTTTGAAGAGAAGCCACGAAATTTGAATTTCTTTGAATGATTCAATAAGCAATTTTAGGGCTAGTTAGTGTCAGTATTTGCCTAACATGACTACATTTGCTTCGTATGCTGGGTGTTAGTATTTAGTGTTGGAATTTTCGACAGTAAAGAGCAACATAACGGAAATAAGTATCAGTACTCATCCAGCACAGAGCATAGCAGTACTCATCCAGCACAGAGCATAGCAGTACTCATCAAGCACAGAGCATAGCAGTACTCATCAAGCACAGAGCATAGCAGTACTCATCCAGCACAGAGCATAGCAGTACTCATCAAGCACAGAGCATAGCAGTACTCATCCAGCACAGAGCATAGCAGTACTCATCCAGCACAGAGCATAGCAGTACTCATCAAGCACAGAGCATAGCAGTACTCATCCAGCACAGAGCATAGCAGTACTCATCAAGCACAGAGCATAGCAGTACTCATCAGAGGTTGTTGACCACAAGACACTTTGCAACAATAACAGTTTATTTAACAAACTTACTTACAATAACAATAACAATAACCCTACAACAATAATATATCCCTACAATGGCAATAACAACGTTACAATATGTTAATTCCCGAGGGTCCCTTCACAGCCTAACAATGCTAGTTATAGCAGGGCTGTCCCACCATCCTGTCTGGAATTTACGAGACCTAGTCTCGAACTCTCTTGCATGGGCAAAAAAGAACAAAGTGAGCTAACTGAACAATAATACACACTCGAACTCAGCTGCACTCAACTCTTGCAGTGGCAATCAACAATGATTTAATACAATTGTGTGATTATATCTCTGAGAACTGCACAACTGGGGCTCATAGGCCCCTGAGAACTGGGGCTCATAGGCCCCTGAGAACTGGGGCTCATAGGCCCCTGAGAACTGGGGCTCATAGGCCCCTGAGAACTGGGGCTCATAGGCCCCCTGAGAACTGGGGCTCATAGGCCCCTGAGAACTGGGGCTCATAGGCTCCTGAGAACTGGGGCTCATAGGCCCCTGAGAACTGGGGCTCATAGGCTCCTGAGAACTGGGGCTCATAGGCTCCTGAGAACTGGGGCTCATAGGCTCCTGAGAACTGGGGCTCATAGGCCCCTGGGAACTGGGGCTCATAGGCCCCTGAGAACTGGGGCTCATAGGCTCCTGAGAACTGGGGCTCATAGGCTCCTGAGAACTGGGGCTCATAGGCTCCTGAGAACTGGGGCTCATAGGCTCCTGAGAACTGGGGCTCATAGGCTCCTGAGAACTGGGGCTCATTGGCCCCATGAGTGGATGCCAGATGTGAGATTATTCCTCAGTTGAGAAATAAGCGAGAGCAAGTGCTGGAGTTCAATTACTTGATCCTCTTAATCACTAGTTCGTTAGCTCCTCAATTGCTTGCAGCAATCTTGAGGGGTAGCTAATGGGTTTGGGCTATGTTTAGGTTAGATTCCAAGAGCCGACATAAGTCAAAATCACAAAACAATGTTGTAGCTTCGTGCAGGTCAATCATAGGAGGCAGTACTCTTTGAAGGTATAACGTAAAGTCACTTTTATGCAATAACATCAAATTTATTCAATAAAACTTACTGACTAATACACGGCAACAACTTTACTTTAGGTTACTGTCCTGAGTGACCTTGAACGCTAATCAATTTCCAGTGCAGCAGGAATGAACCCCACCACACTCAGCTGGTGGTGGGGATTAACACGTCTTGGCTCTCTTGCTTGGGTATGAAGACCAACAATGAAATAACTGAACATTGGTGTACACTCAGTCTCAGTTGCAATCAACTCATGCAGTAGCAAACAATTAAACAACTAAAACAAACAATCAAAACAATTAAAGTAATCATAATAGAGCAAGACTGTCACAAACAATATCCCGTAACTCAAATTTGTTACATTAATACACGTCCCTTGAACAGTAATCAAATGAAGACAGTTAATTAGTTATGTTAATGATTCTGTCACACAGACAATAACACTCAATTACATTCAATCAAATCAAGTAAAAATTACTTAATTACGTTAATTTCTGTCATCCGGACAGCTAATCAATCAAAGACAATTTACATTAAGTACAATCTCTCACTCAGACAGCTAATCAAACAAAACAGTAACTCATTATGCTAATTATTCTGTCACCAAGACATTCAACAATCAGTGAGTAATTACTCTAACAATCTGTCACATAGACAGTCAACCAACCAAGATGAATTTCGCTAATTACGCTATCACACAGATACCGTAATTACGCTAATCACAGCTAGTAACAAGATATAATTAATACTTTAATAAGCTCACTAACTGTGACGGACCTCGGCGCCATCTATGATCCAAGTTCCGAGCAATAACAGTTAACCCGCTCATTAATCGTAGTTTCCCATGTTGACCAAACCACACACTAGAAAGTGAAGAGACGACGGCGTTCCCTTACGACGAAACTCCCGTAGTTTCCCAACTTCTAGTCTGCAGTGCTGGGAGGTGACGAGCAACAAGTGACAGGCGATGGAAGTCAGTGAAGCCGGGAGAGTGAAGGAGTACTTTGGTCGAGGTGCTAGCCAGTGGGGCTAGTTGAGCGCTGTGGACTTCACTCTTGGAAGGTGCTAGCCAGTGGGGCTAGTTGAGCGCTGTGGACTTCACTCTTGGAAGGTGCTAGCCAGTGGGGCTAGTTGAGCGCTGTGGACTTCACTCTTGGAAGGTGCTAGCCAGTGGGGCTAGTTGAGCGCTGTGGACTTCACTCTTGGAAGGTGCTAGCCAGTGGGGCTAGTTGAGCGCTGTGGACTTCACTCTTGGAAGGTGCTAGCCAGTGGGGCTAGTTGAGCGCTGTGGACTTCACTCTTGGAAGGTGCCAGCCAGTGGGGCTAGTTGAGCGCTGTGGACTTCACTCTTGGAAGGTGCTAGCCAGTGGGGCTAGTTGAGCGCTGTGGACTTCACTCTTGGAAGGTGCTAGCCAGTGGGGCTAGTTGAGTGCTGTGGACTTCGCTCCTTGAGCATACAAGCGAATGCGCTATGGAGGGGGAACACTTGAAGACGTTTCCATAAAAGCAGCTAGCGTGAGGGCTAGTGGTGCGGTAAAGACCTCGTCAGAGGAATATAAAGTGTCCGTCATCTTTGAAGCTAGCTAGCGTGAGGGCTAGTGATGCTCTGGATGACCATTCATAGAAAACTGTAAATAGTAGTGGTGATGGGTAATAAGAACGGTTAATTTTAAGTACCATTTTATTACTTACCTTAAACATTACACTTTAGTTCCACTGAGGGGTAGGGACCACTGAACTTGAGTAGGATCATAATTTTAAAAGAATCAAGTTACGGAAGGGCTCGTAACACTAACCTTTACGATAAATGCACAGACGTACAACACAGCAATAAACACAACACAAACACTTGAATATTAATAATAATTGCAACGTATCGCAGACAAACTCACTCAAATGACTTAATCTCTGGTTCTCTGAAACGAGATAGGAACATCACATGGAAATCTTGTCAATACGTATCGGTATTATTAAACCGTACAATCAAATACACAATCAGTATAACGATGAGTAAATCTGGTGGATTGGTGTAACACTTACGATCAGTGACGAATTACAGAAATCGAACAAATGGCTGTAACCAACAACTGTTCAGCGTTTCCTCGACTACACCTCTCGCACCGGTTGCCGGTGATTACGAGACAATGTCTGGTCGGTGGGTTCATATCAAATCAACACTTGGAAACAAGGTAATAAAACAGAAGATAAAATTGTACTCGCTTAATAAGACCGTCTTTGTCACTCAAAACCTTACATACAACAATTTGACTTTGTAGAAGCTTTGATCTTTCTCCAGCCACTTCCGCACGTGGTTACATGCAAGAGAACACGTGGGGTGAACAGGTGGCAAGGGCGTCTGACGAGTCAGGCGCACGGTAACGCGGAACGCGATAACAGCGGGCTGGCAAGTGACGAACTCACACAGGGTGGTGATTGCAAGTGTGAATCACACTAGATGTGACACATGTGGTGGGCGGTGCGGGCGATAGGCGGGAAACACTTAAGTCCACAGAAAAAGCCGAAATAGTTATCTCACTCTGAGAAATTCACATCTCACCAGGATATATACTTATCCTTCATACATGACGTTAGTAACATTAGACTAACGGATATTAGTGATGAATGCTGTTGAATACTTGACAGTCTGTTGCTTCTGCGGTAATAACGTGGTGGCACAAACTTTCTCTTGCGTCTTATTACTCGAATATCACTTAATTTCAACCTGCACAAGACCCCGAGGTGAACTGTTATAAAAACGTGATTTACTCAGTTGCATTAGACGGATATCTGTACTATCAGCTGCTAGCACAGGATTTCACGTCATACTCAGACAAGCGACTACTTCAGAATGAGGCTGGAAACATGGGCCAGCTGGCTGCAGGCTGCTCCCCTCTGTACGTTCCTTGTCCTTTTGAAACTGTCTAATTCCGTGGTAGGCACTGGTGCCTCTACCTATCAGAACCATGGCTCAGGGTGGTGCTAGGCCGTGACGTCATGAGCCAGGCTTATCTATTTACAGCCGTTGGGAAGGGTCTTAACCCCGATTGCAACTCTCCAAAAGTACTATGAAACACTAAAACTGGATATTTCAACTCTTGGGGTTTCGAGCTGTACTGTATATTACAAGTTGATGTCACAGTGTCGTCACTACCCTGGTGCGAGGTAGACGCCTAGGCCTACCTTCCACATGGATTCACTACAAAATGGGTACAGGCGGCTCTGAGGAGTCCACAACCTAGCAGTGATATATACCACCTAGCTACTGGAAGCTTTCACCTAGGTTTCAAAGTGGTGAGCAGTGCGATTTGACCAGATATCCGGACAAACAATGACTTTGTTTTTGAATTGGTGCCTTGGGCAGTGGGGAAATGGCCGCCTCTTCTTACCTCACGCCCGGTCAGACGCTTAAGGAGGTACCCGGGCACTGGAATTTTAGCCCCTATTGCCCTGTTTCCCTAAAGCTGTATTTCCCCTGTACATCCTGGACACTGTGGCACCAACGGACCACTCACCCCGCTATACTGATGCCTCAGTGATTTACTGATACTGGTGGTACCAGTGCAGTGTTATATACAGTGTAGAGGACTATTAAGCACGTAAGTTGTAGTTGTTGTTAACTCTCGTAGTGCCTTCATGGCTCTCGGGTCCTTTAATCCGGTTCATCCAGTAGTTGTCGAGATCCAGCGTTGGCTGTTTCTTGTTCACAGTAAATTTAAGTTGGTTGAGTTTTGTTGGGTTCCCAGCCATATTGGTGTGTCTTTAAATGAGCGTGCGGATGCTGCCGCCAAGGAAGCTGTCCGCTCTTGTCCCATCTCTCGTAGAGGTATTCCATATTCTCACTTTTACCCAGTTATCCATTCCTCCATCCTTACCCGTTGGCAGGCTTCTTGGTCGTCTGTTACTGGTAACAAACTACGTACTGTTAAATGTTGTGTCTTCTCGTGGTTATCCTCCTACCACCGTAACCGGCGATTGGAAACAGCTCTGGCGAGTATTGGCCATACTCGCTTAACCCATGGTCACTTGATGGAGCGCCGCCCTGCTCCTTATTGTCCTAGTTGCATTGTCCCTCTTACGGTCGTGCATGTCCTTCTTGAATGTCCTGACTTAAAGTACGAGTGTGTGTCTTGCTTTCCGACCGCCCCTCGTGGTCGCCTGTCCCTCAATAGAATTCTTGGTGACACGGATACTTTTGATATCGTTCGTCTTATGCGTTTTTGTTCTCGTATTGGCATTCTTGGTGATATTTAGCGCCCTCTGATTATACCGCACATTTGATGGTGCTACATAGCCTTCCCGGTTTGGTGCCTTCTTTTGATAATTACTTACTTAAGCACGTGTGTGTGTACTCACCTATTTGTACTCACCTATTTGTGCTTGCGGGGGTTGAGCTTTGGCTCTTTGGTCCCGCCTCTCAACTGGCAATCAACTGGTGTACAGATTCATTGCCTGCTGAGCTCTATCATATCTACTTTTAAAACTGTGTATGGAGTCAGCCTCCACCACATCACTGCCTAATGCATTCCATCCGTTAACTACTCTGACACAGAAAACGTTCCTTCTAACATCCCTGTGGCTCATGTGGGTACTCAGTTTCCACCTGTGTCCCCTAGTTCGCGTCCCGCCAGTGTTGAATAGTTTATCCTTGTTTACCCGGTCGATTCCCCAGAGGATTTTGTAGGTTGTGATCATGTCTCCCCTTACTGTGTGTGTGTGTGTGTGTGTGTGTGTGTGTGTGTGTGTGTGTGTGTGTGTGTGTGTGTGTGTGTGTGTGTGGATAAAGTAGGTATCAGAGTGGCACTCTAGAGCACCTGCCACTCCACCTGAAACCACACTGCCAGGGAGGTACCCGCAGCAGCGTTGCCAGCTGAACATGTATACACCTACGTTTGCTTGTATGGAGTCTGAATTACTCATCCTGTTTCTGCATTATGATTAGTAGACACTGTTGCTCTCGGTCCGGGCCATAGCTTGAAGTGCTACTATGTGGTAGAAGCTGATGTGTCTTGTCACTTCATGTTTTGATTCTGGCAACTATGGCCACTTCCCTCCTGCCTGCTGGGGACATCCATAGTGACTTGGTTGACCCTTCCCAAAATGCTTCAGATGCATATGCGTCTACTTCGGCCACCGCCCCACATGACGTACAGTATGGACAAGCACTCCATCCCAATACATCCCTGTATGATGAGAACGCCAGCTCTGGTGATGAAGCAGCCTCGGATGGTATGTATATTGTATACAAAAGTCGGAATACCTTACGCAAAGAGAAAAAGTTAGCGAAAGCCAACAATGCTGTCAAGATGGCCAATGCTGCCCTGACGCAGGGTGGACCACTACCTCCTCTAGCACCCCACAATAAATATGCCAGGCTGGCATTTCCATCTGAATTTAGAAGTGACGGGAGATACTCTTGGATGAAACGTGATCTCCCTCGTGCTTTTGTTGACCCCATTGACCTTATAATCCCTGGGCGCGCCTCGCCCTACATCTATGTAGCCAGGTCCAATGAAGAAGCCATCTCTGCCCTACTCCAAGGTCTAGTGGGTGGTATCTCATTAATTAAGTAACGCCGACTCTCCTGTGAGTTCCAGGAGATACAAAGAGTACCTTGTCACATTCTACCACCATGACCTTGACATCTCCTATGCGAAAGAATTACCAGGTGTGTACAGTGCAAGACGCAACAAGTCTGGAGGAAAGCCACTAAACATAATTATCATCGTCTGGGAAAATGAGGCGCCGCCTCCCACTCATCACAAGTTCCTAGGCCCCTACCGACCAGCTAGTCCCATAACACCATGGGTGCCCTCAGCTGTCGTGTGTTTTAAATGTCAACACTTTGATCACATAGCTAAGCACTGCAAATCTTGAATCACCTGTGCCTTCTGTGCGTGCAATCATCCAACTAAAGAATGCCTCAATAAAGACCACGCCCTTGGGATCGATGAATCCACAGCCACCAAGCACAATTGTTCCAGGTGCTTGCGGGAAGGTGTGACTGCCTGGCACAAGGACTGTGACAAGCGTCCTCCTCCACACTGCACAGTGGGGCATCCCCCCACCACACCAGCCGAACCCTCCACCCTGGATGACCCCCACCACTACACTTGTCAAGCCCTCCACCTGGGATGATCCCGCCACCGTTCCTGACACCAACAGTTTGGCATTCTTCCCTGTCCTACCTGGGAAGCCTGATGCCAGCCTGCAGAGGGAGGTGTAAGAACTTCCAGCTCGCATGAGTAAAATGGAAATTACCATCTATAAGCTCCAAAAAACACTCACGAACATTGAAAATGGTCTCAACTGCATTTATGCTAAGATCAACATGGACAACCTGAGACAGTGTTCAAGAGATCCTCTCGCCAGCCCGAAATGTAAAGTGAAGGTCCAAGTATCTAGTGAAATGCCTTCCAGTGATGTAAGTGTTGACACGTCTCCAGCTAGTGTTGACCCTCCTCCTCTAGTGCTGAAAGTACCGCTGTGGCGAGTGTAACATATGAAAACCCGTGTGTCTTAATTGTAATTAGCAAATGCGCTCAAGAACTAATTCCAAACAATACCTCTGTTAGATTATCCCTTATGAGGTGAATAGGTTGCAAGTATCTATTGGCCAGATGGGCTCTTCGTAGTGCTCAAAATAATAATTGAACAGCACCAGGTGGGCACCAGAGGTGAACTCAATAATAATACATGTGACCTCAGTCAGGAAGGACTGAACTAGCATCAAAACAAATGCTAAGGGCAGATCATACTTTAATGACTGACCAGGGATGCATAGAGCAACATGCAGGAGTTCAAATCCTTGGCACTTCTTATCCACCGAGTCGTGGAGCTTCTGGTATCACTGAGGGTGGTCATCAGAGTAGCTAATATAGTCCTTACATTAAATAAACTTATATTTGATGTGTATGGCCATGAAGAATGGTTCGAGTCCAAGTAATCTAGGCAACATACAAAATGATCACTATTTAAACAGATATATCAAAGCAATAACTAGATGCAAGGATTTTGAAGGTGTGAACGTAAAGGCACTTGTAGTTCAACAGTTTATTCATGAAACTTAATACAAGCGATACATGGCAAGAATAGTCTGACGTTAAGTTAATGTCTGTGGTGGCGCTTGACAAGGCTAGGCTAGCCGGAAACACTGCTTCCGGTACGGACCGCTCTCGGTACTGCTGACCCTAACTAATCTTAACAAAGTGGGCAATCACTCCAGACGCAATTGCAGCTCGACCTGACTTCGGCAAGCAACAATAAAAAGTACAGTGAAACGACAATGGACAGACCTGTCACAGAGACCAGACTTCCGTGCAACACTCAGTTAATTACGTTGGGCGCCAGATGTGAACAACTTGGGATGCCTACACCATGAACAACAGACTTTTATTTCAAGGCCCTACGTTGGGCGCCAGATGACAGACGGATGACAATTGATCTAATAAATCTCAATCAAAACAATCACAGACGTTTACTCTTAGTAAATCCAATTACGTTATTATGTCCCAAGACATTCAAAACAAAACAATGTAAACTACGTTAACACACACTGTCAACACAGACAGGCTAACAAATCAAAACAATGTCAATGAACTCAGCAACAGCTTACGGGTAATTAGCAATCCCTGAGTAATCGTTCAAAGATCTGTCACAACTTGACAGCTCAACTCGATTCACGAAGAATTACGTTATCGCTCGGCGGTCACTGAGACCTGCTTAACAAACACCGATTAGTCAATACGATTACTAATCACCATGTACTGAATCAAACGATTATCAATTTCATTAAATCCCTACAATGACTTCTAGAATAATAAACACTAAGTGCACTGAGTTCTCAAGTTAAATAAACACTGAGTATACTGACTTCTCAAGAATAATGAACACAATGAACACAAAGTTACACTGACATCTCAAGTTAAATAAACACGAAGTTGAACAACACCGGGGTCACGCAGACCAATGCACAATACGCAATGATGACACTGAGTCACACAACACGGGTCACAGAGACCGACACAATAATTACACTAAATCAAAGTACACCGGGTCACTGAGACCAACTTAATATTGTACACACTAATGAACACAACACACTGACACACGTGTCAAAATAGCCCAAGGTAAATAATACTAATAACACACAATTAACCTTACTTGTTAATTACAGCATGTCGCCTGGAAGTAAAGAATAAACGGCATGGAAATGGGTTGAACATACAGTGATGGTATAATATTGAAACCACACTAAACACAATAAAACACACAAATGTCACTGTGATGCTGAATGTGCAGAACTGTAGTGTAAGATGACAAACACACTTAAGATCTGGCTACAGTAATCGCACAGAATAACTGTAGTAGGTTTTTACCTATCGTGCTTCCTCAGGAAATCGAACTCGGTCCCGTAAGGGAACTGAGGAGAACGAACACCGGACGGCTGAATTAAATTCAACACAAGGAATTTGGCACGTACGAAAGATTCAGAGAAATTGATATTTGAGTACTCACGTTAATTACCGGTGTGACATACACTCATTAGCATTCACACTCACTGGTCCCAAGGCTGTTGACTGTAGACATCCGGAGATGACGGAGTGAGGTGAGGTTGAGGTGGTTGGACGCTGTGCTCAGGGCAGCAAGGCGAGGCTGAGCCTTGCCTCAGGCAACGCGGCTGTGTGAGTTAGCCGTGTGCGCGACACTAAGGTCGAAAGTTGCTTAACTCCCCCACCACTAATCTGGGGAGAACACGCACACAGTATACACCGGTTTATACATTAGCGTGATATTTGTTGAAGGCTGACTGAATCACGCTGGAATATCTTTGGAGGCACCACGTGAGGTTCACCGGGGGAACGATGGATTTTTTTTTTAATTTTGCCTCGAAGGGCGAGTTTATTGTGCAGCGCCACTCATCTTGTGAGTGGGTATACCGCCATAGCAGCATGTACAACACTCCCCAATAGGAAGAAAACCCGGTGGGTTGTTCATCCTGTCACTTGTACCCAGACACAGCTGGGATTTGCTTAATTGTCTCAAGTGATCAGCTCCTCAAACAAGAAGATTAACATCTGTCAACCCTTAAAAGCTTACGTTATCTTGCGTGTGCAAAATTGGGGAATCTTTTAAGAACAGTATCAATATTTGACAAATAGTGTTTTCCTAACTCAAACAATGTGCGCACAACGTGCTAGGGGGCCCCACGTACTAGGAGGCACCCTTTGCTAGGGGCACGACGTGCTAGGGGGCGCTACTTGCTAGGGGGCAGCACGTTAGGGGAGCGCCACGTGTTAGGGGTCGCCACGTGCTAGGGGGCGCCACTTGCTAGGGAAAACCACGTGCTGGGGGGGGAGCCACATGCTATTACTGACATATATATTGTCGTTCATGACGCCAGACATTAAATTCTTTGGCAAATTTGTGAACAGAAAATGATCTTTCAAACAAATTGATAGATATAGAAATTACTATGGAAATATTTCCAGATATAATGTCGAAAAAAAATTGTTTTAGTTAGGATAATATGTTTTATTACATCTGTTCTTTGGTTCATGTTTTTCAATTTAATAGAATAAAATTTCGTTACATCAACATCTTTTATCATCATGAACTTCTCATGAAAACGCTTCTCGGTTTGTTCAGATGCTGTACCGATTTGCTGGACTTGTTTTTGTGATGCTTTTGTTTATTACTTATGCCTATAATAAATTCTTTGTTTATTTTCTTTTCTCATGAATCATGAATACGGTTACTAATTTATAAACAGTCATTAACTATTATAATAAGTTTGATTACGTATTTATTTATGTCACATATAAATGTAAGTCATGAAACTTGTGGCCGGCGGTTCATATAGTCGTAAACACTATGTATTATTGTTCAGTTATTGTCAACAAAATTATTTATTCAAATCAAGGACAATTAAGTGAAAACTACAATGTGTTTGAACTGCTTCTTTACCTTGTATATTGTAATAATCTCTTTGTTCCTTCATGTGTTGTTTCTCCTTGTGAAAATAAAGAAAACATAAAAGTGCTCGTTGGGACGCCAAAGATCAGCTTGCCAGGGGCACCAACAACCCAGGGCCGGCCCTGGTAGTGACTGTGACCCACCATAGGAAATCTGGTGACACTACCAGCCCCACTATCACCCAACATGGGAAACACTGGAGACACTACCTGCACCACTATCACCTAACATAGAAAACACTGGAGACACTACCTGCACCACTATCACCCACCATGGGAAACACTGGTGACACTACCAACACCGCTATCATCCACCATGGGAAACACTGGAGACACTACCAGCACCACTATCACCCATCATTATGTAACAAACTAAGTTGTTGTGGGAATGATCCAGAATGTTCTCTCTACGCATGGGAGTATGAGAAGTTGGAACCATGTGTAGGGATCTGACTGAGAGCATGGGGGCATCCCATGGGGGATTGGCGGTTGAAATACAAAATGATTGGTGCCTTTGTCTCTAGTATCGTAAAATGAATTATTTTACAGTATTCAATAATTTAGAGAAATTAGTCTTCATTCAAATTGTATAGTATTCCTGTTTATAGTATCACAAGTATCCTAATTGTTAGAAGAATGAGTAAGTCACCATCAGTGACGTCACAAGCAGGGACTAGGCCTTGGCGCGGAGTGACCTCGGCGGTCACAGGTCATCAGAGTTTCCACATTCAGTATTTCTCAAAGGTCAAATAGCCATTTTGTAATCGGAAATAGCTCTTCCCTAAGATGCTTGTGTAATTAACTTCAGTTAAAAGAATTCAACCATCTGGGTCGTTCAGTACAACGGAGATTAGTTGTTCAACTTAAACCCTACGAGTAAACTTAGTAAGCCTAAGCGTAGGGATACCCTACCCTGGCTTCTGTGTAGAACAGAGCGGGAGGGAAGATCAGTGTGGAAAAACAACGACTCGGGAAGGTGACCTTCACCCACCTCTCTCCTAGACCAGCACATCCACCGCTGGTCGTCATGAAAGGTATAGTTGCTATGGTTTTGAGTACGGGAAGTTAGTCATCTCATTGCCTTTTAAGACAGGAAGTGTTCAGCCAGGGAGTGCTTTGAATTAGATTTTGTTTAGTTTTGAATAAACCATTTAGGTAATAAATTGTCTTTTTATTAATTTCCATTTTATGTACTATTTTTTACATGTCCTGGCCACGTGGTGGCCATGAGCTCGAGTTGCGTTGGGCCGCAGATTCTAACACCGATTAAGAATTCATTATTCCCCTTGATTTTTAATAATTCTGCATTTTAACGTAAAATTCATCCCTCCCATATTTAACTAGTGGGGATCAAGCCCCAAGGTTTATTGATTAGCATGATCGATCCAGACCTCGGTTATTGCTCAGTGGTAATGGTCTGGTGGTGGCAGCATAAGGCGATTCAAGACTTTTGCTAGAAGTCTATTTCCACGTCATAAGGGTTGTAGAATCTTAAGCCGGTCAAGCGGCTTAAGACCACGTGGCGTGGGATTCGGCTAGAGTAATAGCCCAGGTGTCCTCTTGGTTAGAAGTTGAATAAGAATACGGACGGGGGTGAAGGTGAAAGAGGAATGACCCCCCCCCCCCCGTGTTACAATGGGAAACACTAGTGACACTACCAGCACCACTATCACCCACCATGGGAAACACTAGTGACACCACCAGCACCACTATCACCCACCATGGGAAACACTAGTGACACCACCAGCACCACTATCACCCACGATGGGAAACACTAGTGACACCACCAGCACCACTATCACCCACGATGGGAAACACTAGTGACACCACCAGCACCACTATCACCCACCATGGGAAACACTAGTGACACCACCAGCACCACTATCACCCACGATGGGAAACACTAGTGACACCACCAGCACCACTATCACCCACCATGGGAAACACTAGTGACACTACCAGCACCACTATCACCCACGATGGGAAACACTAGTGACACCACCAGCACCACTATCACCCACCATGGGAAACACTAGTGACACCACCAGCACCACTATCACCCACCATGGGAAACACTAGTGACACCACCAGCACCACTATCACCCACGATGGGAAACACTAGTGACACCACCAGCACCACTATCACCCACGATGGGAAACACTAGTGACACCACCAGCACCACTATCACCCACCATGGGAAACACTAGTGACACCACCAGCACCACTATCACCCACCATGGGAAACACTGGTGACACCACCAGCACCACTATCACCCACCATGGGAAACACTAGTGACACCACCAGCACCACTATCACCCACCATGGGAAACACTGGTGACACCACCAGCACCACTATCACCCACCATGGGAAACACTAGTGACACCACCAGCACCACTATCACCCACCATGGGAAACACTAGTGACACCACCAGCACCACTATCACCCACCATGGGAAACACTAGTGACACCACCAGCACCACTATCACCCACCATGGGAAACACTAGTGACACCACCAGCACCACTATCACCCACCATGGGAAACACTAGTGACACCACCAGCACCACTATCACCCACCATGGGAAACACTGGTGACACTACCAGCACCACTATCACCCACCATGGGAAACACTAGTGACACCACCAGCACCACTATCACCCACCATGGGAAACACTGGTGACACCACCAGCACCACTATCACCCACCATGGGAAACACTGGTGACACCACCAGCACCACTATCACCCACCATGGGAAACACTAGTGACACCACCAGCACCACTATCACCCACCATGGGAAACACTAGTGACACCACCAGCACCACTATCACCCACCATGGGAAACACTGGTGACACCACCAGCACCACTATCACCCACCATGGGAAACACTAGTGACACCACCAGCACCACTATCACCCACCATGGGAAACACTAGTGACACCACCAGCACCACTATCACCCACCATGGGAAACACTGGTGACACCACCAGCACCACTATCACCCACCATGGGAAACACTAGTGACACCACCAGCACCACTATCACCCACCATGGGAAACACTAGTGACACCACCAGCACCACTATCACCCACCATGGGAAACACTAGTGACACCACCAGCACCACTATCACCCACCATGGGAAACACTAGTGACACCACCAGCACCACTATCACCCACCATGGGAAACACTAGTGACACCACCAGCACCACTATCACCCACCATGGGAAACACTAGTGACACCACCAGCACCACTATCACCCACCATGGGAAACACTAGTGACACCACCAGCACCACTATCACCCACCATGGGAAACACTAGTGACACCACCAGCACCACTATCACCCACCATGGGAAACACTAGTGACACTACCAGCACCACTATCACCCACCATGGGAAACACTGGTGACACCACCAGCACCACTATCACCCACCATGGGAAACACTAATGACACCACCAGCACCACTATCACCCACCATGGGAAACACTGGTGACACCACCAGCACCACTATCACCCACCATGGGAAACACTAGTGACACCACCAGCACCACTATCACCCACCATGGGAAACACTGGTGACACCACCAGCACCACTATCACCCACCATGGGAAACACTAGTGACACCACCAGCACCACTATCACCCACCATGGGAAACACTAGTGACACCACCAGCACCACTATCACCCACCATGGGAAACACTAGTGACACCACCAGCACCACTATCACCCACCATGGGAAACACTGGTGACACTACATGTAGGAAATACTCCAACAAATAGTTTATTGTAATTATAAATTAATTAAATGACTATGAATAAATTACATGAGTGGTCTGAATTAGGTTAAATGATCAGTTGGATGTTTCCACTTCCACAACATTTTGGGGAGTAGAATTAATAATGCTAGATCTACCTAATGAATTTAATATCTAAGAATATTTTCAGTGTTAAATTTTGATAAGTAAATAATGGTTATGGGGTTAGTAAACTAACTACAATATCATAACTAAAAGTTTATCAGCTTAGCTGTCGAGCACGTAATGAGAAGTGCGTCAGACAGTCACCCAATATCAGTCAATTCTAGTGTCAATGTGATGGCGTAGTGGACACGTGATTCACAAGTTGAGATGACCCGCTTTCATAGGTATACCTTCACGCTGTGAAGATCATACAATGTAATTTCTTTAGAATTATAATAATCTCAGTTAATCACCATAAAAGGGATAAACCATTTTACGGAACCGAACTTACTTGGGTTATTTGGTGTTCCTACCGCATAAGTCAAACGATGTAAAGTTATTATGACTATAAGAAACTACTAGATTGTCACTTATCTGACTGGATGTGCTGTCCTTAATGTATAATGAAACAGGCAGGGCATATAGGATTCAAAATTGCAAGGATGTTCCCGAATTAACGCGATGGTAAGGGGCAAGTTTCCTGGGGATGTTGCTGCTACAGGTCTCAGCGAGCAAGTGCTCCTGCGCCTTCTACCTTCCTCTTGGCGCATGGTCTCGGTATATAAGTCACGATATTCTACTTGGTTCTATTAACTTTCAAGACGTTACCGACGTTATTTCACGTCTTAATAATGCACTTCAGACATTGGCAAACGATTTTCCACTGTTTATATTATGGAACCGAAGTATCCATCAATAAAAACACATATAAGTAAATAATATACGAATCGTGACTTTTGTGCAGCTGTAATCAGCTGATTGTGGCTGTGGAAATTTACACCTAGAGATGGAGGCATAATTTGTTTATATGAATTAAATCAATTTCCAATCTAAATTACCTAACAAATTAAGCAGAGGTTAGACTGGGTTTAACTCGATTTGAATACCGAGTTTGTTTTCGTGGGAACTGGGACGGCTGATGCAACAGCTGCCATGTGTAGTAGGAAGGTTTAGGCATCACTATGCTACTTGTTAGTAATATTAGTAGATTTAATTTCCTAGCACAGTAATTTTATCTTATCGTACTAGAGGTTAATATTTGGGGAGTCGGAAATTTTCGACATATCTCCGGGGAAGAGAAAACACGGGTCGCAGTTCATGATTCAGTACTGACGTACCTGATGTCCCTCTCCCCCCCCCCCCCCTTGATATTATAAACTTATTACATGTTAGTAAGCCAGTACGTCGGTACGTAAATGATTGAAGTCCCTGGTCTGTATAACAGGTGTGGGAAATTTAATCATTGATCTATCATCACTATTACATGTAATTAGTGGTTAAAGTATTAATCATCATGTCCTTTAGGATCAAAGAGACTCCAAGTTCTACAGTGAGGTCAGTGGCTAGGGTCACTAGGATTTGTAGCTGGTTAAGTTACTAGGCACTGGTTCATCCCGTCACACTCATAAGATCATCTCAACCTCAATTGACAAATTGTCTGCACTTATGATGAGTTAAAATATTGTTTGAGTTTAAGTTTTCACTGTTGTGCCGCAATCCTTGATGAACGAGGGCTAGTTTTTAAAAGGTTGTTTCCCTTCGGAACTTCAGGTAAGTTTATATTTTGAATGGCTTTATGTTCTGCCAATTCCAGAAGAACAAATTTCTCTAAAGTTATTAGGGTGGTCGTGCCTCGGCACCTGACCCTTACAATTCCTAAAATTCGCTGGTGGTCTGCGTGTACAGAAACGATTTTTTTTACAGGCCACTCTGACCTCGGCCCGTCGCTGTCCACTAAGACAAGATCACCTGGTTTTAAATTTATTTTATTGTAGGGGCTTTGGCCTTTGAGCTTCATAATGATACTCTCTCAGAGCGGTTAGATACTCACGGGTCCACACTTCATTCCACTTACCTATCACTCTGGAAAGATGTTTATAACTTTCTACCAAGTCACTCCTTCCGTCATGTGAGGGAGTCTTCCTGCTCCTCATCTTCTAGAGATATTAGGGGGATCAAAAAAGCCCCAAATTATCAGATGGGATGGACTCAGTGGTTTTCTTTGTGAGAAATCATCCAAGAGATAGGTCAGGGGTAGGTTGTTGACTCGTGCTTCTATTTCGGTGACCAAGTACTGGAGTTCTGGAAGGCTATTTTTTTGGCGGTGAAGGGCTTTTCGCAAACATCGCTTAACAGTGCCTACCATGCGTTCATAGAACCCACCATGTCACGGTGCTCTGGGAGGTATAAATTTCCAGTGGCACTGTTTTTGTTTTAAGACTGCACATACCTCTGGATGATTTCAAATCTTCCTTAGGCAGGCCTCTCCTGCCACAAAATTGGATCCATTATCCAAAATCATCAGTTTGGGGCAGGATCGACGTGCCACAAACCTTCGAAAGGCTTGTAGGAATGCTTCTGCATTCATGTCAGAGGTTACTTCTAAATGTACACCTCTTGTGGTGGCACCCGTAGAAAGACATATATAGGCCTTCTCTGGAACCTTGTCCGGAGTGCCTGTTAAGTGCCCCTGTATAATCCACCCCAGTGGTCTGAAAGGGACGAAAGTGGACTATTCGTTCTCTAGGTAATGGTGGATGTCCTGGATAAAGACACACCAAAGCGTCATACCTCCGGCAGATTACACAAGCTTTAATTATCGATTTAACAGTCTGACGACCCTGGGGAAGTCAAAACTTCTGCCTTAAATCAGTGAGAGTGTCTAACACTCCACCATGTAAAATGCCATTTTCATGACAATGTAGTACTATTAATTTACTAATGATGTGGTAACGAGGAAGGTGTATAGGATTCTTTATGGCCAAATCAACGTCCGCTTGTTGCTAACGTCCTCCACATCATAAGATATTATGGTTATCTGAGTCAAACCATGTGCCCCGAGATTTCACTATTTTGTCAGGGAGATTTTCATAATTTTTCCAATAAGTTTCAATCTGTGCCTGTTTGACACAATATTTTGTTGGACTAGGGAATTGCTTTCTGATTTCTATTGTATTAAGAAAATCCAACACAATTGCGGTGATCCTTAGTAGTTAACTTATATTTGAGTTGTGACTAAGGTCAATAGCCAAGGATCGAGAGGGTTCTGGTGATACACTGAGAAGTGGGGACAGTAATATTGGTCGCTATGACTTGTGGCCTTTTGTTTAGGCCACTGACTACTGACCAACCACTGGGGTCCATTGAACCACATCTCGGCTTTGGCTAATTGTCTTAACGTAAATCCTCATGAGAGGAAGTCAGCTGGGTTTTCTTTTGTGGCCACATTTCTCAGTTTGTATTCTGCTGACAACTCTCTAATCTCCCTAACACGATTACTGACATAGGGTGTTTTATTATGGTTGTTTTTAACACATTGTAAGACTGCCTCATTGTATGACCACACTACTATTTCAGAGAAGTGAATATTGTTTAGTGTCTTGGTCAGGTAATGAGCTAATCGAACACCTACCAATAAAGCTGTCAATTCCATTTTTGGCAATGACTGCTTCTTTAGCGGGCCCACTCTGGTTTTAAAAATAAGCTATGTGGACTGCTCTGTGTTCACTAAATTGGCTACAGCGCCATTCGCCTTTTCTGAGGCGTCGCAAAATACATCCAAATTGTTAGGTTGATTTAGTCCAATGGCATTACGAAGGAATATAATGATACTGAGTATTTTTAAATCTATTGTTATCTGCTGCCATTTGTCTTGCAAGTCACTAGGCAATGGATCATCCCAACACAATTTTTTTTGCCAACATTCCTGCACGAGGAGTTTGCCCTTAATTAAGATGGGGCTGAGTAAGCCCAAATGGTCAAATGGCTTGCTGACAAAGGATAATATCTTCCTCATGGTTAAATCAGAATTATTAGTTTCTACTGATTTAATGTTTAACTCATCATAGGAAGTGTCCCATTCTATACCAAGGACTTTCAAAGTGTGAGGTACCTTGTATCCTGGAAATTCAGTTTCTATTAACTGATCTAGTTGCTTATTATTGGAGGCCCACGACTGGAGAGGCATATTGGCCCCTAATAATTCGCGATTAGCCTCATGATATATTTCAATTAGTTTTGATTCGTCACTTGTAGATCCCGGGAAATTGCCTACATTTAGATTATTACTAATCTCGGTCTTGTGAGAAGTATTAGATTTCTTCAAATTCTTCAAATTGAGTTATAATTTATTTTAATAAACTAAATAAATTTTCAATCTAAATTACCTAACAAGTTAAGCAGAGGTTAGACTGGGTTTAATTCAACTTGAATAAAGAGTTTGTTCTCATGGGAACTGGAGCGTCTGATGCAACAGCGGCAATGTATAGAAGGAAGGTTTTGGCTTCTCAACGCTACTAGTTAGTAATATTAGTATATTTACTTTCCTAGCACAATATTTTTATCTTATAGTACAAGAGGTTAATGTTTGAGGTGTCGGAAATTTCCGACACCAGCACCACTATCACCCACCATGGGAAACACTAGTGACATTACCAGCACCACTATAACCCACCATGGGAACACTGGTGACACTACCAACACCACTGTCACCCACCATGGTGACACTACCAGCACCACTATCACCCACCATGGGAAACACTGGTGACACTACCAGCACCACTGTCACCCACCATGGGAAACACTAGTGACACTACCAGCACCACTATCACCCACCATGGTGACACTACCAGCACCACTATCACCCACCATGGTGACACTCCCAGCACCACTATCACAAACCACGGGAAACACTACTAGCACCACTATCACCCATCATGGGAAACACTAGCGACACTACCAGCACCACTATCACCCACCATGGTGACACTCCCAGCACCACGATCACAAACCACGGGAAACACTACTAGCACCACTATCACCCATCATGGGAAACACTAGCGACACTACCAGCACCACTATCACTCACCATGGTGACACTACCAGCACCACTATCACCCACCATGGGAAACACAGGTGACACTACCAGCACCACTATCACCCACCATGGGAAACACTGGTGACACTACCAGCACCACTATCACTCACCATGGTGACACTACCAGCACCACTATCACCCACCATGGGAAACACTGGTGACACTACCAGCACCACTATCACCCACCATGGGAAACACAGGTGACACTACCAGCACCACTATCACCCACCATGGTGACACTCCCAGCACCACTATCACAAACCACGGGAAACACTACTAGCACCACTATCACCCATCATGGGAAACACTAGCGACACTACCAGCACCACTATCACCCACCATGGTGACACTACCAGCACCACTATCACCCACCATGGTGACACTACCAGCACCACTATCACCCACCATGGTGACACTACCAGCACCACTATCACCCACCATGGTGACA